>NC_051139.1:5913444-6270795 GCF_014839805.1 Manduca sexta
AAACGTACTTATATGTTGCAAATTTCTCTTTCCAGGTCGGTATTCTTGCCCAGTACTGCATCGGACCATTCGTGTCGATGCGAACATTAGCTGCAATCAACTTGACCCTACCAATTACATTCATATTAACTTTCATCTTTCTACCGGAATCTCCTTACTACTACTTAAAGTTTGAACGCAGTGAGAGGGCCGAACGATCCCTCAGGAATTTAAGGAGTGGTGATATAAGGACTGAACTTAAAAACATAGAACTCAACGTCCAGGAAGATATGAAGAACCGAGGAACATGGGGTGACTTACTATCAGAAGCGACGAACAGGAAAGCTATGTGGATAACTCTCGGAGTGTTCACTGTACAGCAGCTGTGTGGTAGCGCTGCTGTCGTCGCATATGCTGAGACTATTTTCAAATGCGCAACTGGACAAAGTACTACAGTGAACGGCACAGAGGTCCCTTCTAATTCCACAGGTTACATACAGCCGTACCAAGAATCTATTATACTAGGGTGCGTGCAAGTGGCTACTTGCGTTTTATCAGTGATCCTCGTGGACCGAGTCGGACGCAAGCCATTACTACTGCTGTCTGCTCTCGGAGTGGGACTCATGAATTGTACTATCGGAACGTATTTCTACTTCGACGCGTTCAATAAGTCAGCAGTGGCTTCACTTCACTGGCTGCCGTTGGCTGCTCTCCTTATCTACATCGTGTGCTATGCCATCGGGTTGTCAACTGTGCCTTACGTCACGATAGGAGAAATGTTTCCGACCAACGTGAAACTGTACGCGTCCTGTGTCGCCCACATCTATACCGGTGTTGCTATGTTCAGTGTTCAAAAACTCTTCCAGGTAAAGTATCACGAGACATTTATTATTCTTACTTTTCTGCTGGAAATGATTTTTTTTTTATTTGAATCTATTTAGTCACGCTATTAGTTTATCATTCAAATATATTCACTAATATATTTCATAAAATTCTAAACTCAATTTGAATTCGGATTAAAAAATTTATTAAAATTCTTATTAAAATCCTTAATACTTAACACGTAATAAATATTATAAAATAACCTTTTAATTTTTACTCAACTCTACAATTCATTGTTAGTTATACTTTTAGCAATATTCTCTTTATGAATAGTTGACATCAATATTTTAATGGTAACTGTGTTATTTTCAGGTGGTGAAAGATGCTTATGGGATCTACACAGTATTCTGGGGCTTCGCCACCTTATCGTTCCTTGGGCTGGTGTTTATGCTGGCCGTGTTGCCGGAGACGAAGGGCAAGTCGTTCGCGAGCATCCAGGCGCAGCTGCGCCGGGAAGTGGCCCGAGACAACGCCGAGAAACTCGCCACCGTCGAATACTGATAGGCGCCGGCACGCCACAGGCACGCCGGACTGCCCAACTTCTCACTACGTTTAGCGTTAAGCTTTACTTTATTAGGGATCAAATTGACATGAAACTTAACATATTGAATACTTTATAATATAGTTTAGAACTACAACGTACAGATTTATATACACAAGTATTTTAACAACGACGTTAAAGGAATAGTCTGTGTAGCGAAAGTAGAGAAAGCAAGGTTGGGGCGAGGAGGCCGGCGCCTGCATTCTTGAAAGCGGAAAAGTCGTAAGGGTCGTAGTCGTTGGGGAGGCGGCGAGTGGCGATCACCTCCGAGTACAGCTTCGCGGAGCGCTTCGCCGTCCTCGTTTTGTTGGGGCTATCAAAATCTACCAGGTACAGACCGAAGCGGGACCTGCAAAATGCATTTACAAACATAACGAGTGAAAATATATGGAGAACGTTTGGACTGACGCTTTGTTTTATTTTCCCTAACTTTAAATGATGGTGGCACTAAAATAATATGAGCACTAATTGAGTATTTAGTTGAAAAAGAACTATATACCATAATAAGCAATACATTTTTGAGAGCTAGAAACTATCATTCATATCAAAATCTACAATCGCGACCACACCTATCATTACTCTTCAATTCACACCAAAAATCGACAATCTTAATCAAAAGATATTAAACTTTTGCCATAAGATTACGTTCTGAATTGTCTATATTAGAAAATGATGAATGTTGAACTCGCATGCAGATTACGAAGTTATACCAGTCGACTTTAATCAGATGATTCATTAAAAATACACTATTGTTATTTAATCTGCTAATCGCCCCACTTGTACGAAAATATAGATATTAATCTGCAACGGCTTTTCTTAACATCAAATATTATCCAACATAAATGCAGGATACTGAGACACAATCCTACTCAATTGTTAGAAAATACTATAAGCTCATATCGACATGTTTATCTAGATCAGACGTCCGCATATCAGTCCCCACTTGCAGCGTCATCTACCGTTTAATTTTGAAGATAATATATGAGTAAAAAAGCCTTCAATACCGTTTCGGCTCAAACGTGAAGTGTCCTATTTATCTTATCTTTACACAGTTTACGTTAAATTGCTTGAGTGTGTGTTTTCACCCACACAAAACATTAGAAACATAGAGGGCGCCTCTGTGTATAAAAAACTATCTCTTCATAATATTATGATAGTTTAGGCTACTAGATAGATATTGTGAATATATAAAATGTGCCAACTTGAGTTAACTAAAACAACGTTTAAGAAATAACAAGACCAACCGTCTCGTTTCAAACCTATTCAATATTATCAGCGCAACATACTAAAACATACTACCAACATGCATGACATCAATCTTAACCGAACTGACTTCAAACAACCTTCGCGGACACACAAACGACAATGGAAAATAACAATGCAATACTCACACATATCCATCGTCCCACTCAAAGTTATCCATGAGACTCCAAGCGAAGTAGCCGGTGACATTGCTTCGGTCTTCGTAGATCGCGTGGAGCAAAGCGTTCAGGTAATGTTTATAATAAGACACGCGAGCATTGTCCTCTAGACCATCAAAGTCAGCGTAACCATTCTCCGTAACTATAATTGGGACGTTGTACGTCTTCGTGATCCATTGAAGTAATCTACGAAAACCAAACGGCACCACCTGGAATTGCATTAAATTCAAATTTAGAACATTACAAATACAGCAATGCTCTAATGCAACATTTAAACATATTACACAGCATGCCGATATTTTCCACTGATAAGAAGATTCTTGTAAAAAAATTATTGTTTAAAAAGGAATTTCGTACTTTGATAGCAGCGTATTCTTATTTGCTTTTAGATTTAATATACCAAAACCAATGTCAAAAATGATAATGCCAACATTTTTATGAATAGATACAACGTGACTTTTGAATGACGCGAAATAAAAAAAAAATGTAATGGAGACGGCTATTTCAAATATTCGAAAAGAAAAGTACATTTTAATCAAAATATTAAGTTCCATGTTTGTTGCCGTATATAAGATTCGCCAGTAAACTAGCGTTGACAAAACTAATACTAATTAGTACCTAATTACAATTTAAATGGCGTTTTAGAATGGTGACACAGCGACTGCCGAATGTATTGTTTTATTTTTATTTAGCTAATTTAATCAGCTGTTCCATCTTTTAAACTGGTTTTGTAAAAACCTACACTAGTTGTCCTGCTATTTGTTCTCTAGTGAGTGAATGCATACCAATATAATGATTCAATTATTATAATATAAATTCGCTTTACTGAAAGAAGTAATAGCCATTTCTTGTTTGATGAGCAATAACAAAGTTAAATTTAACAATATACCTATTATACAGATATTTTTCATGTTCTAAAGGCTTTACGTCACGTTTCATTACCTCTATATTAAATTGATTACTCGCTAGGTATTTAACATTATTCGAAACTAATGACAGTAAAGTGCTTCACCCAAAAAGATACCGAGGCTTATTATCAACAAATTTTATATAAAACAACAATACGTTAATACGTATTGTTGTTTTATATTGTAATATTATACGTCTTATATAATTATAAGTCGTATAATATTACAATATAAATTATTTTATTTTTGCACGCGGGTACTTAAAACTGGTCTGCCATAGATAACATCAAATATTCCCATAGATGTACTGCCAAAATGCCATAAAAATCTGATATAATTTATAAGTCATTATTCAGCAAGGATTTTTCTCATGTCAGACTAACGACGTAGTAAAATTAAATACGTATTGAATTATAATTGATATTATATCGCCTTGAAATCAATAAAATGTTTAAAACTATATTTAAGAAGTTATATACTACTAGCAATTTAACAAACATTGCAGCAAAATGTGTAAAACTTACGAAACGAGAATTTCGTTACTCATTAATTAATAAATCCGAATATTTTTCAATATAAACTTACACAACATTCACTTTTGCAACAGATGCATCTAGCGTTAAGACTTAAAATTGGGTCTATGGTTAAGCAATACGAAGATATATTGCCCGATAATATTGAATTTATATTTGCAAATTTAGTCAAACCTTTCAATCCCTTTCACTAAATCTATTTTGTATATATATCACTTGTTAATAAAAATGACTTAGTTCCTATTAATTCTGTATGGCATACTTAAGCGACCTAATAAAAAGGAGAAACGACTCCAAAAACTACTATAATCCAAAAAAATATTAAACGTTATAGACACGACGAATATAATCATTCCAATTCCTCTTTTTATATTTAACCAACATAAAACCAGTCGAGATGTCAAATTATACATAAATAATTAAAGAAGTTGTATATGATCATGGTGCCTGAACATTTTATGTTCGGAATTCAATTCGCTACCAGGCCGCCCATGCTAGTTTAAAGTTCAGTCGATTTCTAAGGTACTAAGAGATAACTACGGTCTCTACTAGTCAATATTGAGTTAACTGTTGGCAGTCACAATTTTAGTCCTGATTAAGTTTCGACATACTCCCGAGTTGAGTTTAGGAGTTGTGTGCGTGTGAGGAGTTTTATTAAGGACCCTGCAATTTCTAATGGATCTTGACGTGAGGTTGACACTTTGTGAGTGGTCGGGGATCATGTTATCGTCAGTAGAAGAGTTAACTTTTAAGCATGTTTATTGTTGAATACTATCGATGGCACGTTTTTTCCTCCGACACATAAATCCAAGCTGCGTTAACAAGATGAAACAAAGAAGAATTAAAATTACCTTAAGCCATGCTGACGATGATTCCGATGGCCACTGCGGGTCTTGTACCCTGACAATACCGACATCATTCTCATGGGAAGGTATAGCTCCTACTTCCCCATCAGCCATGCTCAACAAATATGTTGTGTAGTGATTCAGCCCGAAGAAATCGGCAGTTCCTTGTATGTATTTAATTTCTTCGGGCGTGAACTTCGGAAGACGAGACCTGGTGTAGTTTTGCTGCTTGCTCTTAGCGTCGACAAGGTTTATGAGTTCTTCAGGATAGTTTCCAGTGGCAGAGTAGACTGGATGTGCGTACCAACCGAGCTGTAAATAATTTTAAAATAAGTACTTGCATTAATTATTAAACAATGAAACTACAATTAAAGGAATGAGGATTAATTTGTCACGTTGTGCTTATTTTTTACTGTATTACTTATCTATACAAAGCAATATAACAAAACTGCATAACGTTTATAATGAGAGCCGCAATATTATAATAAAAAAACCGGGGCTAAGATAAAATTCAGAAGCTAAGACACCTTATTCGATATATAGTTTCTAACGAATGCATCTGACTAAGGCGAGCTGCAAACTGGAAACTAAGCTAAGTTAGTTTACCTTAGCTTGCATAGCTGAGATACTTTAATAAACTTCTGTGCATACCGCAAGATATGTAAACTGAACTAAGCACTGAGTATTTTTCTCAGCTAAGCTAAACGAACTTAGCTTAGTTTCCGGTGTGCACCGGCAACATTGAAGGTAACATACCTATCGATCTGACAGATCGCCTTGAAACTAGAGTACTGAAAAATGAACTTAAGATAAGTGAGATACAGTACTTATTATCTTTGTATGCTCTATCGCAATGAATGAACACGTTGATTATAAATTCAATTATCTAAACAATTATTAACAATGTATATAAAATGTCCGGTATGGCTCATACTTGAAGTCCGTTTTGAAATATCTTGCTTACATGGAATATGTTTTTAAGAAGATTGTAATTAACGAATGTAGTTCGGTTTCCTAGTCAAGTATTCAATAAATATATTTTTTTCATCTAAGCAAAGATAGCTTTACTTTAAATGATGACTAGCCGTTAGCCAGTAATTATAAATAATCCAAATGAAATGATAATTAGTTTTCTCTGAAATATCTTTGCAACACCTACAGTACCCTGCAATCCGCAAAGTACCACTTGCTTTTTCATATTTTTACGTATATTACTTTATTTAAAAGTGATCTGCTGCAAAAGTTAAGCAACTGCATTATCCTTCAAGTGACCCATCAAAATTCAATACATACACTGACCACTATGTCTTTTATTTGGTACAAACATGAATATATCATTTATTTTTTAAAATATACACACATTGGGTTTTCAAAGGAAACAAAGATTTACAATAAATTAAAGGCACAGCACAAAAAATAACTAAAGTGGTATAATAATAACATTTTGTATTATAATTATAATGATAGCAATGCTAATTTGTGTTTTGATCTTACTCTTGCAAATTTATTTCTGTTTATTGTATGTCGTTTTTTTTTACTTTAATTATTATGGTAAATTAACTTTGGTAAATAATCATCATATTTTACATACAGAGCTCAAATGTCTGAACGTGACAACTAATGAACTGTGGGATTCGGAGGGATGAAGAGTGCCTTAGGGCCCGTCGTCATTGCACTTTCGTACTCATATTGTCCAGTCTGAGCACATACACATCCATATCACAGACCTAATCAGGTAGGCTAATTGAGCTGAACTGATCCTATCAAAAAAACAGCAATCGTGCCTTATGACGTAGATACCTAAAATATATTGCTCGTAACAGAAAGGTTTTACGAATTTAAAATATGCACTTACATGCGTCTTCAAATACAATTCTGCTGCGTCTTTGTCGCTTTGCGAATCAGTCTTAGGTTCAGCCCAATTCGAATCCAAGGACATTCCAATTTTTCCTACAATAAAAAGTCGTATTTATTTAATAAAATTAAATGATTTTATATTCATATACTTTTGATCGAATGTAGAGAGACAAGCATTCGTCATTAGTGCTCTGTCATACACACCTCCATACGTAGGCCGGAAGTGATCGTTGAATAGGTGATAAACGCTTGCATGGGCCTTCAAAAGGTTATGAGTGCAAAGATATTCAGCAATGCCATGTCGGTTTAGTGCAGGCGCGCGGTACGTGCCGCCGTAGCCTTCCAAACAAGTTTGCATCGGCTCATTAAACGTCACCCAATATTTCACCCTGTCAGCAAAATTTTCAAATACAACTCTAGCATAATCCGTATAGTAATCGATTATGTGCGGGTTCGTCCACCCTCCCAGATTCTGCAGCCGCTGAGGAAGGTCCCAGTGGTATATTGTGACCATAGGAGTCACATTGTACTTCAACAGTTCGTCGATGAGGTTACTGTAATATTGAATTCCTAGTAGATTTTTTTCGTTTGTCAGCCCTGTAGGTAACACTCTTGGCCAAGATATGGAGAATCTATAAATGTTTACTCCAAGTTCGTGGACCATTTCGGCATCTCGTTTGTAAAGATGATAGGAATCGGCGGCCACGTCCGCGTTGGTTCCATCCTTGACGAATTTTGGGTTGGAATGTATCATGTGGTCCCATATACTTTCTGATTTTCCTGTAAACACAATATAAATTTATTGAATGTGAACGGATTTTGGAGCTGTTGTAGTATTGGTTTCAACTTTTAAATCCAGAATTTACCTTCCTGGTATTTGCTACCTATTCTTTTTAATATTCAAATGAGACATACTAATATGTATTAAATATAACTCTTGACAATAATGTAAAATACCTTTAATATGGATATAATAATAACAAAATTGGTAAAAATGCAAGATACTTTTATTAACATACCGTCTATGTTCCATGCTCCTTCAATTTGTGGAGCAGCAGTTGATACTCCAAACAGGAAGCCTTCTGGAAATGTGTAATTGGATTTCAAGCCCCCAGCTAAGTTGATGATTTCAGCATTTCTGGAAACAGAAGTGACTCGTATAATACCTATACATTCAGTAAAAAATATATTAAATTATATTACTTTTCGTACTCCGAGAGCAAAAAAGCATCGTAATGTTTTGTCCTCTGGCTGTCCTACAGTAGCATGAATGTACCTATTAAGTGCAGCTATACTGGAAGTTTACATACTACACGAAGTTGGTAATCTACCTGCTTTGTCTGTCATTTTTTTCTTTTTTACGTGTATATAATTAAAGTTTAAAGTGATATATTTTACCTTTTACTTCATTGTTTCCCAACATTATTTAGGCCAAGTTTTTATGCCCCCCATACATAATTTGTAACCTTTAAAAATTGTTTTGTTCCCTTAAGAAATATAAATGTTACGTTTCAGGAAGAAATCACTATGACATTGTTATCAAAACATCATAAGTAAAATTTCAAAACATATAATGAAAAACAGAAAATACTGTTAAAATTGCCCCCCTGTGGAGCGTGGGCCCCACATTGAGAAACACTGTTTTACTTTGTTAAAATGGGTTCAAGAACTTTTAATTCTGATGGTAGCCTCTGTACATCCAGATTCAAACAAGGCGGCATATTTGTCTCGAATGGCGACGGGTAATATATACCGTGCCTATATAAAAAATCCTAATACTAATCATACTCTACTTAGGTGGGTAACGAATTCATTTTTGTTTAAACCTTGTTGTATATTATGAAGATCTAACATAATCACGTTGCTATAAATATACGTAATAAATGGCTATACATAAATCATATAAACTAATTTATGCGCAAAACAGGTTAGGTATTAATATAAAAAAACGGAAATTGTTATGTTCAATGATAAACAATATCAAACACAATTAAATCGTTACTTGTTAGTGATCGTGTCGATCGTAAATACGAACCTAGACGTGCGTTCTACTTCCTACACGAAAAAAGAAAATATTGATATTGCAGACATAAAATCTTACAATGTATTAAATATAAAAGTGTGTGAAAATGTTTGAATGTTTGTCAGTAGTATACTCAGAAACAGTTGAACGGGTTTTGATGAAATTCAACCTACATGTAGAACATGTCCTGAATTAACACATAAGCTACTTTTTATCCCGCTCCCATAAGAAATAATAGCATTTAATAGCTTTTTTTAAATAGATGGCTCTGACATTTTATTGACCTTTGTTGGCATATCCGATAAATATTTAGATAAATAAATAAATAATAAATTAGATAAATAATAAATTTAGATAAATAGTTTAACTATAGTTTATAGCCTATGCTGATTATAAGCTTGCGTATATAATATGAAAGAGTACTTTCCCTGCTCGTCAAGAATTCATCCGTTCCATGGTGATAAACTATTCAATTGTCGTTTTAGAGGGTGGCGAACAGGGCAATCACGCCCATTCTCGGGCTTGCAAGGGACACAAAGAAAACATTTACCTCCTTCGCTAATCGAGTAAAAAGTTCTCGCATAGATTTACCGCCCAAAGTCTCATATTCTACCGCTTTAACGATTAAAAAGACCTTTCTATATAATTTTTATACGAAGAAAAAAACCTATTTTCGTTTTATTTACTGATTTCGGAAATATTAATAGCTACATTTTCAAAAAAAAACTTTTGTCCTTATGACGGTAGTACGTAAGGGCGCCACCGATATTATCACTGTATCGAATCAAAAATTCAATCACAACCAGAGGAATAGTGATATTGTCTAATCGAATATAACACTATAATTTTTAACCCAACCTAACATGATTCTGAATAAATTATTGTATTTATGCGCCATGTTACCCAGTACATTAAATAATCGATATATAAATTTAATAATTGATAATTTATAATAATAATATAGCCGAAATTCCTATGCTAAGTGTATTTACTATGGTCTTGACAATAAGCATTAAGGTTTCTTATTAAATCTCTAAACATGTTTCATCATACAAATTCATTCACATTCACTATTCACATTTTCCTCTATACCAGTTTTCCTTCTTGTGTTTACACACTCGTCAATACTCGCAATGGAAAGTACTTAGGACACGTATTAGTAATTAGACAGGTACGTGTCACGTCTAACGTATGAAAAACTCTTTCATTCTGTTTTTTTTTCAATCCAATTCCAATTTACACAACATCACGCATTTTATCCCCGAATGGTTGCGCCTCTGCATACCCCATGCAGAAGCGCAACCATGGCACCCACTATTCGCCAAGTGTGTTCCGTCCCATGATGTGATAGGGGGCGAGCCTATTGCCATATCGGGCACAAATTCCAGACTCCGGGCTGATGCTGAGCAGAAAAACCCAAATATCACTTTGCCCGACCCGGGATTCGAACCCAGGACCTCAGAGCGCTGCCGCGCCGTACCGTGCATGTAATACAACTACGCCACCGAGGCAGTCCAATTTGATGTAATTAAAACTGTTTTTTTTTCAAATAAGTCTTCAAATGATTTTAATCTACACATTACACAACTAACAAGAAAATATGCTTTTTCATATCAAAAGTTAAGTTTCCTCTATATCAACAAAAATGTCTTAAAATTCTCTTTGAGTAAGGTCCCTTTATAAGGTTCAAATTTATAAATTATTTACTTGTAGTATGAAATATATCTGACAAATAATCAAACATCGTATTGATTCCATAAGTATTAATTCTGACATGCAATCTAATAAAAACGATTAACTATAAAATATACGTATTTTTTATTTTCATTGTACGGACTAGGCTTTACATAAGGTTCTTTATTAATAGTTAACGTCTTTGGCTCGCTTTATTGATACAAATCTATAATATGTGGGTCATTGTCAATGTCAATATCGGTTATTTCCGTGAGGAAAACCTTCATGTCTTACCAAGACACGTTTTTACGGAAAGCGGAACATATACAAAGCGCCTATTGGCAGATAAATCGCTCACTGAACAGCGCCTTATGCAATATAAAAATCGCAAGGTCGTGAAAGGTAGCCTACACAGGACCTACTCGGACAAATTGCAATGACTTAAGATTGCTTGCATTATTACATTCATCAAAAGTCAATAAAATATCATTTTAAGTACAACACAGTTGCAATAAACCGCAAATTATTTGAAATATTGAAGTTATTAACCTATAAAATAAATTTAAATGCGACTATTGCAAAGCCCTTTGCCGTTGTCACGTAATTGTAATAGTATGAACTTTTTTACTATTTATTACTACTTATAATCATTTCGCAGTTTATCAAGGTAAATTCTACAAAATATAATTTTAGTGATAGCACCTTGTAATTGCAGTCAAGTGCATATAAAAAATAAATCGTCGCGTCGCGTCGCTTCGACTTGCTTAAATTATTTTGCTCCAATGTTTTATCATAATTATTTAACTACATTCTTATGACTCTTATAGGGATTTTGCGTTGCTCTCTTTCTGTTGGCGTAAGGCGATAAACTATTGCTTAATGCTATTTATAAAATTATTGAGACTACCTGGAAACGATTCGCTTGGTATTTGTAAGAAAATAATATGTTAGCTCATAATAATGGAGGGTACGGCGAACACTACCATAAATTACTGAATTTGTCAGAAATGACGAACGCAAAGGCACGCAATAATCATTAGTACATAATTAACCCTTCGTCTCTTATTTTTTTTGAGAATGAAGGTATTTAGGTTTTAAAATAAAACCTGTTGTACTGCAACAATTTGTAATCAGCAGACAGTCATTATACAAATTAATGGAACTGTAGCAAAAACAATGTTTATCTCTATATATATTGTATATAGGTACCTATCGATGTAACTTTAAAAGCGAAAAGTCTTGTCTTTAAAATAACAAATATAAAACTAGATATATAAATTATTATCATTTGAAAATTGACAAAATATTTTGTAGATTACCATACAAATATCAATCGCACATTGTAAATTACTTTCTACTTTCTATAATATGATATAATCCCTTTAATATAGTCGGTTTTAGAGAATAGTCCAAACTATAAAATGGAGCTAACTTTTTCAAATATTTTTAAAAGTACGATAACCTTTCAAAGCCTTATAATATAAAACATTAAGTATATGGAGGAATTAAAAAATATTCACTTTATGGTATATTTACTAAATTATAGTTAATGATTCATTATGATAACACTGTTTAACATGCTGAAAAAGCGTCCGATTTAACCCCAACGCACCCTATACAAATAAATATTATGAAAACGTAATGCCTGCAATAAGCATTGTGATAACGATAAAATTTTAGATATGATCAGATAAAGTGACATGCACTACTTCAAGAAACATAAAACTTAACTACTATTGAAATAAGAACAATATTCAAATGATATTTAAAGGTTAAAGCAAAGTTGAATAACACCGCAGACAATAGAGTAATTATATAAGCATAAATCTAAATTACGAAGATCAGGATAGATAAGTACGGCTAAACGGCAAACTGTAGTCTGTAAGCCAAAAATAGGTAACTTAAGTTCTCACGTTTCTATTCTTTGAAAAATTCTTATATTATACTCTTGAAGAAATTGTAATTTTGCATACCATCTATTGGTTAAATATATTTACAGAATAAATATATTATCTTTATTTTTATTAGGGCTATTTAAAAAAAAAATGCCTAAAGATGCTGATCCATATTGACATTTAAAACCTTTTTTCAAGATAATCTTATCTAGTGACTTCAGTCACTTGGTTTATCATGGGCTTTGGCCAAACCAAAGACAGTTTAGCAGCATAAATTACATGCAACGTTTGTTGCACTACAAAATATTGTTTGATAATAAAACAATAATTACATCTAACAAAAAACGATACGACGATAAATAACATTCCTGACGTGCTTCCTTGTTTCATTATCTCATTAACTATGGTATTTAGAACCAAAGCTTAGTAGAGACTAGATTAACAATCTAATCGTCGCATAATGTATAATTACTAATACCCCTTGACCGCAGGGTTAACCCAGCAATATTCTATTAGTACTTGATTATAACCTTCACATTGCAGCAATTAGGACGAGTAAAGGCTAGAACAATAGATCGTGCATTTTTAAAACTAACGGAATAAAGGAAAGTTATAATAATCTGTGTTCTTCCTCTCAATTTTAGACACAAGCAGTTTTACTTATAAAAAAATCACAAAGTTATTCTTAGTTAAAACACAAATTTACTCGATGAGCTGTAAGTCAAAACCCGCCATCTTGTCTCTGAATAAGGTTAAAACTAGGAACCCGGTGATTTTTTGACAGCTATTTAAGCAATTCTTAAGCACTTCTTAACGCTAAAGCAAGTTTTTAAGTAAAACTGTGTGTCACAAGTAAAGTCAACAAACGTGTAATACATAAAAGATTTAGAAATGGTAAAAGCTATAATTAAACTAATTATTGTAATGCCAATTGTATATAAAATAATAATAATTATGCGTTAGATATTATGTAATAGAAATTATTAAAAGAATATAGAGTAGTGCACTTTAAGAACCTTTTTATATAATTTCTACCAATTAACTACCACCATTTTTTATATTATAAGAATATTTAGTACAGCTATACTCAATCTGCGCTCTTTAAACCTTTGGAAGCGGCCAATGTGACTTCAAAAATCAAACTAAAACTAAATATTTTCCCCAAGATTCCTGGAACTTATTTACAATATATGAATAAAATCATTCTATAATATTATTAGTGAATATTTTTTTATTTAACTAAATAATACTTTAATTACATTATGCCACTGAATTAGATCAATGAATTTTTGTGCTGGCCTGAGGCATTACTATAAAGACATCTTTGTGGCCCGCGTAAAAAATGGTTGGGCAAAGCCAAATTAACTTAAAAATATCTTCTCGTATAACTTGTAGTACATTTATACACGATGAACGAAATCATTGTTATTATCACTAATTTCATCGTCAACTCATGAATAAATCAATCAATTCATACCAATACACAATAAAACAATACATTATCAACTTGCTTGAGATATATAAACTACCAAACGTTTGTATACCGATTAGACATTTTGTCGTCAAAAAATATACAGTACATACATAGATGGACGTTCGCGAGGTAAAGTAGAACAGATTATACCCAGTTACTAACTAGAAAATGTAAAAATTAATAAATATTAAATAATCGCAATAATCACGCATCGTCATGACCCAACACTAGCATGCAATATCCGACATCAACATAGAACCCGAAACACATCTGACAACGGACTCGTCGTAGCTGGCTGAATGTCATACGATTAATATCCTACAACCTCTTCCTTGATTGCCATCTTACATACTTACAGGAAAATACAAAGACTTCTCGAGTAACATGCTATTATATCATTAGGTACTCAAATTAGATTTAACATTGTTTCAACCTAAGGTCACACGCCAACATTTAAAGCCAAGTGGTGGGTCTCTCTTGGTAGTGGTTTATATAATGGCTGGCGCTAAACAATACTTTTCAAGCACTGTTACATATCATTTTGAAATAGAGTAGGGACAGTGTTATTACGGCACCTTATGAGACTTGAGGCGTTGAATCGCTCCTACCTGAATTTCGGCCACGGCGGACATCTCAACGGAGATCTGCCTGGTACGCAGATATTATAGTGCACAAGTATGTGCGCAATACACAGGAGCACTCTCTGTTCTTTTACTCTCATAATTCGGAAAGACGGCAATGACCACAACAACAGGACCGGACAGAGTACAACCAACCGGTTCTGCGCCTGATCTAGCATGTAAAGCGGTTGCTTTACATGCTTTCCGGAGAACGGGGGTATTACACCGCTTCCTGACTCCGAGCTGCGACTGAGTATTTTTTTTAAGATGAAAATACCCAGTCACAATTGTTTTGCTCGACCCCAGGACTGGGGGACTTTGGAATTCGAACCCAGGACCTCAGCGCAGTAGTCGTACTCATACCGTGTACAATTACAACTACGCCACCGAGGCAGCCACTTAAGACATTATCAAGGTGGGTAGCACAGTGCAGCACGCTATATGGGAAATTGTGGAGAAACCTTAGAACACAAATGAACCCAAAAACCATTCAATCATAGCGCACACACTATTTAACAAACTCTAAAAAAATATAAGTACAATAAAACTATTTTTAATTCAATTGAAATTGCATTCAATCCGGAAAAAAACTTTAAATGTTCTTGGCATTTTGATGTATGGCCAGTGAAAGCCAGCTTGACAAAAGTTTATGACACATGGACAAATAAATTAAATACAATGCGAACAACATTATTTTAATTGTCTCGAAACTTCACAGGTCACCAATCAAATATTTACTTAACCGGTTCTTTTTAGAATCGGTGCGATTTTACGCCAACATACGACAATTTATAATTATTAAAGACATCAAACTCAAAGTGGACATTCCCATGACTATTAAATTGGGGAGTACGTGAGAAAAACCAGTATATTTTATACCTAATTAAATTAATTGCTACTGACGCAACACGCATCTAGCTTAAACGTCACGCACATTTTTATTATGTTATTCTTTTCTGTGATTAAACTCAAGGATTTAATTAGACAGCATTTCGATAACTTTAGTCAATCGTCAACGATAATAAATTATACTATACATTATAATATTTTCGTAAGGAATACGTCATTTACTAACCCAAATAATTTTTAATTATCTAATTATTGTGTGATAATTTCAATGACATGACGGATACACTATACAGGATGTTTCTGTATAGTGTATCCGTCATGTCATGTAACAGAATCATTGAACCGAGGAGACCGAGAAACAGGCAGATAGAAGATCTTAATATCTTTTAGTTTATCCATGCTCACATGAATGCTGATTGTTGTCCGATATTGCGATGCAAAATATATTTACTTTTTTGTAAAAATCTCCTTTAAAAAAAACAAAAATTGCAATAAATGACATCACGATACAGAGTTTTGTGCGGCATCTATGGGTCGTTGCTATCAAGTTACCATTTTATCATAGACAATCGATGTGAAGAGACAGATTATTTACACATTTTGTATGAGCAGTGAGATTACCCGATCCCCCATAATAACCTTCCTTTTCCCTTTACAATCTCTAGCTACTATTGTTTTTATATGAGAAAAAGGATGGGGTCTACGACCGCAAACTTATTATTTAATTATGATACCCCTTTTAGATATAATAAACTGTATTATAATTAAACAAAAATATTTTTTATGGCGTAAAAAAAGACCAAAATTAAAGAAATCTAAATGCTAGATATCACTATAGAAGCAATTCGATACATGTTACTATTATGACGTGAATATGATTTGATTAAAATCGAATTGGTGCAGATAATAGAAAAAACTAGTTCCATTTAAAACTCGTTAGACAAGGTAGGAATTTAGTGCACAACAAATATTAATACGTATTTATAATAACGACGTAATTCCAAAGTGTATAAAATTGCTATTGTAAACTAATAAATACAAGTGAACGCGAAATTTTATTGGCAGAATACTGCAGAAACTGTAGCCATGCACTCAATGTTCTTATGTCCATTCGATATTCATTATTGCAACAAAACAATCTTGCTGGTAATTCAAGAAAATATTTTGTACTTATAAACAGCTAAACAAAACCCCGCACGGGTAATTAAATATAACTTTTTTTTACTAAACTTACCCCACGTATAAAACTGCAAACAACAACACGTATTTAAACATTTTCTATAATAAAATAACACTTAAATTACAAAAATATCACTTTCAAATATCACTGGTGAATTAAATTTTATTTACAAATTGACTAAGGTTTTGTACATTTCTATGTTACGCTCATTGACATCGAAAGGTGGCAAGGAGCGAAATGAACGTGCGGCACGCTGTCTCAACGCGCACTGTGCCTCAACCTGTAGTACACACAATGGCGATACGAAGCACGCCAGTCAATTTAACTGGTGGTGATAAGACACGTGAGATGTCGTCACATTACAGCTTGAATCAGGGGTTGCCAGGAGTTTGAGGACAAACGATATTTACATTAGTCACTTTTTCGTCTAATTTTTCCACGTGTTT
The DNA here is from genome assembly GCF_014839805.1 of Manduca sexta. Lineage (NCBI taxonomy): Eukaryota > Metazoa > Arthropoda > Insecta > Lepidoptera > Sphingidae > Manduca > Manduca sexta. Next base: position 5,930,572 of record NC_051139.1, read on the forward strand.
AGTAAAATCCCCGATCGTTATGGGAATAACAGGTTATCAAAAAGCCATTAAGTACAATTATGAATATCAATAACTGGTTTCTTTAATGCAGTGGGCATTTGATTATGCAAACACTAATGTTTTTCAAAGTAACGCAGGTATTTTTACCTAAACCAAAAATCTGATCAATTTATTTTATTTTGTATGCCGATAACTGACGGATAAACAAGTACATTAAGGCCTGAACTTAAAAAAAATTGTAATTTAATATATTTTATCTCACATATAATCATTTACGTTCGAATTAACCATAAATATATAAAGTTTAGTTATTTTTTATGTTAAAGATTTGGAATTCAGGTAACAACCATTTATTACTCTGTTTAATGAATTTTTTATTAAAATATAAGTAACTATATTTGTAATAATATTATTCTAATGTTTATATAAATTGTTAATCAGAAGTCTGTCCGAAGGATATGATTACTTTACGTTGTCACGTCGACGCAACACGCTTGAAGCATATCGACGAATGTACTCATTTGATTTAATTTTAAGGACCAGTCGCTTGTTATTTAATTGCCTTCATTCACACATTGCCTTTTGGGATCGCAACGCCAGGCAAATCTAGTACGTAAAACACACAAATCATGACCTGGGAATCAAACTTAAGACGTCCCGGGCCACAACCTACATACTAGTATTAGACTAAGGAAAGTACCAAGGTAATTAGATATTATTATAATATGGAAATTCGAAATATAGCAAGGGGGTTAATCTAGGTTCAAAGTTCTATAAGAATTATATGATATTTTGCGAAAGTTTTAATCCCTTATACGCATTAAGATAATATTTATGTAAGTTGAATTCATCCGATTCCATCTAATAAAAAGGTAAAAACAGACGGTAAATACAATATTACTACAGGGAATATAAATTACAGTCAGCTTTGTGATTCTAAAGATACGATGAGTTGCGCGAGATTGAAATTGTAAGTTGTAATGTTGTAATCTATATACAATATAACATAATGGTAACCTCGTCCCTATCATGTCAGCATAAAATTACCGTTGACGAATTCTGGATTTGTTATGGCATTTCTGCATACTTTTTCATCTTTCTGAAGCAGTGTAGTTAATTTCTGCATTAAAACTTGTTCTAGAAGGCAGTATCGCGTCTAAAAAGAATTGCGTTCAATTACTTACACCCTTCCAATGCCCGTTCAGGTCGCGTCAGTCGATCGATGCAATAACGTACTTAGATTGCTTTAGCAAAGCCATTCCGTTTTTATTCGGTGCATTATGCATTTACTCATCGTTGACAACACCCCTGAATATAATTAAACCATCCATGTTTTCCATCGCCATTAAGATAAATCTTATAATCGCATATAATGCACTGACATATTTTGTTATTTACACAATGATTTAAGAGATTGCTAACAATAGCTGTCGAGTTGGCATATATGCATTCGTTGAAATTATACAATTAACGTCCTGTATACTCGTACTATGATGTGTACACATTTGTTTAAATACTGTAAAAAGTATTTTTACATAATAACAGTACCTAGAGTTGAGTAAAGATGCTTACTGCAGTTTGTTTCTAGATCTTATTGTATCGAATATACATACGTACAATAACAAATTGGTGCAGTATTTTAATACGAATATCGTACCGCTCTATTTCGTATATATTTATGTGGATCCGCTTTAAAACAAAGCGTCGCATCGTACCTATAAATTATAGATATTTTATTAAACTAAATTATAGTTATACAATATGTTGATGTTATATCACGTATATGCAAGATTCCATCAAGATAATACTGTAAATCGCAATCCACATTTTATATTTATTTATACTGTAAAACGGCAACGTGAAAACCCTCATGACACAATTTCTGGTCAATAAGAAACTTAACTTCTATTGACTCAAAGGCAGGAGCTCTGTGCAGTATCACGCAAAATGTAGAGGGTTATAAGATGAAATTCTGAATGATGCTGCAATGTTTATGAGCAGCCGTAAAGCTGAGTTATAAAGACGACGTTTTCTTTAGGCTGCTTTTTCAGTTGTCAGATGAAATTTATCCGTTAGAGTAGACAAACACTGAGCCTGTTTCATCCATGACTTTCTCATGTATTATGTCAGATTTGCCACTGCTTCCGTCAATAGAATTTTCGACTGATAAAATATATAATATAGGTAACCTCTTCTCAAATTTATAATTATTCTATGATTCTACGTCTTATTTGTACATTTTTGTAATGACTAAACGTGATATGACCAAAACCTAAATAATGGAAGTCACATTCTATTCAAATTTAATTTATATTAATCCTAACGGCATGCGAAGGGATTTTACCTTACACGTAACATTCGAGCAATCTGTAATTCCCTTCGTCGCTATACCCAATTTCCTTGTGTGACCAATGAACACATTATGCAACGCCAAATGTGACCGCGTCAGAGATAAATTTATTGTAACCAATATTTAAAATAATGTTGTCATTCCAATACGTCAACGCGAAATAGATTTGTTAACATAGAAGTGAAGAAAAATTTAATCTGTTAGAAGAGGTACTCACTTTATCGTTTTTCAAGCATGATACAAATCCGACTTAGCTCACTATTATTAACGATCGGCACCTAGGTACTCAACTTTAATCCCCTTCGGACATCCAAACCTAACAAGTGCTAGAATAAGTTATGAGTTAGTTATTCTAAGAATGTTATTTCAATTTTTGGAAGTTGAGTTCTAGTTCGTAGTCGTGTGCACTGTTACCACGGAACACAAAACTTGTTCACAAAATACTAGGATTTCACCTAGAACGGACCCAAAATATGACCAAGGGTGAGACCAAAACCCAATTTAACAAGTTCCAAGTTTCGAATAGGTAATGTCCCCTTATCCATTCCAAAAAATAATAACCAAGTAACGCAACACACGTCATCAGTCCCATGTCATGTCATGAATACGTCATCATTCTCATCAGCCACATTAAGTCCACTGTTGACCATAAAACTCCCCCAAAGATTTCAAGATGCTCCTGTCAAAAGTGGCTTACATGCAACCAGTCCCGGATTTGTTTAAAGGGCGTATATAGGCAGATTTCGCAGGACGCTCACTCGATTTAATTAATCATTCTTTTATTTAACTTTATTGTCTTCCATAATACAAACAAATGAAAAATTATTAAATATTTTAGAAACCTATATGTACAGACATACATTCCTACATACATAAACCTACCTACATGGGGCTGCGGAAATAAAGCGGCCTACACTCATAAAAAATATAAATTCGGCACTGCATGCAACGTATAGACGGTATAAAAAAACATGCAGTTTTGTTTATAAATTTTTAAAATTAAAAATAGGACCATCATCTTAAAGAAGGGATTGTTTAACAGAATATTAAGATATAATTTGTTCGCCTTTTTATAAAAAATAAATGTGTGCATATTGCATACCAGCGCAGCTATGTTTTTAAACTTTATTAATTTACCTACCCTATTAAATGATTTATTTATATTTATGACTCTACAAAATTGAACTTCATTGACATCTGTACTTAGTCACCAAAAAAAGAAAACGAACGTAATATGACGTCAATAAAGTTTCTACAGAAACTTATTGTAGATGTTACACGCAAAGCAATACAAATAATAAAAGTTCGCACCTACCTACGTTACCTGTAATGAAATAAACATGAAAGTAAGGTATGAAAATAAACAAATGTCCAAAATCCCTCAATAGTCCAATAGAACATACTTGAACAGTGAACCGAACTTCTATAAGGTTGAAATAAAACTATTTTACGATTTTTTTCGCGAATTTTATTTAATTTTTCTGACGTTTCCAAGACTGCCAAGCACCCTAGCCCACTCAAGAAACGTCTTTGCCCACCTTAGAAAAAGCCTTGGGCTTACTGGGCCATACGTAATGCCTTTCATTAAATTCGACGAGCTTATTTTTACTTCCTGCCCTCCCTGGAGAAAATGCGTAATTTTGCCAATGCATAAAAACACGAAAATTATTAATACACATTTTATTGATTATAAAAATAATCTGACCAATTTAGGCCTTTACAAGCACTTAAATTGAAATTGCTTGTAAATTGCTTCGTTATTTATATACTTGGCAAATTATATATTAGTAATGCTTGGCTGCAATTCAAGTAGGTAAAGCTTATAACGCTGCTTACCTTCTACATATAATGTATATTATATTGATTGATTTAAACTTTCAATTAATTATTAAGAAATGACCCTATAAAAAAGTGAATGTATATTGTAGGTAAGTATAGGGTATTATACAACCATTATCTACGTATAGATAGTTTCTTTCCTAAGAGCAATATCTGAATTGCAAATTTATGGAACCGTATGCAATATTAAGTAGGTATCCACCGCATACTGACCCAGCCGTTATGAGGCATAAAAAGAAACACCAAAGTAATAACAGTAGAATCCCAGAACCATTCGTTTGCCACCAAACATGCATAAGGCGTTTGGCTCTTGGTTTGAGGGCTCGTAGGATTTCGTACACAAGTCAAAGTAAACAGACGCTTGCGCAGCATTTGCGAGGTCCACAAATTCGTATATTGTCTCTAGAAGGTTGAAGGTTTGTAGTTTGCGGCAAGTGCCAAGCATCTAGTTCTGCAATACCTAAAGTTAACCTTCATCAATTAAAGAAACTAGGAAGTGTAAGTCTTATTTAATTAACTAGCTCTTGCTTGCGACTTGGTCCGCGTGAAAGAGGTTTTCCGGAAAAAAGTCCCGCTATATGGTTTTCCGGGATAGAATTTAGCCTATGTCTTTCCCAGGGTCTAAAACTATCTCCGTATTAAATTTTATCGAAATCCGTAGATTAGAGGCAGATAGATGTGGCGGGGGACTTTGTTTTAAAATATGTTTTAAGAACTTTTTATGAAGAAAAACGGAAGCTCTCAAAAGGGATACGATTTCCCCGTTCTTGCAACATTTTTCATTGTGATATATAACCTACAGCCTTCCTCAATAAATGCGCTAGTCGACACGAAAATATGTTTTCAATTCGAACCAGTAGTTCCGGAGATTAACGCATTCAAACGAACGAACGAACAAACAAACTCTTCAGTTGAGATATTATACAATTTTATCACTGAATACATTGTTAGCATAAATAAATAATTAAGGAGATTATAAGCTATTCGGGATTTTTGCTCAGTATCAACTATCAGCCCCGAGTCTGAAATTAGTGCTTGATATGTCGATAAGTTTACCCCCTATAATATCGTAGAACGCAACACACATGGCGAAAATAGATACTCGGTGCATCTCTGCCTACACCGTCGTAGATAGGAGCGTGATGAGTGTCTTTGCGTTAAGTAAATAGAATAGTTGATACTTGATTTATAAAAAATAAAATAGGAGTTATTACTTGTAACCTTGCTAAAGGTTTTATAGTATATTTCAAAACCACAAATGAGAATGTTAATTGGCGTAAGGAAATTTTTTGTTTAAAATCGACCTCAGAATTTATTGTAAATGCAATGTCATTATTCAAGCTTATATTTATCAGACGCTTTCACCTAGTGAATTACCAGATACATTAGCAGAAAGGGAATAAAATATCATAAAAACTGGCACGATTACTTAACAAATTTACAATCTGTAAAATATTGACATAGGTACTTATCAACTTAAAAACCTACCTCACAAACCTACCTATTGTCACTAATAAAACAAAAAGTAATGGAGTATCCTTAACACACCTACCTACGTTTTGTAGAAAAACGTCATATCTACCTTTTTGTATAAACACGAAAAAACAAACCAATACAATTATATTTTATGATCTGCTTATAACTATTGACACACCCACGCTTTATGTCCCCGAAAAAGTTGTCACAGGCGCAACTAGTGCTTGCAAAAAGTGGGTACTTTTCGCCGTGTTACCACGTGATATGATGAGCAAACCTATCGCCGTATCGAGTATAAATTCCAGGCATTGAGCCCTCAGCATTGCACTCATCCGTAATACTAGCATGCCCTTAGGCATTCAAATACTACTTATGCAGTTCCATTAAAATAAGTTTAAATATATATAATATCTAAAGAACCTTTTTTAATTTTGTCCTGATAGTTCACAATACGTGGAAGCAACCTCCACCTAGGTATTTAACAGCTAGGCCATTCAATCATGAATTATTTATCTGTATCTACAAACAAGCACGCGAATTGTCGCAGTTGGAAACGAATGTTGTAATTAGTTCCGGATTATTGTTACTAAAGCTCCAATGTAATTAATAAAGACCGGAGTACATGCTACTTAAAAAGTCCGAAATAAAGTTGAAGATATGCGTGACAATATTAAAATATTCAGTATTAATTAATGGAAAGAATCTAATTATTATGTTTTAACTCAAAATCAGAATACAATTTATACGTACCAAATATTATAACAGTCATATTATATAATTAAACAATTTAATTTTATTAATGGTTACAATCGGAATAGATTGCCTTGATGGCGTAGTTGTAACTTTATTGCGTACGCAATACGACTATCATGCCTCGGGTTCTATCTCCGGATAAAAGTGATATTGAATTAATTGTATAAACTTGCGTGCTAAGCTGACACTTATTAATTACCTATTGCCTGTGGCAAAAGTTCACTTACCCAATTAATTTATAAATTAAGTACTTACCCATTTTTAAATCCGAAGAATTTCAAACCCTGGGTTATTTTACAATTGAGCCGCTTTAATAACCTTGGTAGAGAACAAGCAACGACATATTTGAACTAAGTATGGTTATCCTAAAGAAAAGAAGTCTACTATGTCGCCTAAAAGTCTATATAAGCCACTCTTTTATAATTTGGTAGGTATGTCCGTGTTGTCTCGTGAAAAGGTCATCCGGAACTACAAATTCAAGCTGTAATATTTATCATTTATTAATTAAAGTACCTAAATATCTCATTTACGTTACTTAATATCTTTGGAAGTTCATCTCTACTACCCTTTTCTACTTGTAAAACTTAAAATGTTATAGCCGGGATCGGAGTGAAACCGACTGCCCAGATTAATATCAGCCGGTTCATAACCCAAGGGCACGTACCTCCGACTTTCCTATAGTGATATGTGTAAGTATTCTTTATAAATTATAGCTTACTTTAGCGGTGCAGAAGAACATCATGAGGTAATCTGCATAGGTACCTAAGAAGTTTTGTATCAGAACTTTGACTCATATAAAATATACCAATCCGCACTTCGCCAGCGTAGTGGGCTAATCCCTCTCAGTAGTAGAGGAGCTCAGGATTGGGACATTATTTTATACAGGACTAATAATTATTATGTTATGGAATTCATAGCCTATGCAAATATTTATTAAGCAGAGCTATTATAATCGACGCGTTTCAAACCTAATTAAGAGGCGCAGTAAATGCGACGTAAATAGCAATCGGGATTCGGGATGTAATATTATATCAAGGTACTTTCACATACACTTGTGCCGCCGTGCGCGATGACAATGTTGCCAGATGTCTGTTTTATAATACCACTCAGTTAGTAACAGAATATAAATTTTCGTGAAAAGTCCCCTCAAAAATAGTAGAAGGCGTGTCAGTGAGTGAAAATAAGAAAGATATCCGATTTTCCATTTAAAATGAGTACTTAACACAGATAATACAGCATATTTTATTACCACTTAAATTTTTTTTTTTACTCTTTCCTATATTGTTTCATCTCTGTATCACCCAAAGGTTGACTGGTAGAGAATGCCTTCGCCTGTCGGCAATGAGTCCGCCCTTAAAACATTTGATATATCATACAATGGTTTTACCTCAGAACAATGACAAGCATAGAAGTAACACTATGACATTTGAGCGTACTCTGTCTTAGACAGCAAGAAATTTAATTGTGTTGCGATCCCTTCTGACATCTTATCGATATCGATAGATGCTTTGTCTATCGGCTATGGTAAATTCACAGACTTGCTAAAATAAACACTGTTCGGTCAGTCAACTACAAACCGTTGCAAATTGCTATTTTAGATAGAGGCTAAAAAAAAGATATCAAAACCCTGATTTGGTATTCAAGTACCAAAACATCACTACAACATACCAATATCATTCACACAAAAATGGTTTAGCATTTAGATTATTAAATTAAGAAAATGTTAGAAATTTCGGAAGGAATGGAAACCGCTGTAAGTAACAAACAAGAAATCGGCCGGAATTTCGTCTAGGAGAAAGCCAGTACGCCTTCTGTTCTTAGGGATTAAAAGATACCCAAGAGGTGTGATTTGACAAAAGCTACTAAAATGGGACAGTAAAATTAAAACACACAGGTATCATTCATGTCACATATGTTTGATAACTTATTTCAATGTTAATAAAACTTTGTCGAAATGCTTAGAGCAAACACGGTGCTGTTTTTTTCCAATGCCAATTGGGACGAGCTATGGAAACGATCCATTTTTGCCTCATAGCATCATCTGTGGGGAATCTGCAATGAAACACATTGTATGAAACACGCTATGAAAATCAGATAGTTTCCTCGACCCCAGCCTTCGCACACGGTTTCCAAGTGGCTTTTACCACTACACCACCATACATTGAAAGTAAAAGGCAATTTATGCAAAATAGTAAACTACAATATAGTAACATCTATGTTATCGACAGAATATGCAGCACAACACTATTGACCACGATTACGTAAATTGGTAAAAATTAAAAATACTTAATAATGACTGGATCGAATGGCCAACAGCAGATTATAATATGACTACAGCATAATAAAGTATAATTAATAACACTTTTTGCACTTATGTAGAGGGTTTAAGCAAATATATTGGGTTTTTTGTTTACTCACCGATGGAAGCTGATGATTTCAGTTTCATTTTCTTTACGAGAAGAATGAGATTTACACCCCACAATAACGCAGGCCATTGCTTGTTCCTAGGGCTATATTTTACCGCTTTATCACTGTGTATTTATTAAAATTAACAACAAAAATACTACAAAACATGTAGCCACTTTTGAAAAGCACGCGCTAAAGTATAACATAACTAAATTGTGTGGGCGCGTTTGTGACATTGTTTGGGATTGGCAAGTTGGAAAATTTGACATTTTATTTGCTTTTTAATTCGGCATCATAAAGAGGACCAAAGGTAACCATTTGGTTATTTTAAAGTGTACGCAAGCCGACCTTAGCAACATAATATTTGTCTCGTTCTTTTCAACGGTTTTGGCCTATTTGAAAAAATAGGATAAGTATATGAGGGTAATTTAGATTCCTTCTATGCTTGTTCTTGTTCTAAGGGTTTTACAAATAGACGCGTCATAGTCTAACAAAAATGCATATAAAAAAAGCGCACTAATTACTATAGTAGCAGCTCGCATTGATACAGCCCGAATATGCCCGAGTGGACCGGACATAGCCCGAGTGGGCCCGAACGTCAACCACCCCGTCGCGTCGCGTCGCCATGATAGTCGAATAAAATACATTTATTAGTTAAAAAATAAGATAGTGAAAAATAAAATACAAAAAGTTAGTAAGCCGACTAGCCGCGACAGTGGTTTGAGGTTAACTAAGTGAATGTCGGGTAATTACCTTACTTTTGTCTTGCCAGTATTGAGCTCGGACAACGTATCTATGTAATAAAAACATCTTAGATAAAAAGTGTTTGAATCAATAAATGTTTTCCCACTGGGTTGGTTAATTTCTTACCCCAAAAAGTCCTTCCTAATTTCCCCCATCACGTTAAAATCCCATCAAATTTGCGGACAAACCTCCCCTTCGGTAACTATGCACGACGAAAACGACAAAGTGTATAATAGCTCTACCTGTAAAGAGATACTGAGCTTACATGTTTAAAACGCACACTAAACTTAATATTTTAAGTAAAAAAAAAACATTCCATGTATAAGTTTCAATTGTTTTTATTAGTTTTGTTCCACCAATGGATTAGTTCCTTTTGACAACTGCGATTGTTGCTCAGGTGACAAACTCTAACGTGTGACAAATATATTTATTTCTAAGACCTCCTCGAGTTTTTGTGATAAATTTGCGTGTGTAACAAATATAGGAAGCCGTATTTTTGGGTGTAAAAGCCGTAAAATACTGAAACGTACTGTCTCATGGATGTGCACGCGATTAATTCCAAATATCATAAAAGGCATAAAAAGCAACAGTAACTTAAGCTTCTATTAAAGTCCTGCCGAGGCACAACTATGCGTTCCATTGGGCAGGCTGTCAATACAGGATCGGCAGATTTTATTTTATAAAAAAAATGTAAACGGGCAACCGGCTGGTTGTCTGACGAACACGATCCATTGAACAACAAAGCAAAATGCTGAAGATGTTAACGAGATTATTGAAAAATTCGGAACGCAACTATTGACATAACGACGAATTTCGTTTGATTTTCGTTTTGCCTTGGTTTTGCCATACTACTTTGCGATTGTGTCACTGTGTGTGTTGTGGACTGTCATGGTGTATTGACTATTGACCATTTTTCACGACGGAAAATATAATTTTCAAAGTCATATCCATGTAATGTGTGATTAGTTAATTACCGTCGTTAATATAACTAATTTAACAATTACGCTCTATAATTAATAGTGGGAAGATTGACTTGAAATGATATAATTAAAGCTGTATCGACATAAAAATCATGAATCCTATCCTGGGTTTCGTTTCTTTTCTTTTTTATTTTGTAGCTGTATGTCAGGGATCAGGCACGGATATTGAGTTAGATGCGAAAGCGACGTTGTTACATCGAATAGACAGTTTGAATCTGTTGATATATACATGTCTTCTTACTCTGACCGTTCTTACTATATGGGTTTTCAAGCACCGTCGAGTCAGCTGGCTTCATGAAACAGGACTGGCCGTAATATATGGTATGTATTTTGGGATTATTCTATAACCTAATCCATAAAAGGAACCTATTTCTGTTTTGTGTTTCTTTAAATGTCATGTGATTCTATCGCCTTGAGAATTATCCCTGAACACTTAATACATTTTTACTATACAATTTATCTATACTAGTTTTTTTTTAATTTTTCTTCCAATTTCATGTGGTCAAGATACAATTAATATAAAAGCCAGTACATATATGAAATAGTTATTGTTTATTGTATGATAACAATGTTTGTGTATTTATTGCAGCCTGTAATGTAACATTGCAAAATGACAAAACCTCCTTTACTTCCTAGGATTTATTCTATTGATTTTATTTTACAGTGAATTTAATGATGCCTAAAAAAACCTAATTATATTAGCTATATGTGTGATTTTTAACACAGTTGATCATCAATAGTTCATTCATTCTGATGTAGCAATCATGAGTAAAAACATCTTTAGACTAGCAGAATCCATGTGAAGCTCCAATTCATCATCTACATCTGAGACTTGGTTTATTAAAAGGTTTTTTTTACTCATTTCATAATAGTCTTTGTTTATTTATAGTTTGTCCACCATGAGGTGAAATGTCCTAACTATACTGTTAAAATTAGTATAAGCCCTGTAACAGTTGTCATTCAAAACATGCCTATAAAATTTTGTATTTTCAAAAGTACAATGTGTGTTATAAAAAATATCACATATTATTGATGCAACTGCAGTAATAGTAATGCATTATTACTGTATTATCACCCCAAACACATGTTCAATCAATGCTACTCCAAGGGCAGCACTTTTAGGGGGTAGTAACATAGAAAGAAATCAAAATTTGAACTTTATTCTTTCAAATTTTGTTGCACGTATCAATAACTAGCAGGTGGGGGATCTTAATTTTTCTTGCTCGACTGTTTCGAGATGCAAATATTGGGTTCATCCCTTGCAAATAATACCCACATGGCACCACTGTCTGAAAAAAAACCAGTCATTTTGTATTAAATATTAAAATATATGTTCTGATCTTTATGAGGAAACTAAATAATTAAAATTATGTATTTTATTTTTATTAAGGTAAATAAAAATATAAATTTAAAGACACAATATTTAATCCCTATCAGATCTACTTATTTTATGACTAATAAATACTTTAAAAACAAAAATAATAATTTTATTTGGCTAATATTTTCTCTATCCTTCATATAGCTCTCAAAGTTAGTCCAGACAAATAACCAAACATATATTCTGTTTTAGCCAACCGGCAATAGCCTAGTTGGGTGTGGAATGGACTGCCAGACGAATGTCCGCAGGTTCAAATCCCAAGGGCACACATCTCTGACTTTTCTAAAAAATCATGTGTGTATTCTTTGTGAATTTATCATTCGCTTTAACGGTGAAGGAAAACATCGTGAGGAAACCTGCACATCTGAGAAGTTCTCTATAGGAATTTCGAAGGTGTGTGAAGTCTACCAATCCGCACTAGGCCAGCGTGGTGGACTAAGACCTAATCCCTCTCAGTAGTACAGGAGGCCCGTGCTCAGCAGTGGGCAAGTATATAATACAGGGCTGATATTATTATTTTTTTTATTATTTATTCTGTTTTACACAGGTCTGATTGTGGGTGCAATAATTCGCTATGCGGGCAGTTCAAATCACATCACCTACATTGATGTGTCCCCTAATGTGGACACAAAGTACAACTTGTCTGTACCACCAGACATGTTACGTTTCCACTTTCCTGATAAGATTCCAATATCACCTGGAGGTAAGATTTATATATATATAAATAATAACAATTTGCTTATCTTTTTTAAATCTTGATTACAGACATGACTCACAACTTGCAGTTCTGTAATAACCCAAACATCTTTGGTTGAGGAAAATAATTATACATTCACCTGGTGCCACTGCTGCAATCCATTTATATTGCATATCACAAACTATGATTTTTTTACAGAAACACTTAATCCCAGTTATACATTGTGTAGGAACAAGTAGCATTAAATTGGTAATCAAATCTGTCTTTAAACTGTGGTAGCTTTCAAATAATTATTGTATTAATTATTCATTATGTATTGTAAAATTTTATGCAGATGCTCCAGTGCCAAACAAGACCTACGCCTACAGCTTTAGAGGAGAAATAGTCAATGTGGAACAGAACGAAATAGATTTGAAGGCAACATTTGATCCTGAGATATTCTTTAACATTATTCTACCTCCTATTATATTTCATGCTGGATACTGTCTTAAGAGGGTAAGCTCCTGCTATGTTTATTTAACATTCTTGAAGTAATTAAAGCATAAGCCTTTGGTCACAGCTTCATCTGTATAAGTGTTTGAATTATGGCAATATTTTTAGAACCTCTTTCAATTGTAATCCCTGTAAATTATAATATAAATAAAATAACTTACTAATTATTTCTTATTGTACTATTATAGATGATTAGTTACGGTAACAAAATAATGTGTATTTATATTTTGCTATATTATTAAAAGTGTGTAACACTGGCACAGCTAAAAGGAAAATACCGAACAAAACAGGTTACAGTTATATGCTTTTTTGATAGGTAGATATCTTAACATTCGTGCAACATGGGAAAACAGGAAAGAATGATCGAAATAAAGAAATATAAAACCCACATCCTTATCAGAATATACTCAAATATCAAAACAAGTATTGATTGAAAACATGCAAATTTAAATAATGTAGTTTTTACATGGTGAACATTTCTCGTTAAACTTCGTATTTTGCCTTTTAAAATATAGATAAAGTATTTTAATCAGATCCATATTATTACTACAGGTTTTTCCACTTATTAGATTAAGATAAACTCAGCCACAAAAACAACTGAACATTTCCGAATCTTCAAATCGCCTAATTTACTCTTCACCAAAAAAGTTTATTTTTATAAGGGATAATATTGTTTAATTAAACTTAACATAATATGTAACAAGCTTAAGATTTTGATAATATGTTTAGTTGTTTTTAGGTGACTGTAAAGAGGTGTGATTTAAAAAAAAATTAACCATATTATTGTTACATGCTTATTCAATTTAACAATGTGTTTACGAATTAATGACTCTTATTTAAAACGTATATTTTACCACTTTATAGAGATCTTATTAGAAGAGATATTATATATATTCATATAAATAACTTACAATACTTATATACATTTATCGAAGGTCACATCTGTAAAGCGTGTAATCGTCAGCGGTAAAGTAAAATATCTGGCAATATTTATTCTGCCCAGAACTACTATTATCGGTTGTCTTAAATTTATGTAGTAGTACGATGACAAAATCTGCCTTAAAATTGGATCAAAACCTTAATAAATCATGTATTAAGTCATCATTTTTATAAAATTTCATATAAGTATACTATACCGTTATTATAATGAGTAAATTTAGGGGCGTATTAAAATCAATCTGACTTTGTGCGGGATCTGAAAAAGACTTTTAACATATTGTACAATTTAATTTAAAAAAAAAAAACACTGTCATTTAAGTGATTGTTCTCAAATGCGTTAAATAAATATTAGTCAGCTGTAAAAATTCGTCAATTGTTATGACTTATCTTAATTTCTGTATTATAAATACCAACGACCTTAAGATGCTCTCTTTAATTTGTCAGCTTCTCAGCTGATATCGCAATTTAGAGTGAAACCGAGTGGCATTCTAACGGCCCTTAGATTATTATACAGAACCTTTCACCTCGACATCTTTTGCAAAATTAATATCACAAGACAAAATGGAAAATGTCGGTTAATAAGACTTTGTAAGCAACATAAATGCCGACTTAATTATGTAACGTTTTTCATATCGTTCGCTCTCGAGCAAAACACCATGGGCGCATGATTGTGATATCTGATGTATATCTATGGGTAATTGCATCATAATTTGACATCGCATGTTTCGTCATAATCAACGTTTACCTTCGTTCTAGAGCGTTGCCTGTGCCGGTGTTTGTAATCGATTTGTATTGCAATAAATTTATCGTTAAAAACTGAACGGACTAATTTCTAAAAATTAACTACATTTATAGTATAAATAAGTTTTTTTTTATCAGGGAAACTTTATCAAAATCTAATGTAACATTAATTATGTATTGCAAATAAATCGATAAAATTACTCGAAGAATCCAAATAAGGAAACCAGTAACAAAGATTCTATTTTAGATTAGGACTTCGCGGTCACACAATAAATATTTTTATTATCTGAAAAATTGCATGAGATGCTCGGAATTGCGATCCAGACCATTCAAGGATATATGCATAGTACACTTACTACTTATGAATTCATCTTTTAACGATATTGTTTTATGATGCCCCAGCTCAACGATGCTTCTTATCTTGCTTAAGGAAACTATTAAATCATTCTTGAATCACACAAAGACGTATCTTTCTAAAAATACCGTATCGTCGCTTTACTGTACTCATTAATTGACACATACAAAAGTATGAATTAAACCAAATTCAATTTTAGTTATATTGTTTCCTCTATATCATCATAGATATAATTTTATTCTTAAAATCAAGTACGTTAAATATTAAATTATGTTCAGGGCGTTGATGATTTTTTGTCATTAGTGAATTCTTGCAGTAAATCGACGGTATGCTCCCGGACTTTACGTGTTCGATTCTCAAGCAGCATTAGAAGTAACATTACCAGGAATATAAAGTATAAACTACAAAACTTTATCTCTTTTTACGATATAAAATCATTTACACATGTCTCATACATATTATTTTGTTGTAGAAATATTTCTTCCGCAACTTGGGAGCCATTTTGACATTCGCGATGGTTGGTACTGCTTTGTCGGCTCTAGTCATCGGATCTCTGATGTACGGGTGTGTTCAACTGATGCCAGCGTCGTTGGCAGCGAGTTTCACTTTCCTGGACACCCTGTATTTTGGTGCATTGATCTCGCCCACCGACCCTTTGACTGTTCTTGCCATATTTTCACAATTGAAGGTATGAAATAGTTTTAAAACGATTGAATGCCTTAAAATTTTATGATTGTGTTTCGTACATGTTATATTTAATTAGGTTTCGTGGCGCCCGCATGAAAATGTTTTCCTCGAGTCAATGTTCCATTACCTACTGCGCATGATTAATCAGGAGATAGCGTAGAATCCTCTATTCAAATTGGCTGTAAAACTATACTTACACGATGCTCTAAGTGCACTTGTATGGTAGCGTAACGACAGGCCGCAATGAGACATCCATAGTATTGGAATTGAATATGTTATAGCTGATTTTTTCCGTAAATAATAAGTGATTATATTTTATATCTATACATTTACGTGTTAAAAGAAAAATACATAAAATGTATTTAATATGGCTAAAAAATATGGATGCTGTGAAGTTATTTGCACAATTGAAATTATGTGTTTCAGGTGGATGTGAATTTATACGCGATGATATTCGGAGAGAGCGTGCTCAATGACGCCGTTGCCTTGGTGCTCAGCGGGTAATTTACGCGTTTTACTTTTGTTAATGAAATATGTATCGTAGGCTGTAAGGCATAAGGGTCTACCCATGTATGTGTCTTTACTTTTCAGAAGATATAAAAACATCTTTTATATTATATATTTTTTATTTAATAAATAATTAAAATATTATAATATACACAATACTATAATAATCATTCTCTCTCTCGATAATACTGGGACTGAACAGCATAATAAAAAGCATAAACAAGCAGTTTAGTTTTTAATATTGTAGCTTATCACTCTATGGACCTATTTTATAATTTTCAACAAAATGCTCACTACTTAATGTATTAGACAGGTAATATAGATAGTACTCATTTGATATCCATCATACAATATGAGAGCAAAGAAATTTACAGTACGACGTTTATGTTTTTATATTTAATTTGACTAGCATTTACTCAGACACCGTCAAACAAAAGTCTCCTTAATCCTGTTTTACGATAGATAGGTATGTGTCACGCGATTTTAACCTTAATTATCAAGCGAGTAATATGTTCGTCTGTTATTCAGTTATATATAAATTAGAAATCAATTAGTCAGAACTCTATAGTTGCGAAAAATTTAATATGGAATAATTTATGCAAAATAGTACTCTGTTATATTATTATTTGAATTATATAAAATTACAATTTAATTATATGATGAAATTGTAATATTTTTTTTATCATTTACAGAGCTATACAAAACTACGAAACACGATACTCTAAAGATGGCGGATTCGAAATAACGGCATTTTTGGGTGCGATCGGCGATTTCATAGGAATCTTCAGTCTTTCTCTACTCGTCGGTGCTTTCATGGGCTGTTTGACTGCATTGATATCCTTTGCAAAATATGTGTCTTTATATGTTTAGTATTACGGGTACATACTAACAAAATATTCACAAAATAGTTTCCACGGAGTAAATTGCTGGAATATAAAATAGCCTATTAGTTATCCAGGTTATGCTCTATCCATGTACTAAATTTCATCCAACTCCGTCCAGCGGTTTACCTACTTCTACAACAAACCTTTAACCATTTTCACAAACATTTGAATTTTATTATTATTATTTATTATCAAGCAGGCAGTTTGTTCAACTGATAGCCTGTATCGTGCAATTCTCAATTACGGTTTCACTTCCGAGCAAAATATTAATCAAGTTCGTTCTTAAACCTGTTCACGTTTTCTGCTGTAATAACATCCTGTGGGAGTTTGTTCCACGCTCTTACCACTCTGTTCGTCAAGAAATGCATAGGTGGTTTGTTATTGGACAAGATGGAGAATAGTTTTTGTTATGGCCCCTGAGACGAACATTAATAATATTAATATCAGGGCTCGAGCCTCCTCTACTACTGAGAGGAGTTATACCTTAGCCCACCACGCTGGCCTAGTGCGGTTTGGTAGACTTCACACACCCTGAAAATTCCTTTAGAGAACATCTCAGGTGTGCATGTTTCCTCACGATGTTTTCCTTCACCGTTACAGCAAGCGATAATTCATAAAGACACACACACATAACTTTAGAAAAATCAGAGGTGTGTGCCCTTGGGATTTGAACCTGCGGACATTCGTCTCGGCAGTCCGTTCCACAACCAACTTATCGCCAACTTATATAACTTATTAACCAGGTTATCGCCACTTTTAGACGAACATTGGTGCCTTATAATTAATACCTAAGATAGAATAAAATATGTTTCCTTAACTGCACAACACATGACGAAGTTCACGCACGTCCGCGAGTGGCCGCTGCTGGAGTCGGCGCTGTTCGTGCTCATGTCGTACGCCGCCTTCCTCATCGCGGAGGTCTTCGAGCTCACAGGTTGGAACAATAATTAGACAGCGGTGTGTACTCATTATCCAATGCGTGAAGTGATCGGAATCAATGCCAATTTTATACTTCCGTAACTAAAGGCCAGTTAGGTATATGCCAGCCCGCGGTGCCTATTTTGCGGGACCAAAAAATAAATAAGATTCCCGATTGCGACTATGACGCCATCTAGGCCGCTGCGGCCTCTAGGCACTGAAAGTACATGTATACTCATGTAACCAAAAATATATATTTTTTAAATATTTTTGAATGAGACAGCGGTACATCTGTGCCTACATTCATGCCGTAGATAAGCAAGCTCACGTAAGATATACTGCTTCACTACATAATATAAAACAAATCTGCTTTCTCTGTCCCTATGTGTGCTCAAATCTTTAAAACTACGCAACGGATTTTGATGCGGTTTTTTTAATAGATAGAGTGATTCAAGAGGAAGGTTTATATGTATAATAATAACATCCATTAAATAGTCAGCATTGCACCCGTGCGAAGCCGGGGCGGGTCGCTAGTTGTTTATATAAGATTTGATTCGTATCACCCCCCCCCCCCCCCTCCGCCTCACATATCGCTTGATATAGTTACAATTTTACGCCCTTTTATCGAATCAATTCGCTTAAATATCGCCCTTATTTACCCTTCCAGGTGTGGTGGCGGTGCTGTTCTGCGGCATATGTCAGGCGCACTACACATACAACAACTTGTCGTCGGACTCGCGCAACCGCACCAAGCAGCTGTTCGAGCTGTTGAACTTTCTGGCCGAAAACTTCATATTCACGTACATAGGCGTCTCGATGTTCACTTTCCCGAAACATCACTTCGATCCGTGGTTCATCATCGCTGGTTTTGTATCCTTTACATGTGTTTAGTGTGGTCATTGATAGTTTTAACAAAGGCATTTAGTGGAAACTAGTTTTAATTAGAGAAAACGCGTTGTAACTGAGAACGGGTTTTGTAACATATAGATAGATGATAATTCTTTATTGTACTCTACATAAGTAAAAGAAAAAACATATACAAATTAACTATAGTGCAACAATAGGCGGAATTATTGCTAAGAGAAGTTGGAGTGTGGGTTTATTGATATTTAATTACTTGGGAGATGTACATCATATTTAATCTAAGTGAACGTCGTGTTTTAGTTAGTAATATAGAATTTCGTAATGCGTTCTCGGTTTCTGCGTCAGAGTGCGTTAGGATTCCAGTTATTTTTAAGTTGAGAGGAAACATGTAAGTATCGATCAGAGAGGAGGTATAGGCATAGTCATATTATTCTAGAAAATTCCAAAATAAAAAAGACGTAGGTAATAATATATGTCGAAGAGTCGAGTACTTTGAAGTATTACCAGTCTCGACTCGTTGGAGAGGCAGCTGCGAGTAGAAATAAGACGCTCTGTCACGTGATGTCGATCGGTATTCAAATTTTGAGTCCTAACTTACTCATTGTTCTTTACGTAGTAAAACAGTATATTCGATATCGTTACCTACATGTAAGGGTTCATAATTCTTTCATAATGTTTACATTAAAAAGTACAATCACCAATTTAATACATTTTTTTTGTCATAATTTTTAAATAGTAAACTAAAATAAGTGGATGTTTCCAAGAATGTTCCTTAACGTCAGACATAGATAACGTCGACTCTCGGCCGCGCTATCAACATCTACCCGCTTTCGTTTCTGCTGAATCTGGGACGCAAGCCGCCCATACCCATGAACTTCCAACACATGCTGTTCTTCTCAGGTATGTGAAATAAAATAAAACTAGCACAATTAAAATTAAACTATTTTTCGAATTTTATTGCGGTTTTCATATTTCAATTTTCTCCCGACGTTGACCGGGTGACCAACACCTCAGACCACTCCGTGACCACGAAGGCTGCAAAGTCTTCGAAACGTCGGGAAAAAATTAGGATATAAAAACCGCGATAAAATCCGAAAAATAGTTTAATTTTAATATCTAACATTCGCGTCAACATAAAAAATCACAATAGTTTTAATGATTGCACAAATTAGATTTTGCTCGTGGATCAGTCTGCATTGGGGCTGCAAAACCTTAGCCGGGATTGAGCCAATAAAAAAGTATTTGCCAAATAAGTGCAATGGTTTCGTTAGGTTATATTACGTACGCGGTAAGTACCGCTCCGAGATCTCGGGCACAAATTCAGTGTCAGCCATTCAGGTTCAATCAGTAACACCCCGGAGTCTGTAATTTATGCTCTATATCACTATTTACTCGCCCCATCACATCATCAGTGGGTGCCCTGGTTGCCTCTGCCTATTGGTTCCTAGACACGTGATGTGTGTGTTTATATTGTCTCTAATCCATGCGACAATGCCGTAGGTCTGCGCGGCGCGATGTCGTTCGCGCTGGCGATCCGCAACACGGTGTCGGAGGCGCGGCAGGCGATGCTCACCACCACGTCGCTGATCGTCATCGCCACCGTGGTGCTGCAGGGCGGCGCCGCCACGCACGCGCTCGCCTACCTGCGCATACCTACAGGGTCTGTTGTGTTATATCTGCGTCCTATACTGTAATAGACTATGGAGTCTGAGCTGACATGATGAATTTTTGTTTATTATTTTTCATATAAAATCACACAGTAAATATTATTACTATCCTATAAGAAATTAACATATTATAAGCCTTTGAATTTCGTTAGAAAAGATAAGTGTCAAAAACCGAGAAAAGAGACGCAATATGCGCACGTGACGTCATCGGGAATTACGATGCGACCGTAAAAGAGACATAGAACGATATTCCCACAACGCGCCCACTCCTGCACGTTGCAATGTTTAAACGTAAATAAGTGACTCGTTTCTTAGTAAATTTTAATGCAGTTTTCACAGAAGGACTTGATTTTAATTCTATTTGCGTGTACATATAAAATTATGTATAAAATCAAAAATAGAAAACTACTCTATTGAGACTATGGGCTTATCCAATAATATATTGACTTAGTTATCCTAAATTTAACTAGTACTATTATATTGAAATACTTAATAAAATGGTTTTTTATGACATTTTAAGATAGTATCACTATCACATATGAATACACACGTGTACATAAATCATTAACTGATTTATCTGTAATCTAATTCATTTAATCTAATCTTTCCAGGCAAGGGCAAAGCGATGAGAATGAAGCGTTGCCTTACCGTGACGTCAGAAGTGTAAGTATTTGTAAACATCACATTCTGTATCTACTTAATCTCTACACAATGTTTATTTCGACACTACACTTTAAATATATTAGCACTATAGCTAAGATACTACGCATATAGGTTAACTTTAGACGTATACCTTTTTTAATTATTTTGGCATTAGTAAAATATTAAAATAATATATTTTAAGTTAGTTAAAGTATTTCCGACTGTATTTACGCTTTCCCCACTTCCTGTGTTCGCCTTCGTTAACAATTTGTGTTGCTTTACATCGTTTCTCGTGTTTGTTCTAACAAAGTGCTTCGTGTAGTGTCTTCCTTCATATCACTGCACATATACAAATAGGTGAATGGATGCAATAGTGTAACATACTCGTCACATGATGTCAGTACGAGCTTATAAGCAGAAATAGTTAACATTAACATCCATTTTTAGCGTATAAATTGTTCGAATACAAAAAAAAAATTAGCAAAAGCGGTTTCATGACAATTATACGCATTTACAATTGACGCCAGTGTGGGTAAAGGCGCCACTCGATTCGTACAGGCGACTTAGTGTTACTCACAGCAGTGGCGGCATGTAATTAATGAGCAATTGTTGTGGCAGCTCTACCAGGCCACGGACACCGGTGGACCGGTACGTATATACAGCTTACGTACGCACACAAAGTGTGCACTTAATGGGCTTTTTATGTACATTTATCGCGCTTCCTTCTAATTACAAATTTTCCTCGATGTTTTTACAATTTATGTACTCGTATATAGGGTGTTTCAATAACTAATATACTGGGATTAAAATTCAAGTCCATCTAAATTAAGCCTTAAAAAAGTTATATAGTAACTTTCCAGTTTTAATTCTTGTGCAGTAAATATGATTCAGTAGATAAAAGTATCTTATTTTAGTGGTTTCTAGCTTAAGGAATAAGGCTAAAATATAATATGTGACCGCCATGTTCTATTCTCTGAAAATCGACTATTTATTGTTTTTAGTTATAGGAGCACCCTATATTATGAACAAAAATTCAATAAACATAATATGAATTATATAATTAAGGAAAATTTGCAATATTGTTGTCATATTATAATATTATTACGCATATCGATATAAAATACTTAAATTTATGTTTGTACCCATATATTTATTTCATAGGTGATTGGAAAACTAATGTGTTGTCCATTCCTAATTCCTATTCGTGGTAGCGTGGTAGGGTTTATTGATATTTCTTTAATGTTAGACGTGCTTTAAAGTCGGCTAGACCCTTGCGGAAATAAAAAAGAATCTGAATAATCTTCATTATTGGCAATAGACTAATAATACTTTTGAATATAACAGCAGTTTTCATTGAGTCAACCAGTTTATCTCTGTACAGAAATGACAGAATTTTTTTGACTAAATTACACTAATTTGAAAACAACTGTTGGAGGAAACATTTAAATTGTTATACACATTAGATACAGAATGCTACATAAACATTGTCGACGTAATATATATCGATCCAATATTTAATCGATTTAACTTTTTCATTGACACCGTAAATGACTTGGTCATTACCAATACCAAAATGTAAAATAGCCATTATTCGGGCCTATGTGTCGAGTTTTCTCTTTATTAAAAATATATTTGTTGTTCAGCCCACCGAACTAGGTTTCGGCCTCAGAAACATGGATGGCACGCAACCGGCTAGTTGCGACAGAGCAGTAAGACTAATATTATAAAATGCACGCAATATTTACTTCACATGTGTTAACTAGCAAGACTAACAATTAACAACGTGTTCCCACTACAAATTACCTTCTCTCTGCACTATTTATAATTAAATTGCATGTTATATTTAAAATCGTACACTTATCGAATACCAGTCTAACATTTTTTTAAAACACTAAAGTATTTTGTAGTGCCAACACTAAGTGCAATGACCTCGGATATATTATAATTTGCATCGTTTCGGTTACGTTTAATCAACAACGCGACGCTGTATAGAATTCTCGAATGTTCTTTAATCGAATCGACGTTCTATCCGGTGTCGTGGTGAGCATGTTACACTCACTTTATGGCTTTCTTTGGTTTCCTTTTAATATCTAGCGAGGCCGCATGGTAGTTAAGTGGTCTAATGGCGCGAAGGAGGTGATTATGCCTTGGCAACTAAACAGTTACGACGTATGTAAAAACATTTTTATATCTATGATTAAGATGTATTTAATAACACAGTTCATGCATGCACACAAGCATGTTATAACGTAGTTACCAGCACTGTATATTGCATTGATTGTTACTACGTTCGTGGCGGTCAGAGAATGATTGACGCGAGGCGGATTTGTCCGAGATATTTTTACTCGACTAGTTATTTTGCATTCATATTAGGTGTAATCGATTAGTGACTTCTACGCATATGCCGGCCACACTTCATACACTGGCCCCACTGTCATGATATTTATGAATATAGCCACATCAATCAGTAAAATCCTAAGGGTTTGCCAATAACTTAAAATTTTAGAAGAATACTGGAATTTTCAGAAAATACTTGGAATCATTATAGATGAATCAATTATCACTTGCGAGGCCTAGCAAAATTTGATAGCTCAAGTTTAAATTTCTGTTAATTATTGAATGCAAAATTATGCTATAGCATAATGGTTAAATTATTTTTAACAAAGATATCAACACATTATCTGCATTCTCTGCGACCGCCACTAATGTAATAACTATCTAAACTATATTCTGATAAAGAAAACTAAATTCAAGCAAATACTGACTTAATTTTCAATTATCTCCGTAGTATATGTTGTATATTTACATATTAGCAAATACATTAAAATTATTTTAATAGAAGACTCTATTTGTTTAAATTTAGTTTTTCTGCTCTGAATATTAAAATGTAACGTGGTTTGATTCATATTGTGACTAGAAAATGTTCCTTTTGTGGTGTTTGTCAACTCACTTTGTAAATGTAAATTAATTCCCATTTAATTGTCCAACTTTATAAATAGCAGTAAATGTAATGTCGTTTTGGAACAAACAAATAAATGAAATAGAATTTAGTTGTAGTGTTTGATAATGCTTTGAACGTGTGATGGTTGTGGCGGCGGCAGGAGACGCCGCACGGCAGCGACGGCGGCGGCGGGCAGAAGGCGCGGCTGGCGCGCGTGTGGGGCGCGGTGGACGCGCGCCTGCTCAAGCCGCTGCTGACGCACGCGCGGCCGCCGCTCACCGACACGCTGCCCGCCTTCATGCGGCCGGTCGCCAGGCTGCTCACCACCACGCACCAGTACACGCAAGGGGTAACTCTACTACATACAACACTATTCATTCTAAATCTTTCTTATTCTACAGGCTTTTATATGACTCATAAAACAAAAGAGGCATGAAAAATGATTTTTAAGGCCATGGGCGTAGCTACCGCCGTATCAGCCGTGCCAGCGATACGGGCCCCGTGCTTTGGGGCCCCTCTTGGCCCATACCTACATGAAACTAAGCGGGCGCCCAAAAGTTCTCGCTGCTCTGAAGAGCCCCCAACAAATATAGATATAGTGCCTATGGCAAGCTACTTTACTGTCTAAGACGTTATTACAAAATAACGTCCTAATAAAACCGGCTAATGCATAGCTGTACAATTATATCCGATACATATGCAATCTTACTTTTATATAATTTATTATGCAATTGTTTTTCATCCCAAATTAATAAATAAAAACGCTTTTATAATTATTTTCATACTATATCCGCTTAAAAAAATATTCATTTTGTAGGGACACACATCTGTAGAACAAGAATAAAACTATAAAAAAGCATAGCAGTATAAGCCTAAATTCAGAAATAAGCCAATGTTTATATAACGATATGTTTGATTTCCAGGATAGCACATTACGCCGAACGGATTCTGACTCTGATCTTTGCATTGACGAACCTCAAGCCATGCCTACGAGCATTGACCCACAGGTAAACTAAGTTCAGCTGTCTATTTTTATATGTTTATAAAACATTTTGTTCAAAATTGTATTCCTTTTCCATATTATTATTGTTTTAATGCTTTAAAGTTTTTACATTTTTTGCCTTATTGTAAAGTGCTCCAAAACACTATAATTTTCTAAACAAAAACCTAAAGATTTTTTTCAATCCTAGTTTTTAAGTATTTTACGAAAAATATTTAAAAAATATCATTTTTAAATATTTTTCGTTAAATATTTTTCATAATTTTACAAGTTTAATTAATATATATTTTTAAGTATTATTAATGTTGAAGTATTATCCGTTAAGTATACATATTTATTACCTTATTTTTTTGGTTGCAGCTATCAATTAATGTTCGGAATGGATATGGGCATGTCTGAGCTTTTTAGCGTTTGTGATCCTCAACTGTGATATGAGTTTCTCTATGTAGCATATAGGAAAAGAATGATTAATAGGAAATTTTTAATTATTGCACGCAGCAATTATGGCCTGGAGTCGTGGACACGCGGATTTCTGTTGAAGGTATCACTGGGAGTAATATCTAGACGATTGACGTGAGAAAGGATTACTGAAATAAACGCCTCGATAATGCAAAGAGTAAACTAAATCACTTTTCACGCTCGATACAACGCAAACAAATGTTTATATCCTCATGGCCAGTGAAAATGATTGAAATTGAATTTATTTTTGTGTAGTTAATAAGTACACGTGTCTTGTTTCACTTATTGATGTGATATTGATGTAATCTTATATCTGATTCTGCGACAGGGATAAAGAATCTTCAATAGACATATTTAGTAAATAATATAAACAATACAAATGTATGTATTGTTGCGAGAGTCGTGTATATAGAACTCTCAACAGCTATATTTCGGAGTTAGTATTCACATCTGTATCATTTGTTTCCATTAGCAAAAAAAATTATTTTTAGTGATTGTCGGAGTTAGTGTGCAGTTAAATAGATTCATGCCATGTAGACTTGAATGGTAAAATTAAGTAGTACAACGAACTTTGTTTCATTCAGCGACTTGCTAGTATTTCTTATAATAAAATTAGCTATGTTTTATTTCAAAGCATGTATTCGTCGCATCAAAGCAAAACGTAACGCATTTTATTCTGCTATAGCTTGCAATGTGGTACTTCTTATTATAAAAAAGGTTAAATTGATCCTCATCTATTTATTGTTATCCATCAAATGGGCTATTTTTTTAAACTATTGGAAAGGTATAAATCGTTTTGTTATTTTTCGATTAACTTATTGAATATTATTTATCACAGACTATAGTATTACTTTGAAATTCTCATATGTACATATTACTAAAGGCAAGGTTTGTAAAACCATCTATTTAAATGAACTGCTTTTATTGATGTATGTAATTGTGTATTTACTATACCAATATTTTGTCATCATTATTCTGACATAAGTTGTTTCGTCTAAATGTAATGGGGCTACCAGTGGCTAATTCCACTGGTAAAGAATCTTTAGCGGCAAGTTACAAATTTCAAGAAATTTGCTTTTGTAATAAAATTTCAATTTATCACTATTTCATATTGTTATTAGCAACCTTTAGCGTACATTTTTTATTATTAACAAATACAAAGTAAATTTTCTGAATTCCATATTATTTTTCAAAGATGAATGTGAACACATCTTTCATTCATTTTATTTTCCAGTGTAATGTTTTCTTACCAAAAAATGTTTCTATGACTAATAAATTTTTTCTTGAAATTACTACTTTTATTTCACAGTAAAATCCCTAACCAAGACCATACCAAACAATACTTAATGCAGCGAGTATAATGTATCACAGCAGGAATGGTGTACGAAAAACTCGATCAATAACTTTGAAGGGAGGTTTTGTAAATTATCCATAAAATTACACTTGTTTTGCTATATCTCAAAAGAATAAAATTATGAAAAAGTTTTAATCACAGAATTTTATTGATTTAAATTAAGCATTTGATTTTTTAATGACTCCCTTATTTTATCAGTGACTTGGAATATTGGTCCATGTCCCGGTACAATCCAGTTTACTAATGCTGCAACTTTAAATCTATTTTTTCTTTGCTGTTCAGGATCTTCACTACCTGCTTCTAACCATTCGTTTGGATTTGCAATATCTTCAATTTTTTCAAATAGATCCCCTAAAAACAAAAACAAACAGTGCAGCTTTAGTACAGATACTAACTAATTCACAAGTTTCAAGTAAATTTGATTGGACAGTTATTGTATTAAACAGCTAATATAGATTGTAGTTATTACTGCTTATTTGAGACCATAGATTAAAGTGTGTTTTATATTTGGTCAGCTTATACATTTATGTGACAAATAGCATTTACTCTAGAAGTTGTGAAACAAGCCCTAAATATTTGTAAAACTCTGAACCATTTTATTTTAATTCATAAATAAATGTTAGTACAATGCAAAATTATTTTTAAAT
Source organism: Manduca sexta (assembly GCF_014839805.1). Classification (NCBI taxonomy): domain Eukaryota; kingdom Metazoa; phylum Arthropoda; class Insecta; order Lepidoptera; family Sphingidae; genus Manduca; species Manduca sexta. The sequence goes on from NC_051139.1 coordinate 5,958,292, forward strand.
TGATAAATATGAAATATGACTAACTTATTGTAAAATCTTATGTACATAAAGTTTGCACGGAAAAAAAAATCATTCATTCAGGCATTGATCCTTGCATATGGGTAAAGACAGTCAACAATAACATTGTTACTACTGACTATTACCAAGATTGATGACTCACCAACAACTGCCACAGTATCTCCATCTATTGTATCAACAAGAACTGTAACATCAGACAGTGTATGGCCAGGTGTGGGTATTACTTTTACACTATTATTTATTATGTATTCATCACCTACAATGAAAAAATGTGAAGTAGTAGCCTGTACTAGGTGGTGTTTTATAGTAATAATTAACTTCCAGGAATTATTAAGTTTACTTCTGAGCCTCAATTGACTAAAAAAACAAATGAGAACATCAAATAAGAAAGTGTAATGGAGAAAAAAATTGCAGGATTTTATATGAATATTTTAATAAAAATAGAAACAAACCTTTATCAAATGGGTGTATAAAATATTGTTCTTTGTAGGAAATACTAAAACCTACTATGTGTTTAGCTTTCAGAAACAAGTTGTTGTTGCCTATGTGGTCTGAATGACCATGGGTTGATATAACATAATGTATCATGTCAGGTGTTATTTTATGCTTCTGTAAAGCTGTAAGTGCAATGTTTTAATATTTATATGCAGAGGACTATATAGAATTAAATATAGATAAATTATGCTTAGATTCAATATGAGCACTGTATTTTTTAAAGTATAAAGACATGAAATAGAATCTGAAAATCCATTTTTTTTTATTAAGTATATTAAGATCTTTGAATGACAATGCCTCCTGCCAGAGCCCACCATACAGTATAACAATGTACATTGAAATTAATTGAATTTACTTATTCCTTTTATGAAGTAGCTACTAAAATTGATAAGCGTAATTCATTTCGCTGTATTCTAATTTCTAGGTTACATTGTACCGGCTATGATTTTTTCGCCGTCCCAGGCTGTCATAGTATCTATAATGATATTATGTGTTCCTTTTATTAAAGTGCAGCTGCAGTTGGCATCCATCTGGTTTTCTCCATTCATAGTAGAAAAACCATTGAATAAAACTATTAATTCGCTCATATTTGGTTGTAATGTAAAATGTGTAAAACGTAATAATATTTTATCACATATATTAAAAAACACTAATAAGTTAATTTGTCTTTATTATTATGGTTATAAAATACTAAAATTAATTGGAAAAATGAATATTTGCATGGTAAGATTTGGTCACAATGTGTCATAATGACATACAAAAGTGAAGTATAATATTCACCTCAGAACACTAGTTTAGGACAGTTGAAAAATATCGATATATAAATAATAAATTATTTAAACTATGCTTTTATTTCTTCTCACCTAGAGTAAGCATATTATATAGTGCACGGGTTCTCATTGTTTTGTAACCCACGGCGCAGTTACTAGTTTAGTATTCTTTCACGGCGCCCTGTCCTAGCTATCTATTTGAAGAAGACAGTCTATAGAAAAAGTTACCTACAATAATAGTAGTAAGGTTAGGTTGATTGAAACGAAAATTGAAACAAACAATATAAAATTGACGCCAATATTTGTGGTGTCCAATAATTAGAGGATCGACTCACGGCGCCCCTCTTTACTTTCTACGGCGCACCAGGGCGCCGCGGCGCACCCTTAGGGAACCCCTGATACAGTGTAAGGAATATCAAAATGTTATATACCTACTGCTACGTACCGCTATCTATATATATCTACTAACTTCGAAATTGGTAGTTTTCTCAACTTCAACTAATCATTATCAGCCGCAGGATGTTCACTGTTAGATATGGGCCTCCCCCAAAGATTTTCAGATCGACTATATTATTTGATAGGTAGGTTGCATTTTTTTCTTCATTTAAGGAGTCTGTTCATGATTTCACGACAATGTCGCGGTTGGTTGATTGAGATAGATTGTAATAATGTAATAATGTTCACCCCGCATTATCTTCTATTATTGCTTGAATCTTCTCAAGAGCAGCACTGAAAATTTATTAAAACTTATAAAAACATTGATATTTAGCGATAGCGTGTAGAAAATAGTAATATTACATAATTCCTACATAAGTTTAACACATTTTATCAATATCGATATTTTTGGGGGTTCGTACAACCCTTTTACAAAATTTGTTATTTTGACACTCTTGACAATTGACATTGAACAGTGATTTAAATTTTTTTAGTTCAGAAATATTTTGTTAATACTAAAATTAAGAAAACATATTGTAATGTATTAATCGCACAAAAATATATATGCATTTAAATATGAATTATATGTACTTAAAATTTATTTCACTAAATGGGAATATTTATTAAAATTATATTAATCGTTTATATTATCATATCAATGTCAAACGTGCCCGTTTTAAAACGTATGGTGCATTTCAAAATCGGTCCTCTCGCCTCGGCCAGCTGTCTTGCCGGTTATTTTTAGGTTAAACTTAAAATCTAAAATAAATTGAAGAAAGCTGCCGTCGTACTCCGCGTAGGTTATTTTAAATTTTCTACATGTGCCAATCATTTTCTTTATTCACGAAAATTGCGCATTTGGAATCTCATATGACTTGCGCCATTTGATATGCCAGTTCATTGTCTCATTGTTTACTCAGGGTTATGAAACAATAAAGCAGATCTGTGTCGCCTGCAGAGCGCCAGACCAAAGTGAACCATGTCAGGCGACGTACAACCAAGGAAACGTAAGGACAAGAGAAGGAGAAAAGGTAAGGTCTTTATTATGTTTTACACTTGATCGCTCAATTAAGGATGAACAATAGGTGTATGTTCATATTTAAATTGCAGATGAGTTGAGCGTTGAAGAGCCTCGTGGCACGGCGGCGGTGTTCGGCGAAGGCGATGTGTTTATGCACTCACAACACGAACATGGCACAGGAGGTCATTGGTGCGCTAAGGTCATATTCTTCTCCCTGCTTGCCATTCTCGTCACTCTTATTGGACTGATTATACTAGAAAATAGAGGACTCAGTGAATGTAAGTATTACAAATTTGTAATACTTCTGAACCTAGACGTTTTTTCTAAATTATTCATTTCAGAATTAGTTTATTGTGTAATTCAACTTAAAAAATGTAGACTAGTTTTGTAACCAGACTAGTGAGACAACTTTTGTGTATAATTAATTGAAAAAATGCTTATGTATATAAAAAAGTGACTTAATTAGATGACTGATAAGGAAATGAGACCAAGACAACACAACTCATCTTGTTAAATTTATGATTACTCCATTTAATTTTAGAGAAAGGGAAGCTTTAAAGTTTTTTTTTTAAATATTAATAATTTTCAATTTATTATGTTTAATTTTTGTCATTATTTAATTTTATGTTTTGGATTTTATCACCTTTTTTGCGGACACTGTGACAAAGAAAGCATCCAGTTATCTTTCAATGTCTTCAATACCAAAGACATTTTATTTAAATTAATAATTTGGTACTAGATACCTGCAACTTCAGTTACTTAACACATACATGTGATTTTTTTTTACTTACTATTATACAGAGTTTGCATTGGTCCAGATTATAGGCAATGTAGTCTAAATACTTAGTCTGGCCATAAATACTGTTACACTTAATTATAAAAAAATATTACATTTGAATTTCGAATCTGTCATTTTTATACGATTGTTCATTGTGTTTTCTCATTTTGGCGCCAATACATTGTAAAATATTTTGCGATATTAAAATGGTGTGGGGTGATAAAGAGAACCGAATCGCTGTGATAGCATTACACAAAGTAGGTATGGAGCCAAATGCAATTTTTAAAACTCTCCATACACTTGGTATTAGTAAAATGTTTGTGTACCGGGCTATTAATAGGTACAATGAGACCTCCTCTGTTTGTGACAGAAAAAGATCTGGCCGTCCACGTAGTGTTCGTACGAAAAAGGTGGTCAAAGCAGTAAGGGAAAGAATTCGAAGAAATCCTGTCCGAAAGCAAAAGATTTTATCTCGGGAAATGAAGATAGCACCTAGAACCATGTCGCGTATTTTTAAAAAGATGACTTAGGACTTGCAGCCTATAAGAGACGCACTGGCCATTTCTTAACTTAAAATGTAAAGACGAATAGTGTGGAAAAATCGAAACAACTACTGAAGGCGGTACGCAAAGGGAGGTCACAGAAAAATTTTGTTTACGGATGAGAAAATTTTTACAATTGAGCAACATTTTAACAAACAAAATGACCGTATTTATGCTCAAAGCTCTAAGGAAGCTTCCCAATTAGTCGACAGAGTGCAACGTGGACATTATCCGACTTCAGTGATGGTTTGGTGGGGTGTTAGCTATGAAGGAGTGACTGAGCCATATTTTTGTGAAAAAGGTATCAAAACATCGGCACAAGTGTATCAAGATACCATTCTTGAGAAGGTAGTTAAGCCCCTTAACATCACCATGTTCAATAACCAAGTATGGTCCTTCCAGCAAGACTCGGCGCCGGGTCATAAAGCTCGGTCCACGCAGTCTTGGTTGGAATCGAACGTTTCGGACTTCATCAGAGCTGAAGACTGGCCGTCGTCTAGTCCCGATCTTAATCCGCTGGATTATGATTTGTGGTCAGTTTTAGAGAGTACAGCTTGCTCTAAACGCCATGATAATTTGGAGTCCCTAAAACAATCTATACGATTGGCAGTGAAGAATTTTCCCATGGAAAGAGTGAGTCCTTCTATTGATAACTGGCCTCATCGTTTAAAGGACTGTATTTCAGCCAATGGAGACCACTTCGAATAAGCTTTTTATATTTTTAATTGTTTTATATTTATGTATTAAACTGACACACTGTAAAAGTAATAAATGTTATTTGCAGTTAACAATTTTCTTTTTTCTTTATTACAATATTTATGGCAAGACTAGGTATAATGAAAATTCCGGAAGAGCCAATGCTTTATTTATTTACAGTAGGGAGTAAGTACACAGTAAGGTATCCAAAACACTTAACAGCAGGCTGTTTTTTGTCACTTCTTCTTTGGGGGCATGCTAATTCTTGAATGTTGTTCGTCTACAATTTGTAGTACCCTCCTCTCTTCTTGTATGTCCACTTTAATGGTTGTTTTTTCGATATTTTCGAAATTTCCTTTGTATTCTTGACCTGCTTATCTACTGATATGATACTGATACTTCAGTGAATAGTAATAAAGCAGTACTGTAAATATGTACAATGCTTCCATATTTATTTTATTAACACTTCTAGTGGAAGCAAACTCAGTGGAGTCGAGATATTCTGGTGTCCTTGAGGGCTGGCTTGAAGATACACAAGATGACAACCATCATGATGAACATACTTTGGAACTGAAGCATCATGTAAGTTCATTTGTGGTAATGTCACAGTTTCGGTACATACAATAATGGTACGGTATAGATGTTCACTACATCCCAAACATATAGGGCGAAGTGGTATGGCAAGTGGTCCAGCTACACTATCTGCACTGACGCTGCTCTGTGTCAGTTATCCTTCCTATTCCTCTGTATATCTGTCTCGCTCACATGTTGTTAATGATACAAAACCGCTTTTACTGCAGGCCGAGTGACCACTTCGTAGTTTGGCACTTATTTTTTAAAGCACATTACACTACTGTGTCAGCTCAGGTAACATGTTTATAAAAAAAAACTCATAGCACAGGTTAGGCATATTAAGTATAGAATACGACGCCAGACATGCTATAAGCGGCACAGGTGGATTATTTATTGTATTGGTGCCATAGCCAACAAACTAGTTAATACATGGCTGATATTATATAATTTCATTCATAAAATTTTAAGTATAATAGTAACATAAAACGCTAGTAAATCATGTGTTAATTATAAAAAAATGTGTTGATGACTTTATTATACCTATAGTACTCTAGTAGAAACAGGGAAATTGAGAGGAGTATATAGTTGCTCTAAAATGTAAGTAATACGTTTCTGTATAAGATATACGCAAAATTTAAGCGCATGTTGATTATTATTATTATTTTTGATCACTGTAACTATGTATGTATGATATTATCTAAAATTTCCTATTTTCAAAAGGAAAATGAGTTTTAAATATTTTATGGGTTTGTTGAATAAACGTATTTAGGATGAAGAAGATGATGGAGATGAAGATGAACATGGTGACATTGCGCACGAAGAACATGACGATCACGATAACGATGAAGATGATGACCAAGCTGATGAAACAGATGATGATGATGATGATGATGAAACCGAGGATAAAGATGAAGAAGTAGACGGAGATAACGATGATGAAAGTCATAATAACGACGAAGACGATGAAAACGATGAAGAAAACGATACTCAAGAAGATGACGACGATACTGATGACCGGGACCAACATGATGTTGATGATGAAGATCAAATCTTAGATTCAGATGAAATTGAGGTCTGATAATTGCGATACAAATTATTGTTTTATTATTTATAGGACAGTAGTTATATTATTTTAATTTTAACAGGAGGATGAAGATGAGAGAAATTTCAGAAAGTATTATGAAAATGTAGATGATGAAGAACAACATAATGAGGATGATGACGAAGATGATGATGATGATGATGATAACAAAGATGAAGGTGTTCATGATTATCATGATGATGATGAAAATGGCGATCAAAATGATGATAGTCATGAAGATGAGGACGTTAAATCTGCTGAAGACAACGACGATTCAAATCAGGACGAAGAAAATGTTCATCAGCAGGATGAAGAGTATAATAAAGAAGAGGATGAAGAAAGTAATGAATATGAAGAATCTCGCGCTATACATCAAAACGAGGTGCACATAAACAGTGTAGAAGTAATAGTGTGCCCTTTGCGCATCTGAATATTACCAACAGAAAAATAATATTTGTATTTTGATTGGCACTAACAATTCTAAAGCTTTTTAGGTGTTCAATGATGCGTGGTTTATTTACATAAATTGGAATTTAAATTTTTAACTGGCTGGCACCTTCATTACAGCTTCTACGTCTAACCAGTTTGATGTATGAGTGAAATTTATAGATTTATGTTTATAACTCTTTTATAACTTTGTTTGTATTTTGTTACTTCACATTGCATATTATGTGAAGAGATGTCTGTGTAGACTGAATGAGCTATAAAAACATAACCTTTCACTTCTTTGGATAACAAAGCAGTGGCGAAGCGTCCATATAAGCCGATTCCCACCGGCTTCCCTTTTAGGTTTTCGGTGATACTAAACAATATATTTAATAGGCAAATATAAATTTACAACATGTCAGACAATGGACAATAATTATAATAGCTTAACTTATTAATTATAATTGATAACTTAATAATGACATCTATCGGCCAGTAGCCCGTTGTTTGTTAATTTAATCGATATCAATTACTTATTTTAAATGACGTTAGATGGCGCACCTTGTATTTAGTTCCCCAGAAATTCCGTTACCTAAGTGAAATTGTGACGCCACAGGCAAAGGTAACCCGCTGTCAAGCGGCTTAATGTCGTAGTATGTTTTTAATATAGATGGCAGCACTTTCTATGACTTTCTACGCCAGTGTTTGTCGAAATCGCGCGGAAGATATGGGCAAAGGTAACCCGAGCTAGTTCGGCTTCACGTTAACCGACTTTGTATAGTTGTCGCTTTTACGTCCTTCAAACGTCATAATTTATTATGCTACCAAGTTGCGGTGTTTGTAAATTGTCATATTCATTTTATTTTTGATAGTTATGTGATATTTAGTTACCAGCGCTTTGTTTATTTAGAAACTACAAATAAAAGTGTATTATAATGGAAATAACTACTTGTGATCAGTTTAATGTCTACCTTTACGTAAGTATATTATTAGTCGGTGATTTCACATATTAGTATTTAGATGGTAAAGTATTTGAAGTAGATATGAAAGTTTTTGATTTTAGACACAAAATGTTTGTTAGAAGAAAATAAATATGATATTATACTGAATTAAAAGTAGCACCACGATACAATCAAAAGTTAACGAATAACCTTTCTTGATTATAATTTAAATTGATAATTATATAAGTTTATCATGTAGGCAGACTTAAACTGTTGGTCTGTTTGGCGATCGTGATACCTATTTCTATTACATTTATAGTTTTAATTTGAAAATAAACAGATACTTTTAGTGTAGTGTGGTTATAATTTTAAAACTTACTTTTGTTGCTGTTATAACTAATTAATAGGTAAGTACTTATATTTTAATTAATGGATCGAGAATTATCTTCGTTTATTGTTCGATTTTATGAATGTTTCAATTATTTACGCATAATAGGTAATTTAGTATGTATGTCAACGTTTGTTGATTTCGAATCAAGACTAATCCGTTGTCTTAGTTTTTGTTTGCCGATAAATTGCCCCGATATCTTAACTGACGCCAATTTTTTTTACACCGGGTTACCTTTTGAAAAATTTCACCCTTCGCCACTGTAACAAAGTAAGAAGTTTAATATAGTTTTACACTTTCTGTTCCATAATGAGAGTAGTATTTTCACATATAGGTTTTTTAAACTACTTTCATGAGCGTAGATTCCATGCGCCTTAATAATTTAAATTTATGCGACAAAGTAATTATTTGATTTAAATAAATAACATTAAAAATGTAAATGTATCAAATCAGACATTTGGAAAAGCCAAAACTACAAATAAATGAAACATATTATGAATATACACAAATTTGTAATAAAATGTACTTTGTTTTTCAGGAGGAAGGAGATGAAGATGAATCAGCAGAGGATGAAGATATTGAAGTAGAAAAAATAGAAAAAGAAGTTTCCGATGAGGATGTGCTAGAGGAAGCTGCCGCATCAAGTGTAGAGGAAAAACAAGAAGACGACAAAAGCGCAGGTAAAGTGACATTATCTGACATAAATGTATTAAACATTACGAACCTCACTTAAATATGAGTATAGTAATAGTGTTTAAACTGTCAAGTTATATTATTATGAGAAATATTTTTGTGACGCATATAGAACAATCGGAAGAAGAAGAAACTCCTGAAGAAGGCCAAACTGGTGACGATGATGAGTTCCTCAAGCCCGAAGACATTGAGGAGCCGGTCGTAGTAGAACGGATAATTGCACCAGCTGGAAAACCATTGCCTGAGGTAATGATATGAATAGCTATAGAAACCGCAATATTTTTTGCCATCGACGATTTCAATTTATCGATAAAATAATCAAATTTTCAAGAAATTATGGTGAATACATACCATAATTAGTGATGATAAGTGGAACCAATCTTGATTTAATAAAAAAAACTGTCCGACCTTAATTCTTTACAATAGTACAATTAAAACATTTCCATGTACAATGTTAAAAAAAAAATATTCTTAAGGTGGAGGAAGGGGCGTCCACCGAAAAACCATCAGACACACTCGCTGAAGAGGAAGAGTACGAGAAGCAACAAGAGGAACTTCGTCGCCAGAAAGACCAGGCGTCGCATCGTAAGTAATTTAAAACACTAATTAAAAATCTGTTTCACGAGCCTTGATTTTTTGCATGCGCTGTATATAGATTTGGCATCTGCTTTAGTAATATCGGCGAAACTAGTGGTTTGTGTATGTAGTTACATGTGTACCCACACGCAACACTTAACAACTCCGTAAATAAAGCGAAAGTCATCCGATAACATAGGCTTAGGGGAATAATGTATAGGTATATTACTTGCTTTCGTTTTTTTCAATGCGGCGTCAATTTTTGTGTCCGCTTCAAAGGGTTTTTCAGACAAGAAAAAAATATTATCTTCCTTATCATGTCTCAGCTTCGTGCTATTAATGATTTCTTACGTTTACGCGAATGTTGATAGATCGATCATGAAAGTAAAACTAGTTTTCGGATTTTATCGCGTTATTTATATTTTAATTATCTCCTGACGTTTCCAATACTGTCGCTTTCATGGTCACGGGACGGATTGAATTTAAAATATGTAAATAAAAGTAGTAGTACATCCTTTATAACACGTTAGGCAACATATTATGATCTGATCGCTATACGTATACACAAACAACTTGTTCCGTTTATTAACATAAATTATACTGTTTAACATTTGCAAGCAGCTAACTCAGTAGGTAGCACGCTTTATAAAAGTTTTATTTTTACTTTTATAATTTTCACCCAGACATCCGTAAATACTGAACGGGCTTCTGGGAACTTTAACCGTATTTTAAACATTTTATCGTTTTGTGCAATTAACATTTCTGAGATATCTTGAATTATACATTTTGTTCTGTTTAGATTTGCAATATGCTGTACAAAAATAAATGTTCATAAAATTAATTTGTTTTATTTCGCCCATTGCTTAAAGCCATTTCTAAATACTAGCAATTATATAACCAATGACATAATACGTTAATTTGTAGAACATAACTGCATACTATGTAATTTTTAAAAAATATTATGTAACACTACGCCACACTTTGTATACTTATTAATTAATTATTTCCGAGCTGGTTTTCCGTCTTAAGAAAGTGCTAGAGGTATATTTTCTTACTTTTTGGCGCTATGTTTTTTTATACGACGTTATTTATTGAAGAGCCTGGCAAGTGGCTCCCCCAAAGGTAAGTGCCAAGTATGATAATTGAGACTAGCTGTGCAACTCAAAACCTTAATATTCTTCGCAATCAAATTACATACTTGTGATACCTTATTATATATTTTCTTAACATTAAATATTACTGTTTCGAGTATTATTTAATATCCCATGTGAATTGTTTGTACAATGCAATATATGAATAATGTGCAAAAATACCAATCAATTTCACTGATAAAAAGAGTATTTCAAAGTATTTATTTTATTACTGGTTGAATATTCCGATATTAGGGTAAAACCTGATCTGAAACTTCAATATTATAGTTGCCTATGTCCACAGTAGATATAACGTAGAGAAATAAAAACATTACGGGGAAACTAGCATTAAAAAGGCAAAAAAAGCAACATACATAAAGAAGTTTTTAATATTCCAAATACTGTAATTCGCAAGAGTGGCGGCGTGGTGGGGTTATCTCGCTATCTCTTTCTTTGCCCGCACCACAATTCCCGGTGACGTCATAGTATACCATTATAACTCTTTTTTTGATAACTACCCCTTCCACTGAACTTTAAATGCTTTTATCTTGTCTCACGATTTGATAAAGCTTTCTGTTTTTGTTTTTAAGTTAAATGTATAATACTTTTTGGCAAATGTAACGAAAAGTCAAATCAAATACTTGAAATGAGCTTTTACTAAGAATGGTAGTCTAAGGGCGTGGCGCGTGTGTTGCAGTGTGGCTGAAGGTGGCGGTGGGCGGCGCGCTGCTCGTGGCCACGCACGCAGTCATACGCCGAGCCACTGCACCGCGCGGTGCGTATATAATATAGGCTCGGATTTGTTATTTATATACCAAAAATAACATTACAAACTGTTAAATGAAAGAAAGACCTCCAATTCAATATTTTTCTACTTCTGTCGCTTAATTATTATCTAATTGAACACAGGTATGACTTCAAACAATGTGGAAATAATAAATGAGAAATAAGCCCTACGCCATTGAAATAAGATCAAAATTCCCAACATTATAATGTTTAAATTAGCAACATATGGCAAAAGGCAATCATTGATTTTCATCAAGAAACTAAATTATTTTGCATAAAGTTATTGATAACTTATTACCTAATTATAAGTATAGTCATAAATACAAAGTTTATGAATTTAATCTTTTCTGATTATGTATGTACTTTCAGTTGTTATCTTGCCCTATAAATGAAAAAAAAACAAAGGTTATCCAAAATATTGCTCCTTGGGGTCCTATTCTTTACCTAAACAGATTGTTTTGTTATTTTACCCGAGCTGTTTCTTAAAAACGTGTTCTTATTTTCTCTGAGCTTTCTCACCGAGAGAGTAGTCGCCCTCACTATTACAAAAGCTCAAGCAGAACGTTAAAAAGCAACTATTATTTGTAAGTTTTTTATGATTCATACAAGAAATAGTCACAACCAAATACCAATGTGTAAACATTTAGCCGATTAGCGTAGAGTTACTATCGTAAATTACGAAGCAACAATATGTTTTACAACAGATCCATCACTTGTGGAACGTACTAGTAGAGAAGACTCTCCTTCGACGATTGATCGTCGGATGACTCTCATACCAGAAGAATCATCTATAGGTATAGTACTTTTAAATAAACAGTTATGAAATAATTTGTTTTGATGAATCATAACATTTTCTATAATCAACAACAGATGAGCCAGATGAAATACCAGAAATTGTTAGAGAAGTAGAAAAAGCTTTTACAGCAACAGCTCAGTCTGTACCACTTCCTTCTGAAAAAAGCGAAGAAGAAGACGATGAGGAATTGGACTTGGAAACTAAGGTACACGTAAGAAGATAACTTATCAAACATTGCATGTAAACATCCGATTACAAATATTTTGTTTACAGAATGAGGAAACTACTGAAATGCAAAATGATGATGAACATAAAGAATTGTATAGCGATGATGAAAACCAGGAGGAAGAAGAACCAGAAGTTGAAGTTAAGGAAGATGTTAAAGAAAGCGTAGAGGAATCGAAAGATATAAAAGAACCCAAAGAACAGATTAAAAATGTAGAACCAGACGAGGAAATACCTGAAGACGTTGAAATTATTGATGAGGAACTACTTGAGGAGGAAATTATTGAAGAAGAAGAAGAGGACGAGGAGGAAATATCGGACGTAGACGATGCTGAACTGTTGAGTCGATTGGAAGCCAAATACGGCCGGCTACCTGAACCCGAAAGGCCAGGACCGAAAAGTAATCTACACCCTATATATATGTGCCTGCTTGTTAATGTAGCCACCCGCTACTTGCTTGACATTAAAAAACTAACACTATGAACTGGCATGAGTTACAATGTGAGTGCATATTTTTTCGAAATATCTGTATTATATCATTGTTTTTTGCATGAAAGTGTGGGAGTGTGTAAGTTTCACAAATAATGTACCTTTTATCATTCTCATTACTGATCATGTTTTAGGATATACTAGACCATATCCAAATACATTATGGAAAAATATAATCTTAGTATTAAATGTACATCCTGAGGTTGTTAAGGAAAACAGCCGTTTAAATATCAATTTATTAAATAATATTGTTAAAAAATCAATTCATAAATAAATCTGATTTGTGGAAATGGACACATTTTTTAAAATTGCGATAATATCTCAAAATGTTAACTTATTAAATTTGCAGAAGATGGTGGGAACAGTTTAGAGGACGAGTGGCCGGGTGAGCCCAGCGAACAGTATTGGCGGCAGCAGCTAGATGAGGCTGAACGCGAGCTGCGAGAGGTATTTTAAATATTTATTTATTTACGCTGATTAAAATAATATTGCCATGGTGCGGGTTGGCACTAGACTAAAAGCTGTAGTAGAGTTCCCAGCAGTGAAATGGTATTAAATATAAAACTGCTTTTAAAGACTGAATTATGTTCCGATACTTTATAGTACACATATTTTGTATACATTTTTTTTTATTATATATAATGCTAATGTTTGCTTATGCAAACTGAACATTAAAAAATGAGTGAGGCTTTAATCTAATTCTAAATCTAAATTATGTTTTAATAACTTTTTGTCGTTGAATATTAGACTTCACGACTCTGAATTCCAAATGAATGTTGGTGTATTCAAACAAAGTAGCTTTAATTCAGTTGAATAATTAGTAAAGCGAGTTTATAGTCACTAAATAGTTTTGGTGCATGTTATCCTATTAAACAAAGCATGACCTTTTTGTTAGCTTATGCTTCGCTTGAATTTTCATATAAATACATACAATATTCCTACATGTAAGAATACACCAACAAATTGATGTATGTCCCGTTTAATTGAGCGTTTATCTGATTAGTCAACAATCTTAAATTCCAGGAATGGCTCGACTAACTCGTTTTATATTCACTATATTATCATAACTATATACCCATACTTTGCTCGTTGTGCCATTTTCCTTCGCATCGTCGGCGGCAGCGGCAGGTTAACACCCGCGCCCGCACCCCGCGCGCGTGCTCCCTGACGTGCTACCGACGACATTATTTCCCCTAGAAGCATCTACTTCTCGCTCGACTTATCGTTGTTGCATTTTATTGATAATAGTACATAATAAAAACGTATTTCTGACATACGCATTATTTGTTTTGGGGCAATGTCCCATGGAGTTATTTGTTTGAGTTTATATTTGAAAACAACGTGCACGTCGACCGAGAAGCGTGTTGCAGTGTGCGTGTGTGTGAGTGTGTTGTGTACTAACGTGCGGAGGCGGCGTGGAGCGCGGCGGAGCGGCGCGCGAGTGCGCCGGAGCTGCGCGGCAGTGCGCGTGCGCGGTACGTGCGGGCGCGAGCGCTCGACGCCGCGGCCGAGGCGCGCCGCGACAACCGCTTGCTCTCGCAGTCTATCGCCGCCTACCTCGAACTGCTCAAGATGAACGAACGGCTGTCCGACAAAAAGCTCCTTGAAATCACAAACCGGACACTCGACCGAATCCGCTTTAGAGGTATGATATTTATATTTATTGTTCAAACCCATTACTATTTTTTTTTATCTATCTAAGCTGAAGCATTTATTTGTTTTTACTTGCTAATCTCAGGACTACTACAATTTTTTTTAATCTTTTTCACTATTAGGCTATTTTTTATCCCGAAAAAACTTTTTCAATAACTTAAAAGTAACACGCGTGATCTTCACTGTATTAAATAATATCACAATTTAGATATAGCTTCAATAGCCAAAATTTGTTCCATATTAAATTATAGCTGCCTTAATATATTTGTTGAAACTTTACACTATTCAATTATAATTTTCAGGAAACTACCTAAATGCCGAGCCTGTGTATAGGCTACTTATACGCCGGTTTCCAGACGACCCCGAACATCGAAATAATTTAAGCATTTCCTTCCTTATGGCTAATAGGTATGTAAATTGTAACCTACTAGATATAAAGATACATTGATTACTAGAAAACCTAAATAATATTGTAATCTTTATGTGATTACAGGGCAGACCTTGCCGAAGAAGTATTGAAAGAAACCCTTCGTCGCTGGCCTGACGATCGCGTCGCTCTTGCTCATCTGGGTTTTGTGCTTAAAACATCACATAACAAGCTGGAGGAAGCTGTGGACGCAATGCGTAAAGCTTTAGAAGGGGACATTGGGGCTGCCAATGAACCTCGTTTCTACTTCCATCTCGGCGACGCCTTACTATTACTAGGTCGATACAAAGAAGCAGAAGAAGTCCACAAACGAGGCGCGGCACTTGGCCACTTTCTGTCTCCAGCTCAACGGTCTCTCTACAACGTAGAACGATTAAAGAGTCGTTCCTGGTGGAACATAGAACAAACACCATATGCACGACTAGCTCGCAATCTGGAAGCGTCATGGAAAACTATATTAAAGGAGGGAGAAGCCGCCCGCGCTCTGTATGAGCAAGAAAAAGAAGGGCTGAAGGAGAGAGGTGAATGGTCCCAATTAGACATATTCGTGAGAGGCCAAGAAATACCAGGAAGATGTAAAAAAGCACCAATTACGTGTTCCATAGTTCGTCAAGAATTAGCGGCTGTGGGTTGCAAACGCGGGCAGATCAAGTTTAGCGCTATGGAGGCTGGCACGCATGTGCGGCCACATGTCGGTCCCACCAACTGCAGGTTAAGAATGCATTTAGGACTCAGCAATACCAAAGACACATACATAAGAGTGGACAAAGAAATCAGGTAATTTAAACCTCATTGTAATTAAATCTTTCAAACCTCGTAACAGTCCCAAATTTTGAAAAGGCCCAAATTTTAAGTACACTATATTTTTGTTAAAATTAAACTACCATGCTATAGACTAGGACATGACCAGTCCGATATGGAACCCGTTAAAACGCATGGATCTGTCGTATTTCAGACAGTGGCAAGCCGGCAAGGTGTTGATGTTCGACGACAGCTTCGAGCACGAGGTGTGGCACAACGGC
Source organism: Manduca sexta (assembly GCF_014839805.1). NCBI lineage: Eukaryota > Metazoa > Arthropoda > Insecta > Lepidoptera > Sphingidae > Manduca > Manduca sexta. The sequence continues at coordinate 5,974,253 of NC_051139.1, forward strand.
ACGGGCTCGCGGCTGGTGCTCATCGTGGACGTGTGGCACCCCGACCTCACGCCCGCCGAGCGGCGCACGCTCCCCGCCATCTAACTACTACTCGCACGTTGCAGAACATGGATGAAGGTCATATGTCATATTTTCAACCACATCCCTATTGTCAGCACCTTTATTTGTCATATTAATTAGTACAACACTAATTTTATTTAGAATTTACATACAACCTTCATCCACTCGTGTTTTCATTATCTTATTTCTTAGATACTGTAGACTGAATGAGAATGTCTTAAATCATATCAAACGGGCTATTCAATATTGGCCCGGTATCTTCTAGGGCGAAATGTATTTCAATTTCAGAACAATAAATTAATATGTCTGGCGGGATAGCCTCATTCAGCCTAGACATATCATTTGAGCCATATTGTTATAAGCCGGAGCTATTATTGTACATTTCTCTCATAACAGTCATTAGTGATAGAATAATTTACAGTACAATGAAACATTATCATTAACGCCAAAAACGTTGAAATAAGTTTTAAGTTTATTATGTATGTACTTAATTCTAATATTGCAAGTAAATGTGTAATGAATGAGATTTTTTAAATATGTTCAGATTTAACGCCAGTTCTAATATTGTACTTTTATAAACAAGTAATTTAGGCAATTATAATTTTTCCATTATTTTTTTTTTGCATCACAATGGAAACCAAATATTAGGATGTTGAAAATATTTTACATGGATGTTTCAATTGGATTTTAACTATCGCAAAGACTGCCAATTTCAAATTATCTTCGTTTATCCGACTATGCTTGTAGGCATAATTTTAGATGGTAATGAACTTAACAAAAGCAATATACATATTTGTGATAGTATTATCTATATCTGTAGAGATCTGTATATATTTTATAAGAATGTTATTACAATATTCGGTGTAAATTTATTCTTTTATTTTCTCCTAAAAATAAAACAGGTGTTGCCAGATCTGAATAACGTATATTTGGTATAAATTGTATGATAGATTTTCTCATATATAAATTATTACAAAATTATTTAAACATAGTACAGTTTACTTTTGCGTCAATTTCGATGCACGTCGCGACTAATGTGATGAGATTACTTGTAGCGTGAAACACTTATATATTAATTACATGTACCGCACTATTTATACGAGATTCGTGTAAATAAACATAACTACTGGACGGAGCAATAATACTCAGGATTCATCAATAAGTTCATAAAAAATATACTGACATGTAATAAGTACTTATTCTAAATCCTATAAAAGCTTGTCACATCTAGTCAAATATAACACTCATACAAATACTAAATGGCAAATTGAGTGTTTTTATTCGATTTCTGTGCGATCGACAGTCTGAAACATATTTGTGTGTATAAGTACAAAATTTGCTTACAGTCATTACTTCTTACATCAAGTAAACATCTCTTACGAAACTTTAACTGCCTAGTGGAATGTGTATAATCTATTAAGGAATGTTTAAGGTATATTTTAACTCTTATCACATATAATCCAAAAATATGTACTGCATTATTTAATTGCATTTAAATTAAATAGATTATTGAATTTTGTGATACTGTATTATGACCTCTTGTCTTGATCATTATGTAAATTAAGTATTGAATAATGATATCTAGAAATAGGCGAGTACAAGGTTTTGACAAAGTTTAACAACTTGGTCACATGTCACAACCGACTGCTGTTTAAATGATAATTAAATGTAAGTATAATTAAAGCTTAAATCTTAAAACAATAATGAAGGAAGAGATCTATACAGCAAACTTGGATTTAATCGGAGCCAATAAAATGACGATTTCCGCTTTCGGACACCAATTTAAAAATGGAATAAGTATTATATAAATTTTCTGCCACACTTGCGAGTCTGGATTATAGATCTCAACCTTACTTGCACTTACAACAATGACTATAGTAAATACGAAATTGAAATATTGAGCTTAATCACTGTTAAAAGACACAATTATTTTAAAATAATTACCCTGCAAATTTAATGCACAAATGATTACTTTGTGCACTGCCAAAAAAGGCTTGCAACAAGTGAGCTTCACTGGAATAAGGCACATAAAAGCGAAAGTGGTTGGCGGTTATGGGGCCACATTGTATAGTTCGTTGAGAGCCTGGTAGGCGGGCGGACCGGGCGGGCAGGGCGGTCCCGGTGGCGGCGGAGCAGGTACACCACCCGGACCCGGCGCCTGCGCCGCGGCGCGCGTGTTCAACGGTGGCGTTCGCCATGCCTCGCCGAACGCACAGCTGTACGCGTACGAAGGAGACTCGCATGTGGTGCCATTGTTCATTCTACCATCATAATTCGTTACAACTAATCCCCTGTCGTAACCGGACGGATGCTCCACATTATCATAGGCAGGAATATTTGTGTCATATTTTCTCGGTGGATTTGTTTCATTGTAAGGTCTGACCACGTCATAACCTGACTTAATGCTGTTTCGCCCTATAGTACTATATCTATTAGTCACAATAGGAACTGACTCGACAGGCGGTGGGGGAGGTGGTTCGTATGTTTTTATCTCTGGTTCTGGGAGTGGACCTTCACTGTGCGAAACGTGGTATGACGCCGGTCGAGTTCCATGGAAATTCGAATATGATGAATGTGCAGACGTGGGACGCGAAGATCTCGGCTCACGTGGTAATGACGCTGTAGAAGCTAGGTATCCTGCATTTCTGTATGACCGACGTGATTTTCGCACAGACGATCCATTTCCGCGTGATCCCGAGCGGCGCTTGACACGTCGTGGAGTCATCGGTTTCAGAGAACTCTCACTTATATTTGTTTCTGCAGGACTTAACTCTATTGTGTATACTGGGCGGCGTGATGTTGAACTTTCATCTGAAAATGATAACAAAAATTGTGTAATGCACAATAAATAATCAAGATTTTAAAAGGAATATTTTATATTAGCAAATGTTTTGTTATAAATAATCAGCTTAAAAAAACTAAAATAATTATAAATACCTGAATTTGGTTGTTTCTTAAATGTAGTATAAGCTAAAACAATAGTGAGCGGCAATGCCGTTGCAGCAAAAGCAGCACCCAGGGCTGACTGTCCAATTTCTATATGATACCACTGAAAAAAGCAACCATCCACTCTTGCTGGCCTCCACACAATGGGCCCAGCCATTTCACCCCACACTGGTTGGCACCCCCAACCATTGCTTTCCCACCAACTGACACTCTCTGTCCCCAAGGACAACAAGCCACTTTCCTGTAAATAAATGTGATAATTTACAAATTGCCTTAGGATTCCATAGTTAAATATTCAATCTGAAATGCAAAATAAATACTTATTAAAACAATGAATATTTTTACTTACCCGGTTTAAAGTACCCAAATTTAAATAGTAACAAATCAGAAAGATATTCCATATTAACCACATGAAACTCCATATTGCATACTGAAACAAATATTTGTTTTAGTATTTCGTTAAAGAATTTCTATTAGCTAATTATTCACATTTAACAAAACATTTCTTGACAACTCTGATGACAGTTTAATTTAAAAATTCTATATATTCACTAATAGAAAATTATTACAAAAATATTGACTTTCATTGGACTGAATATGTAAATTCAAGTAGTTATTGACTTTAAATTATTGTAAGCATCCATTACATCACAACATACCTTTGGACTTAGAGAAAGTGAAAAAAGTAGGTCACATCAGTTCTCTAATAATACAAGTTCTGCAACATGAGTACTTACTGCTATCAGGTACTTAGTGATGCATAACACAGCTCCAAATGATCCAAATATGATCAACAATATATTAACAAAATTTGTTATTATTGGCAACCACATATAACCCAAAAAGTCAAAAACTTGCCGCTGTACTGTAATTATCTGTAAAGGAAATAATATGGGTGTAAAACATGCAATGGCTCACATAGTATTTTTTTGTTTTGGAGGTAAAAATACTGGAAATATATGTTTTATAATATGTCAACAAAATATAACTAAATAAATTATAATGAAAACAATTTTGAAATAAAAGTAACCTAGCAAAGTGAGCAATGGAACAATAAGATCTTTTGGATAAACCACATTATAAAGTTAACTGTGAGACAAAGATTAGATGTGGTATGAGTAATACGATGTAAGAAAAATGTTACAATTAACACACCAACTCAAGTACACAAATGATAAGCAACACTGTTCTAAGGCCACAAACTGCCATCTCGACGTAAAATAAAAGTAGAATTTAAGCTATTTTCCGCATATACGAACGTAATGATTAATATTATTGAGATTATAAGTCATGATTTTACTGAAAATTGGAATGTTAAGCGCATTAAAAAATTCAAAACTGACGAAAACGCAACATTCCGATTTTAATTAGTTGACAGTTGTCAAACTTAAATGTCAAATCGTCATAGTGCTGGATTCGAAATAAGTTACTAATAATCATTGCAATTTGTTTAAATCGATAACATAATGCAGCTTGTTGAACCGACAACATTTAGTATCTACCTACTTCAGATATAACTATTTGTATTTTTTTTTTCTGTATACTGTCGATGTATCCTCTCCAATCCTCTCAATCCGATGATTCAGCGATGAAAATGTTTTAGAAGAAAGTAGAACTCTACCTAAGTCAGTATGATTTAAGTAACTGGCAACACTGTTGAATGAATAAGCCAAAGTGAAAAGCGGGCATTTTGGTTGTATTGATCGAATTCATTTTCTTACATATTTCATTAGGTACTTACGTTCATTCGTGATAAAATATTTTACCTGGTACCAGACAGCTGCATTTTGGTAAGAACTATATATTATTACTAAAACTCCGCATTGGACATAGTACTTTATTATTTAGAAACCGGTAACCTCATTCCAATTTTACAGAATTGTTAGAAATGGCGACGGAAACTTTAATTCCCTTGGAATCTAATCCCGAAGTGATGAACAAGTTCCTTCAGAAGTTAGGTGTCCCCTGTAAGTGGAACATTGTAGACGTAATGGGTTTGGATGAAGAAATGCTTTCGTGGGTACCGCGTCCTGTTCTTTCTGTCATGTTACTTTTTCCCGTTTCTGAAGCCTATGAGAATCATAAGCAAAAAGAAGAGTCTGAAATTTTGTCTAAGGGTCAAGAAGTTTCTAACAATATTTTTTATATGAAGCAAAATATAAGCAATGCTTGCGGTACTATTGCTCTTGTACACAGTGTGGCTAACAATACAGATAAGATTGAGTTATCTGAAGGACACATGAAGAAATTTCTTGATGAGGCCAAGAGTCTGGATGCAGTGGCTCGTGGAGCACTATTGGAAAAGTCTGAAGAAATTATTAATGCTCACAAAGAGCTAGCTCAGGAAGGCCAAACTAACACTCCAAGTGCTGAGGATCCAGTTAATCACCACTTTATTACATTTATTCATAAAGATGGTGCTTTGTATGAATTGGATGGGCGCAAAGCGTTCCCTGTCAACCATGGCACAACTACTGCTGACACTCTGCTGGAGGATGCTGCTAAAATCTGCAAGGAGTTTATGGCTCGTGATCCTAATGAAGTTCGCTTTACAGTAATTGCCTTGGCTGCTTCTGATTAAGGTCATGCCGAGTCTATACTACCTTTTATAATTGTCTGCACTATATTCAAGTGTTTTTGGCAAGCTGTGCTTTACATTCAGGACTAAGAATGTATTTTTGTATTTCATATAGAAGGGTGCAATGCAAGCTTTTGTGATATTAAAGTATTTATTTTGAAATAGACTTTTAATTCCTATATTATATTTAGAGAAGAATTGAACTAAATGTAAACTCATGTCAATTAATATTATATTTGATGGTTTTTTGTCTTTGTTCCTAACAATGCCATGATTAGAAAGGAATGAATTTGAAATGTTTACATTTAGATTTGATTTACTAAATATGGTATAGCTTATTCCATCACTACTCTAATGCATAAGGTACGACTACCACTGAGGTGTCGTTCGAATCCCAGACCATTAACTGAGATTGGATTTTTCCATTCAATATCGGCACAGAGCCTGGAATTTATGCCCGATGTGGTGATAGGGCCACAGGATCATTATTTTATGTTTTGGGATGTTATGGCCCAAAACATAAAATAATAAACTTCAAAAGTTTTACAAAAAAAATATTGTAAATATAATGTTTTAAATTATTAAATAAATGTAACAGATGTTTTGAATTTGTTCAATTATTTTTGTGGCTGATGGTATTTACTTAAAGAAAGTTCAGAAGATTCATCCAACATACTTTTATTGTTTTAAAGGCAAAATATAATATTTATAACAATATAGACATATTATACGTACAAACAATTATTGTTGGTCTGAGGTTTAAACAATAGTACCTAACTAATTACATTATTTTCTTACTTCCGAATATACCTAAGAAAATAAATAAAATAATTGAAAAATGAAATGAGAACCTTGGAATATGTATACTTAAATAGTATCACAATAATGAAGAGTTTCGTAAAATTTCCTTTACGATTTCTACATGCCATTCACGTATTTAGCAAATACTAGATTTCAGTGGATAATAATAGAAATCTTCTTTACTATTTTATGCAGGTATAGAACATTCCTAAATGTTATCTATTGGTGCAGTGCTGGTATCCTCTGTATCGTTAATTGAAGTGTTATCTGTAAGAAAAAAAAATATTGGTCAATTTTATGTAAGTGCAAAAAGTATTTGTTTAGGTTTTAACTATGAATACTTAATACATGGAAGAAAGGGTATTATTTACTCTTTTACCTATACTGTTATGAACACTGTTTATTTAATAAGAATTGTAAAAAAAACTAAGTTTGTAGTAGCAATAGGGCCCCCTAACTATAATTCATGTAATTTCATCCTTTTATCTTAGAGCGACAAGTGCTTGCAGTCCATGCAGTGACTACTTTTCGATTCAGGGTGGTCTTACTTCTTTATATGGGTGGTATACGTCTTTTATTCTCTTATACTTAAATTTCATAATCCAATGACAATTATAATTTATAAATGCCAGTAACAATGTATTCACCGTGGCAACTTACCATTCAAAGCTAGCGTGTCCGACGATATTTTAGGTAACAACAAAGTCAACGTAAGGCCCAAAAGAGTCGCTGCTCCGCACGTCCACGCCATTGCATTGCGATAGTAAGTATCTTCGGCTCCGTCGGCACTGGAACATAATTCCTTTAATTACCAACTCCAGACATGACGTAGCGACCCACCCTTTTCCTTATCAAGGGTAGTCAGAGGCGCACCCTAATCACATCCATCTTTATAGTTTGTCTTCCCTATGCTATATGCGTTTCCTTTTTAAACTATGTCCCTATCTCAGCGCTGTTCATAAATTTAACTGATAACCATTGCATGCTATTTATGTCTTTGTACAGTTAGCCACGAAAGTAGCTGAATAAATTCCAAACTTCAAAAGGCTTTTATCTGAAATAGAGTAAATGCTTTAAAGTGTATTGTAGTGACGAATAAATGATTTGATATTTTGAATTTATTCAGCTACTTTTGTTGCCGACTGTACGCTTAATAGAGTAAGACAATAAAATAACAAATATAATTATTTTGTACTATATTTAGAACTTACTATTTTTGGACAAGTGCTATAGCTAATCCGCAAGATAATTTATCAGAAAAGCTCATTACTCCGTATATAAAGGCCGAGGCCTCGGTCTTCGCGCCTACTAAATCAGCAGTTAGCGCTAAACTTGTTACCAGCATCACGGCCCCACCGAAACCTGTAATAATGTTTATATTTAACTAAAATGAATAGTTATTCTAATCACCACACCAATGTAGAGTTTCAAATCGTAATTTTGAATATATAGGTACTTCTCATTTTACTAATCTTACGTACTAATATTATAATGCGAAAGTTTGCAAAATGTTTGGAGGCTTGTTAAAGTAAACTCAGATAGAGCTAAACGGATTTCGGTGAAATTTGACACATATATAGGCTTTGTCCTGGGTTAGCACATAGGTACTTTTTATCCTGGTAACATGCTCCCATGGCACATAGTTGGATTTTTAATATGATTTTTAATTTTTTAAATAAATGGCGTTATGGGTTGAACAATAATTTAGGGACTTTCGTAGCTGGATTTTTTTTTAGTAATAGTAAGTACTAGTTAGCAGAATATTTCCTCCAAAAGCATTTTTACACTATGCTATGTACTTAGATATTACTTAAATTATATAATTTGTGCCACAAACCTATGAGGACTGCAACCACATAAATAAAATAGATCTTGTAAGTGTCGTTTGAGCCAAAATAGATCCATACAAAACCGGCAAGCGCACACAAAGAACCCATAAAATAATTAAATTTTCTGGTGCACGACTTCGGAGCTAAGCGCTGCATGCCAGCGGCTGCTAGACTTCCAAGATACAGCGCTAATGGCACCACCGCTAACGCGCGAGCTGCTAATCCTAACGTGCGGTGAAGGTACAGCGGTATTAGTATCTGCGACATATTTACTACAAGCCTTGTGCTCATGTACACCCCAGCAACCTAAAATTGTAAAGATTATTGTTAAAAATATTCTTATATTCATTTACTTAATATTTAACGTGATTCCTTCTTACCTGGTACATGACTGGCCTGCGTAAGAAGTCGCCATGGGCTCCACTCTCATTAGGGGATAGCAATAGTTCTTGATGCCTGTGAGTTTGCCTCTCTCGTACGATTGCATGAAATAATACTGATGCAATTGTCCCTAAAGCAATTACTATGAATACAACATTTCTAAATTTCCATGCGTCAGCTGGCCCAACTTGCTAGAATAGAAAATAGTATTATTAAATTATAGTAAAGGTAAGTAATGGTAAAGAAGACTACCTACCTCCATGTATAAAAATTTGGTAGCTGGCAACTAACCCATTCTTATGTAGCTAATGTTGTGGTCTGATAGCAAGCATAACTAACAGATTTATTAATTTAATGTAGGTGGCTAATTCATACTTTTAAGTAAGTAAGTTTTATTGATAAAGATACCCTTCCAAGCCCAGAAATATATGTATAGTTACACATACACACACTCACCCACGCCCTTTGTCCCTTTAATGGTACCTACCATACCAAAAGTGGGTGTATTAGTTGCGCTTCTAGGTAGTTAATACACCCACTTTTCGCTGTATGTGTTTCGTACCGTGACGTAAAAGGCATATGTAAATCCATGTGGGCGACCTCATTATTGTGTCAGGCGCAAATTCTAGATTTCGAGCCATTACTAAGCAGAAAAACCCGAAATCACTATCCCCGACTCGGAAATCACACCCTAGACCTCAGTATGGCTGTCCATTATCCAATCACAATACAACTACAACACTGATGCATTAAGTTTTATATTATACTACAATAAAATTTCAACTTCTTTCAAATGACGTACTTCTAAAGCTCTGGAATCTCAGTATATTCATATGGAACTCAGAAAAAAAACGGATGGTGTGACACATAATGATAAATGAACAATTAATCATAACTCTTTGTAATATTGTTTTAGGCAACAATGTTTTTCCTATTTATGATTCATATCAAAGTATAGAGGTTTAAATATTATTTTTATACTTATTCATTTTTGTAACAGTATATTAATTTTTTAAACTGCAATTTGGTTATCATGTGAAAAAATATAAGCTGATACATACTTGCTTATCACACTCGCCAGTTACATGCAAGATAATCCAAGTAACTATGTACACAAATAGATTTGAAAGTACTGTAAATCCATATCTGTAAACAAAAATTCTTTATTATTTTAGATAATTAGTTTTATTGTACAAAAACATTGTGACCTTGAACTAAGATACAAAAATATTTAATATTACACTGAGTTCAGAAAAAAAATAAAAGTAATTGAGATTATATTCCAATATTATGCTTCATTGCTAACTGCTAGCTGCAATTTTTCTAAATTAATTTGTAACTCGAATCAAATGATGTCATGATTGTAACTTATGTTTTCCAAATTAATATCCAGGTATTTTGATATTATGGTTAAAAAATAATGTTACTTTTAAAATTTTCAATATGAAAACTTCTTTGTTACCTTACTGCAGTGAGATGAGTCCTTACATGATCATCTTGAGATAATTCTGGGATCAAACTTAAGTGTGATATTTGTACAGCAGCCCAGCCAATTTGGAATATTACAATAAATGCCGCAAAATAATACATCTGGGCCCATTTGTGGCTAAGTGAACAACCCAGGCACTCGGAAAAGATGAAGGGAAAAGATGCTAATACGCATAGAGTACCTAGAAAACTATTACTTAGTATTTCATCACAACAATATGTTTGGGCTGCAGTCTAAACAAAGGCACATGGATTTTGGCAACAAATAAGGCTGAAATTGGATATGATCTGGTTAACAATAACAATGTTAACACTATTAATGATAGACAAAGCAGTTTATGAGGAAATAAAATAAAACAATTCCAACATTAAAATACTAATTATTAAATTAACATAAACAAAGGTTTTAGAAAAGAAGGGAAATATATTGTTAAAAATAATAAAGTACAGAAAAAACACAGGTTTTTCATCTTACTTCTAAGGACACAAAATTTTGAGACATGCTGTTTAAAATATTGGTCAGAGATGTGAAAAATAGTTTACTAAAAGTATTTAAATACAAAATGCAAATACATTGTTAGTTTAGTATTTAAAATAGAAATACAAAATAGTTTTAAATAAAAGTATTTAAATACAAAATACGTAATTTCAAAATAGGTTTTCCAAATAAAATACCTGGTCCTTATTTAACTGATTTTAATACGAGTGTATGTTCAAAGAGTTCATCTTTCATGTTAATTCTATGGGGCCTCATAATAATTCCACCGAATGAAAGTAGTCGTTCAAAAGGTTCAGAACTTGGTAAGCAGGTATTATATTTAAGGAAGAGTTTTTTTTTTACATTTGGACATCTGTTCAGGACTTTCTAAAGCATTGTCTTCATCTTTTAAATATCGTAGTGTTTCCAGATTTAATGTAGTCATCGCCATTGATTTCAAATTTGTTTGACGCGCAATGTTGGCATAATATTGTTCTTGGTGACAAGGATTATGATCAGAGCGTTTATAAATAACCTAATTTTGAATTTTAAAAGAATGAAAAATAAGAAAAATGAATTAAAAATATAACAAAACTATTTTGTATTTTACAAATACAAAATATTTATATAAAGTATTTCAAATAAAATACTAAATACTTTTCAAAAAAAGTATTTCAAATATAAAATAAAAATAGGTATTTTGCATTTTGTATTTGTATTTAAAATACATATATTTCAAATAATTCACATCTCTGATATTGGTACAGGTAAGGGTGTGCTATTTTAGTTGAGCCAAAATTTAAAGGACACAAATGCTTTGGGTGAACAAAGCAACAATGGCAACTTAGACAGTTTCTGTTGTTCTTCCTAGGTTTCATCAAAGGAAAAAATATTTTCTTCTTTTGCATTGACAATAACATAATCTGTAAAGTTCAAGATACCTCAGATGACTATAACATATTAGTGTAAAATTTTAGAGGTCAAAAAGTGCTATTTTGTATGGTAAAAACCCTATATTTTAGTTATAAAATAAATGTCCAGTAGTATATAAACAATATACCCAGTGTGTTCATTGTTTAAAAATTTCTTAATCACAATATATAAATAGCGGCGATAGCCTAGTTGGGTGTGGAACGGACTGCCGAGACGAATGTCCGCAGGTTCAAATCCCAAGGGCACACACCTCTGACTTTTCTAAAAAATCATGTGTGTATTCTTTGTGAATTTATCGTTCGCTTTAACAGTGAAGGAAAACATCGTGAGGAAACCTGCACATCTGAGAAGTTCTCTATAGGAATTTCGAAGGTGTGTGAAGTCTACCAATCCGCACTAGGCCAGCGTGGTGGACTAAGGCCTAATCCCTCTCAGTAGTAGAGGAGGCCCATGCTCAGCAGTGGGCAAGTATATAATACAGGGCTGATATTCTGATATCTACGGGAAATCACGGCGTAAAGGCCGGTCCTTTTGGAAGGCTTGCGTGGGGACATGGATCCAACACGTAGAGGCCCCTTTAAGATACATTACTCTAGTTGGGGCTTATACACCTTGCGAGTACTCTCTCTGTCTGTACTTATGGAGGAAATATAGCCAAAGACAACGCTTGCAAGGTGCAGGGACTATTGCGGAATAGATGGAAATTATACTGGGTCTATGGATGGGATCTAGCTGGACTGGTTGCTGGGCTATTGATTGAGACAACGGGACGCCTGCCAAGTAAAATGTCTCAATCTTTATTATTATTATTATTAATGTATAAATAGTAAAGTATATTATGTGCTGTAAGCATGATGCTTCCTCCTGGTCTAATTGTTTCCATGTTCTTTGCCTGGGCACCATGTGCCACCTTAGTTACAGCATTGTTATTTACTAATTATTAAGTGAACGTAAATTGTGAGAAGGATGGGAATTGTTTTATCATTTCATCAAAAACTATAATAATAATTTATATTTCACAAATCTTTTTAGCTCTGAATTATTCTATATCACATTCAGTCAAGCAAAAAATGTAAATGTTTTGTACAAGTATGGCTATTTTACTAAATAAATTGATATAACTGAAAAGTTGGTAGATATTTGTTTACAGGTAATTTGTTTGTTTCCTGAATATGGTATAGGTGCCTTTTTTCAAAACAATTATTTAAACTCAATGAACATCTTTATTGATAAAACAGTACATACCAAATAGATGCCATAGTTTTCTCCTGCCGTATCTGGCACTTAAAACATTATCAGTATGGTCTGAATGATACCCCACAAAGGGTGTCGCTAAAGCATCTACAACTTGTCCTATTAGCATTAACGTACCAGACTGTGAAGCAGTAAATTCAAGAACTAAATGGAAAAACACCAAAAAATACGTAAACCACAAACTGGCACAAACATCATTCAGAATATGACCTATACCGTATCCAAACTGCAATGTGAGACTTGTAGATATATCAACAAATTCATTATCCATTTTATGACCGATTACTTTCTAACGTATAAAATTAAAATATAAATTATAATAAAATTATGTGGTTACATTAAAACAGTAGGGTGTATAATGTATAAATGCTTTTTGAGCAAATCTTTGAGTATTACATGTCATATTATTTGTCTATAATAAATTGATATACCAAAATAATAATAATAATAACAATTCCAGAGTTGCCAACACTAAACATCTAAATATCACATTTGAAAACTACGCAAAAAGAATTATAATCTATACTTACTATTATATAAAGCTGAAGAGTTTGTTTGTTTGAACCCGCTAATCTCAGGAACTACCGGTTCAAACTGAAAAATTCTTTTTGTGTTGGATAGCCCTTTATTCATGAAGTGCTATAGACTATATATCATCACGCTATACCCAATAGGAGCGGAGCAGTAATGACTACTCTCAGGAAATACTGGTTCAAACTGAAAAATTATTTTTGTGTTAGATAGCCCTTTGTTTCTGGAATGCTATAGGCTATATATCATCACGCTATACCTAATAGGAGCGGAGCAGTAATGGGTAATCTCAGGAACTACCGGTTTGAGATGAAAAAATATGTTTGTGTTGGATAGCCCTTTATTTGTGGAGTGCTATAGGTTATATATCATTACGCTATGACCAAGAGGAGCGGAGCAGTAATGGCTAATCTCAGGAACTATTGGTTCGAACTGAAAAAATATTTTTGTGTTGGATAGCCCTTTGTTTGTGGAGTGCTATAGGCTATATATCATCACGCTATAACCAATAGGAGCGGAGCAGTAATGAAACATGTTGCAAAAAGGGGGAAAATTTATTAGTTTTGAGAGCTTCCGTTGCGTGCGCTGCGTAAACGGTTAAAGTTATGCAACAATGATGTATGGGATTGTTCCTCTTAAAAAGTTCTACAAAAATATATTATAAAACAAAGTCCCCCGCTGCATCTGTCTGCCTGAACGTGTTCAACTCAAAAACTACCCAACGTATTAAGATGAAATTTGGTATGGAGACAGTTTGAGACCCTGGGAAGAACATAGACTCCCGGGAAAATATACTTATAGCGTGACTTTTATAACGGAAAACTTTAACCCCAAAAACTTTATAACGCGGGCGGAGCCGCGGGCAAAAGCTAGTAATATATGGGATATTCTACGATTATTCCTACGATGCAACCTACACAAAAATCAGAAAAGTTGACTCAAGACAAGATATGTAATAATTATTGTAGTTGTCACATTCTCCACAGACTAACTTCTTTTTACTAATTAAATTGAAGCATTCGTGTCTACAAAAAGACGAATGTATCGTAAACTTAAATTATTATTATTGTCCATGAATCTCCATGCATAAGTGATTACCCTAATTTTCTGTAAATGTCTTATCATGGGTAATACTAATTACAAATGTCATTTATTTGAATAATATTGCCATACCTAAATATTTTAGTGATTTCATTTAATTATCGACTAATTGTATGCAACTATTTACATATATATTATATACAATAAAAAAACACCATACTGTGCAGTTTCAATCGATCGACTTCGAGTACGAAAATGAGTGAGTTCTTACATCTAACGAACCACCTAGGTTATATGGTGTGTCTTACGTCTTATGTGAAATCAAAAGAACCCTTATTCGGAGCCATTAAAAAAATACATGCAAAAATGACATTTCCAAATGTCACAATGACATTGTGATAAATTACTCCTGTTTCTGAAAAAAAAGTCTCATGATAACGATCTCTGATGTCCATAAAATATCAAAATTTTAACGACTGTTATGAAATTTAGAGAACAAAATGGGAAGATCAACATTTATATTACGTGTTACTATTTTTCTGATCAGTTTAATATGTGTGCAAGGAGACACATTTCATGAAGAACTGGTGATAAAGCCTTTTTTGCCGGCGCATCTTTACACGTATTTTCAATTTATTACTTTAGTTAATAGTGAATCTTGTAAGTAAATACACGTAATTTTGGCTAATATTGATTTGTTATAATGAGTATACTAACGGGTTTTATTTGTTCCAGCTGAAGATACCCATTTATCTCCAAGATCATTATTAGAGATTGTGTCTCGTTTCCAAGTAGATGAGTTGCATTTTACTCTGACAGAGGGTCAGTGGCGACATCGCCAGTGGGGCTATCCAGTATTAGATGCTGCGCCAGGAGCAGAACTCTATGCATGGTTTTCGTCCGAGGTTAAAGATGTAGATTCTCAGTGGAAGAAGTTAAGTGCAGCACTTTCAGGACTTTTCTGTGCTTCACTTAATTTTATTGAGAACTTTAACACTATAACACCACAGATGGCTCTATGGCCAACGAGTGCTCTACCAACTAATAAAAATATCACATCACAATTGCGATATGCATCACTGCCCAGAGAGATTGTTTGCACTGAAAATCTAACACCATGGAAAAAACTTTTACCATGTGAATCTAGTCAAGGGTTTTCAGCATTGCTGAACTCCAGAATGATACACAATACTAACTATCACTCCATAGGAGTTCATGTGAGGAAAATTTGTGCTTCAAAGGATTGTTCTGAAATCAACTTGGAAATAAAGCAAACAGTATCATTAGTATATGATTTGAACATAATTAAGAATATGGATTGGTCATTCACAAAGCTTTTTGGTCAGGGTTTGCCAGGTGCATGCCCTCTCGCAACAAGCAGTAAAGTATATGTTGATGTCACTTCTAATGCAACGAGACCATTCCAGTTGGTTCCACCACCTGAGTCTGTCATATATTCCCAGCGTGGAGGGAGTGACACTACATTTGCACTTTATAACATTAAGGCTGATGGTCAAATGGTAACAATAGGTGCAAAGCATGGATCTAAAAATGCATTAACTCTCAGCACTCCACCGCCTCTATACTTTAATCGATACATATTAGGATATGGAAAAGAGTTTGGAGGCATTGTGACAGAATTAATTAATAACTTTTGGACTCCAATAGAAGTTGTTGTATTAGAAAATGCTCCTTGGTGGTTGCCGATCCAATTAAGTTCATTAAGAATCAATGGTGAGGCTAAAAGTGATTTAGTACTATCAAGGTACTACTCCCCTGGACGCAGTAGGCAGAAACCATATCATTTAGAATTACTTATGAAGTTACCTCCACGGTCTACAACTACACTCACAATAGATTTCGAGTTTATATTTTTAAAATGGCAAGAATACCCACCAGATGCAAATCATGGATTTTATGTTGGTTCAGCAATTATAACTGCAAATTTACCTACTGCAAGGAATTATACCAGCTTGCCCATATCAGGCTCTACATTTGATTCAATAATAAATGCATCAAAACCATGTAAGTGATTATAATTGGCTACATAATTCATTATTTATTTTATTATAGCCACTAATTGAATTTTAATTATAATCTATATTTTTAGGGTATCCAGCCGTGCTGAGGACAAATGGGGCAATGGTGTCTTTGCCAACACCTGACTTTAGTATGCCATATAATGTAATATGTCTTGCCTGTACAGTGGTAGCCCTGGCTTTTGGACCACTCCATAATATATGCACAAAAGAATTGGTGCTAAAACCAACAGGCACACCTGTTTCTTTAACACAAAAGATTATGAATTTGTTTAAAAAGAAACAAGATTAAGAATTGTTGACCCTAAGGTATTTTAGACTGAATAAATTAATAATTTTTTAGTGTATTTGTGTTTATATTTTTCACACTTTTTTATGATACACATGTACAGATTAGTTTTAGAAGAATGGACATGTACAGGACAGGACGAAAATTGTATTTTTCCATTCAAATATGTTAAAAGCTAACTAAGGCCTTATAGTCTTACTAAAAAGAAAATAAAATAATAAATAAATTGGCCTTGAAAACTTTTTACATTTTTATTAGGCGACGACTCCAAAATTGGTTACCAATATGTAGGTAATTTTAAATATTTATTTGGTTTTTAGTGGTTTTTGAAGGCGTTATAATTTTTTGTTAAAAAGTTTTTTAAAATCTACGCAAAAATAAATAAGTTATAAAGCTTTAAAATTTGGTGGAAACCGAAGCTGTCAAGTTACAGAGAAAAAGACAGAGCGATAACCTCACCACGCCTCCACTTTTGCTCACAACAATATTTCAAATATTAATCACTGCTTTATTTTTCAACCAATTTTGATGCTGATTTCACAGAAGAATTTCTTTTTCATCAGGAAATTACCCTATTGCGTTTAAAATATGTTACCTTTTTTATATATTATAAACTACCAACATTTTTCTTATAATAAATGAGTTAAATTGCCTGTATAATAGGGTTGGTTTCATTTCAATGATGTTTACTCTATGAGGAGATGCACGGAATCAAAAATGTAAATCAAAGAGAATATAATCACTACGTTTTAAGAGACAGGACTTAATACAAAGTAATAAAATCGAATTTACATGGCGTATCAATACCAATATCACGGAAGAATACGTCAGGAACGTCAAATAACAATACTACCAACTGAACAAAATACATAGTAGTGAGCACTTTTTATCGATATCGATAAATTCTACTGGGTGGGAATCGACGCTAATGCTACTTTGATAAAATTCATATAATGTATTTTCGAGTCCACATTATCAATCCAACTCACGCTATATAGTGAACATTTTAGCACTATAATTACAAGGCTGGACTAAAATGAGGACTCGAAATAAAATGAAAAGCTCTCACATGTTGAATAATAATTGTATTTTAAAATAAAATCCTTCATTCACCATGTATATAATATAATATAGTTGCACTTATGATAGCTCAAGGTACAATGAGAATATTTAATTATAAAGTCAACGGATGGTGACACTTCTTTGTCACACTCATTGTTTATAAAAACATGGCACGGAAATTCAAACAACATTTCATCAGGAAGTGGATCAGCTTTCAAATTTTTCGATGGAATGGCTGACTTTCTAAGGCGATTGTTCTTTTTATTAAAGTCTTTGTTATTAAAGTGAGAACCACACACATATTTCAAAGTATGCAGCTTTTCTCTGGGAACATATATCAAATCTTCTTTTCCCACAACCTGAACCCACTTTCGGCATCTGGAAATATTTTTTAATTGTAAATAAATTGCTTATTAAATTATATTTAAGCCTAAAATCATAAACAGTGACCAGGCACATTGATTGCTCAACGCATTTTTAAGTACACACACACACACACACCGACACATACACGACTTTAGTATTTTTTGTCCTGATGATCAGTCATCATCTTACTAATATTATAAAGCGTGTGCATGCAATTGTATGTTTATTATTCGTACCCGCAAAAAATCTAAAATGATTGCGATTAAACTTGGTATGTAGATAGTTCGAATTACTACTTTTTTTCACTATGTTCCCACAGAATCTGGACCTAAATGGGTGAAACCACGGAGGGCAAATTGATTAATAAATTTAAACAGGTATCGATATCGATAATAATAACAACATCACTAGTAACATAATGGTAATTAGAAAATAAGAATTTTCATTATTTCTAAGCTACTTTATTTGCGCGATGACTAAAAACATCTAATTAATGCTTACCTGACCTCATCCAATGGAAATTTCGCCATAAATATTCTGCTTTTGTGATTTATTCGACTGGCTCGATCTCCACAAATTTCACACGTAATGAAACGTTTTTTGGTGGCATGTCTTTAAAACGTATTCACTTACACCAACAAAAACACTTTTTGGTATATTTTTACTTGTTTGAATAACAAATAATACAAACATAAATTAATAAAACACAAATGTATTCCAAAACGTCAGGAAGTAAACAAACAATAATAATGGCGGTGAGGAATAGAAGGAGAAACTGTACTGAGAGAGAGAGATAGCAGTATCCGCCATTAAATGCCATGTCAATTCCATACAAAAGATTTTTTGTTCCTTGTTGCGCTAGGCTGATGTAAATGGCAAAGTCTGGCCAACATGTAAAGTCACAGAAATATGGCGGCAAATTTAAAAATTCTACGGTTTGTAACCCTGTGAAGACTAAAGATATGAGTTTATGTAATATTTTTATTTAAGAAATTTATTATTACTTTAACGATCTTAAATAAAAACGGTATTCATTTCATAATAACACGGGGTCACAAAGAATATTTTTTTAATTTGCCGCCATACTTTGTGCCACGAATCGTTGACCAGACTTTATTTGCATTATTTCACTAATTTGAAACAATCAAGGTAAAGATACTAAGTATTGCAAATATATGATGAACCGGATATACACAGGATGATTCCGGAACGCGACACACTTTCGTGGGCCACTATGACGGGTTTTATCACCTTGTGTAAGGTGGTCGCTATTCGGGCGGATATAAAATATATCCTATCACCAGCAATTTTTATTAGGGTTATTAATCATATCGAGTTTTAAGAACTTAGGTAAAAATGACCTATTTGTTTTTTTTATTATTTTTTTGTCGAATGTGTCAAACTTATGGGCCAACACCTACGCACATTCAAAAAACTCAAATCACATTTGTATGCAGTGTTCCCAGATGGATTGCAGTCCAATTGGCCGATGATACCTCACAAAGTATCCTGATATAACCTGTCTTTGCAAACATCCCGCGAATTAACGACCGAGCGGTGGCGGCGCACGTTTCGCAGTTTGCAAGGCATCGGCGCTAACCGTGTTTTTTTTTCGGAGGGAAATTACAAGTTATTGATACCACCACTTGGAGGGTGGGTAGAACGGTTATGTTGATTTCACCAGACTTACAGTCTAATGTCGATACTCGGGAGTATAGCATCATCCGATCGAGTATTGGACCGAGTCCATAACTCCTGTAAGTATACTTCAAAACTACTATTAATACCCACGGTGGCATTTTTCGGCGTATACGGGACGGCCTTGGGGTATCTTTTCCCACTAAGATAACTACTCGGAACCGTCTCTGCGTGATATCGCACTGGGGCTCCTCTCTAACTGAGGCTTAAGGATGCCTTCTGCGTCTACGCCATTGGGAGACCAACTACCCGCATTGTCGCCTACTTTAGAGAAGCTGTAGCCGAGCTAGCCTTTATTTTCATGTCCACAAGAAAAACCGTCAAATGAGAGATACCCTGCAATGCGAACAGCAACGTCAAGGGCATTGGAAATTACCTGTTTACACAGCTTTCGGTTTTCCGAGTTTATTCCCCATATCCCTGCTTATTGCCGCGGCACTGGGCTGAATGTTAACTAGGTATAATGAAAATATCAGCATCAAAAGAGATTCATAATAAATTTTAACTGTCACTTTGACAAATAAGATATTTTGTATAGTATTGTCTTGAGTTTTTTGTACGTAAGAATTTTATTTTATTATTATTTATATTACATGTTGAAGTATAAAATGTTATCAAATAACGGGTAAGTAACATTAAACAACAAAAAAATATAAATTTCAACAATAACAGTCCACGGGTTACTTATTTCAGAGAAAAATATACGCAATGCCCTTGTTGTAAAGTTTGTGCGGACTGCAGTGGCTTGAAGGAAACTGTAGAAGTGCAAGGCGCTGGTCCTGTAAGCTACCAACAAACACAACCCAACCAAGTAATTTACTAAGACATACTTACCCATCCATTTTTTACAGTAGCTAAGTATGTATCCATCTATACAAGGTGTTGCTTTGCATCCCTGTCGTGTTTGAAGAGTCCATTGTAATGGGTACACATAATCATCTAATAATACAAACGTAACAAGTAATGTAAGTCCTAGCTCAAACTGGGTTCTGAATGTTAATTGGTTAAATTATTTTACGATGATTTAGAATTAACCCTCACTTATATGCCAGATATGACAACGCGAATAGCTTACACACATACGGACAGCACCAGCTGTTTGTAGACGTTGCGCGGCCGCGGCGTGCGTTAAATTAATGCACTGTGTGTGTGTGTGTGTGTGTGTGTGTGTGTGTGTGTGTGTGTGTGTGTGTGTGTGTTTGTGTGTGTGCTGCGTGGCGCTAAAATCACTGACGCCACACGGGGTGAGTTGGGTAGTTTTATTTTTAGGCTATAAATTATTCTATAAAGTTTAATTACTTATTTTTTCATTAATTCGTGTTCTATAAGTGGATTATACCAACCTTCGTAAATATGGCAGGGATGCAAATCAAGAACTTGTATAAATAACTTATCTACTTATAATTTATATCAATTTATTTTCCAATCAGTTCACTCCATAACCTACCAATGATTATTTGATTATTCGAATGTATTTCATATTTTTTATTTGATTTTTTTTAACGCCCTTAGCTCAATAATAACATTGAACTTGTGAAAACGAATTCAACGGGTGATATATTTGTTTTGCAACACCCTACAGACAAGAACTTAGCAATGTTTGGTCACATATCGACACAAGGTTATTTATTACGTTGTTATGATTAATATTTAAACATGTTTTACATTAAAAATCTTTACATGTGTTTCTATTTTTTTTTTCAGAATTACAAAATATTGATTGCCCTCGTTGCAAATATATTATTGAACATGCAGAAAAGCGGATGCAGGCTAAGGAATATGTTAGTAAAAATGTTGCGATAGGTGTTTGCGATCACTGTCGTAATAAAATTAACCTACAGATTCCGTGTTACGAAAGCGAAGATATTACTAAAAAGTTTATAACCAGCTCTAAAGAGAAAAGCGACGATTTGGAACAAAAACGTAGAACATGGCTCTCAAAAGTTAAACATTTACACAAAGATGTGAAAATCGATGCAGAAATATCTGATACCCAAATTGAGGGCCCAGCACATTTTCAATCGCATCTCAGTAAATTACACGGAATAATATACAACGATCATACGTTTCGTAAAGTGGAAGACCCAAAGATAAAAATACGATCTAAACCGATAAGAAAATTTGAAGAGAACGAAATTAGTACATCAAATATTAAACAAGTATACAGAACACGGTCATTTGATTCTTATTTACAAAAGCTTGAAAATGCTTCAAACTTAACAGATACATTGAAGTTAGGAAAACGGTATAGGTCTAAACCAGATCGTATAATGTCACCTGTTAGGCGTGATGATGCTTATTCGGCTGATAAAACGTATACTCATAAACCTGATCAAGAGAAGAGACTTGATATACAAGATTTTAATAGTTATCATCAAACATTTAAAAAATATATTTCCAAACCTGAGAAACCAACGCCTCGTGGCTATGATCCCTTTTACCAATCTGACAAAAAATATGTCACTAAAGATGATTTTAAAAAGTTATTTGATACTGAATATTATGATATTCATTATAGAGAAGATAAAAAATATGAGCCCGAACCTGGGCCTAGAGCAGTAACTGATGTTAACGAGTATACATCTCATTACCAGCAACAAGAAAAGGAGTTTGTAACGCCTTTTGACGAAGATAAGTTATTACAGCAAATATATTTAAAACGACATCCTTTAGATATTAAGAAACCCATAAATGTAGGGGAAGAAATAGATAAAAACAAGCAAGCCCCGAAATCTGTTAAATTAACTTTGGATGATACGTCACTACTGACAGGATCGATATATCGAACTAGATCGGAGACATCTATGCTAGATTTGGAAAAGGTATCTGTACCTAAAGGTATTATTAAAAGTGCCACAGAATTATATAGTGAACGCAAACCAAAAATTGATTTCACAAAGTCTGATGATTACATTGAACATTACGTTTCGTCCACTTTACCTACGCCCAAAACGGTTAAGGAGAAAAAATATGCAGATATAACTTCAGTGTATTCTTCGCCAAATAAGAAATACACTTCGAAAGAGGCCTTGTCCTCAAAGTCAGAAATACTTCTAAAAAAAGATTTTAGTTATCAATTTCCGAAAGAAATAATATCAAAGAAAGAACTTAAGCGTTTGCAAACTTCAGCAGAACTGATTCAAGAAACTCAAAATATGTTAAATGTGAGAGAAGAAGAAAAGAAACAAAAAACTGAAATTGAACGTACGAGGAAGTTACTTGAACAAGAAATAAAAAAACAAGCTCGTGATGAGAAAAAGAGGCTCCAAGAAGAGAAAAGAAAAGAAGAAGAAGAACAAAAACGTATAGCAGAAGAAGAAAGAAAGAAAATTGCAGAAGAAAACCGAAGACTTGAAGAGGAAAGAAAGATAGAGGAAGAAAGACTAAAAGCTAAAGCTGAAAAAAAGATAAAAGAAGATGATAATGGTAAACTAAAAGAGAAAACGAAGACAGAGTTAACTGAGGAGGAAAAGAGAAAAGCTAAAGAAGAGAAAGAAAAAGCGAAAGAAGAGAAAGAAAAAACGAAAGAAGAGAGAAAAAAAGCTTTAGAAGAAAAACGTAAAGAAAAAGAGGAATCTCGAGAAAAGGCTAAATCAGAAAATGTAGATAAAGAAAAAGAAAAAGCCGATAAAGAAGCTGATAAATTGAAGAAGCAAAAAGAAAAAGAAATTCAGTTAAGAATGCAAAAAGAAGAAAAGCAAAAAGAAAAAGAAGAAAAAGAGCGTCTAAAAAAAGAAAAAGACGAACAATTGCGCGCTGAAAAAGCCCGACTACAAGGAGAAAAGGAAGAAGAACAAAAAAATAAACAATCGACACCAAAAAAGGGGAAAAGTGATGATGATAAAAAAAGTATGCCCGAATCAAAACAGCCAAATATTGAAACACCAAAAGAACAACAGAAAGAAAAGAACGGAGCAACTGCAGAGGATTTTAAAAAAATACGAAATGATTTTAATAACAAAGATGAAGCTTTAAAAAGAAAAAAAGAAGCCCAATTGGAAAAGAGTGCCCGCGATGAAGCTGATAAAAAAGAAAAAGAGATTGAGAAACAGGGAAAAATACATGGAAAGGAAGCTAAGGCTGTGGTTAAGCCCGAACTGGTAAAAGACATTATCAAGACTGATGAAAAAAAGGATAAGCCTACTATTAAAGAATTAGACATTAAACAAATAAAGGTGCGTAAGCCATCGTACGATGATTTGATCTTAAGACTAGTTAAACTAAAACAAAGTGAACCACGAGAAAGAATAAAACAAAAAATTTTACCCGTATTGGATGTTCCGGTGGTGGCCCGCGAACATAAAAAACATAAATACACTAAAACGTCAAAATGCATAATGTGTATTGATTCTGAGTTTGAACTTGATGTTGAAAGTATTTTAATGAAACCTGATCTACCTGATGAAACCATGAAAGATATTATAATCGGACAGAAAATATTCAAGTATAAACCGCCTTTAATCGATAAAGAAGACAAATCAATAATCATGCCTTCATTGTTTCAAACAACTTTTCAAGCTGAATCACCAATAGTAATTAAGAAAGAACCTGAAGTTGTTGGTAAGGATGAAACTGAACATAAACCCGCCATTTCAGTACCTGCTAAAACTCAGAAATTGGTGAGTATTTAAACAAAATTTATCATATTAAGGAAAAATAATGTAGTATTTTTAAATAATTTGTTACTATAGTTGTAATATCATAATTTTATTAAATCTAGCGGAATAAATATGGTTAACCAATGCAGTCCGGTAGGCAAGAATAGGAAAAGGAGAAGAAGGGCAGGAATGAAACTATGAAAGTAAACAGGATAAGTGCATACGTAACAAATTGTTAAACAAATCGTGCGTACGTAACAAATTGTTAAACAAATTGTGCGTATGTACTATTGTTACTAAAACAATAGTTTTAGATGCCTAATGCTTCCTCATATTATAGAATTCCTGTTTAGAATTTCCTCTTAGGCCGGCTCCACACGTTAGCCCCAATGTGGGAACGAGCGTTGGTAGTTGGCCGGCGCGTGTCGCTTTTTTGACTAAAGATCAAAGGAATCTATGCCAACGTTGGCGGTCCGTCCACACATTGGTGATTTGCTCAGTTCCGTTGCAATACGCGTCAAGTGCATACGTCGAGCGAAAATGTCATCATCTACAAAATCGGCACGCGCGTGGACAAATGAAAACGTTATAGAATTTTTAGAACAATAACAAACACATCCAATTTTATGGAACACATCTCGGATGGATCATAAAAATAAAAATACTGTAACTGAGTACTGTAAAAGCGCTTAGAGCAATTACGGTATCTGTTTCGGACATTCTCACATGGGCTCTGTAAAGACAGGACTATTATATTAGCCAACATGTGGACGACTCACGAAATTAACCAACCAACGCGACGTTGGCACGTGCGATGGGGCCAACGTGTGGACCCGCCCTTGCTGTTCTAGTAAAGAACACACTGTGTAGGAACTTCGAATGTGAATGTTTATAGAAAGATCTTATGGTAGCTGCCTACCGTAACCGCCAAAGATTGATAGGAATCGAAACATTAAAGTTTTTTTTTAATGCAGGAAAAAGTTTTTAACATCACCTACTTAATAAGTAAATAAGATATTCTATCAATCGATCCTACCTGTAATGGATTTCGTCCATCTGCCGGGGCGGGACGCATCATATAGCACTGCATAAAACGTAGTTGTAATAAATTTACCACCAATTATCCGTATTTTATACAAATATTGCTACTTTGCCACCCCCTTTGAATGACTATGTGTCCGAATTATGGTAATTATTTCATTAGACAAATACTTTATTGTCATATTTTTTTCGGTGCCCCATCAATTAGGGCACGGAAACATTGTGCCATTTCAAGTTTTCTTTCATAGCCTTCAAAACTTGCTTACTTGAACGATTTTATTGAAGCTTAGAAATCATACACAGTTTTAGGAATTCGGGTGAATATTATTACCTATCTGAGTTGTTTTTTATGGAACGGTATAAGTGCCATAAAAAACTGAGGTCTATATAATTGTAGTAACACTAAATATTCAAGAGTGTCCTCTCAACTGCCAAACTCAACATGCGAAAATGCGCACCGCCTCTTCCCGGTAGGTGGACGCTATCCATAAACCGTAAATATCTTTTTCTTTTATTTTATTCCTTTAATACTTTTTAAATTGTACCTATAGGTATTGAATAATCTCTTTGAACTTGCATATAATGAATATTGACAAGTTACGTCATTGTTTCTGTAAAATTTAATCAATTTTGTGATTGTTTATTATTTCATAGTATTTTATTTTATATGTTTTCGTTATTATTATAAACATAACAAACGGGAATGTCGAAAAACAAAAAAATTGATTTAGTAAGACCGGCTAGCTCGAATTTTATATGCGTGCAGACTTCTGTATATAAAAAGAATATTTTTATTATTGTAGGCTGAACAAGATGCTCCAAAAGGAATTATTCGCTATGCTTTATCTGATCGAGCATTTATTGAAAAAGGCTGGACAATGCTACCTACGGAAAAAGTTGTTAGAAAAGTATCTATTCTTCACTAATTTTCAAATTTTATTAAATTAGGTTACTTATATATTTAAATATTGCGTGTATTTAGATGAATGTCTACCGCATGCGACCAGCGCACCCTGAGTTTGATTGGTTTGAACATAACAAGAAAAAAAAACTGATGCTGTATGATACCGGTGAAAAGTTGGCTGATTTTGATGATAAAGGTCGCAGTCGTCTCTATTATAGAAACGGTCGACTCGCTCTTGACTATTACGATGCAGAAGGTGAGAATATAGATTTATACTACCTACGCTATACGATACAGAAATGTTGTTTGTCCCTTTAATGTACCTTTAAATGCGCAGAAATAAATGCACAACAAAGATTTGTTGTGTTTAGTAGTGGTGAACTTGACGAGCGTGGTCGGACGCATCCTATAACAATATTGGCCACTTTCGATTACCTGGGAAACGGAATAGTTTTTGATCATGGTGGAAAAATTAGGTATGTTGATATAATATTATTGAGGTAAGTATAACTTGCTTAGGTTTATAAAATTGATTGTCTTTTTAAGGCTCAAATATAATCAAACTGAAGGTGTTGTATTAGATCGAGGTATTGGTCCTGTGTCTCACTGGAAATGGCATACTTTGAATGATCCACCAGTATTGCAGAAAGTTATGATAGATACCCAAATGGCCCACAAAGATCCAGACATTTTTAAAATGGGTGGAGCGGCTGATGATAAATCTCGACCTGATAATGAAGAAATGCTTGCAATTGAGTTCGATAACTTTATTAAAGAGAAGAGCAAAAAATTAACACAAACCTTCAAGCCTTTTCAAATTAAAATGAAAGCATTGAAGATCAATGACAATTTTTCTTTAAAAATTTTGGATCAGGCTACTATTTATCTCATATTTAGAGATGGTACAACAAACGTAAAACTTAATCTCGGTATGATATTAGATCACAAAGAAATCGTAGACACGGATACCGCTGAAGTAGGTGAAGTATCGAATAATCTGGAACGATTTCCTGCTCGCACTGAAAGCCTCGCAGGGCTGCAACGAAGTGTGGCGTATGCGCAACGCTTTGAAAGAGCTCGTATAAAAAGGGAGCGCCGCTTACGACCCCCTGAACCATGTACCAGTGCTGATCAACTGACTGCAGCTGCTACACGACCCCTACGATTTCCTCTTAGAACTGCGACTCCTAGTTCTACCACTAATGCTAGCTCTTGTAAATGTAGTAGAAAACCATGTTCAAGCAATGTGTATTACGACACTCGTCTTATTTAGAATAAATTTATATTTATACAGCAGTGTTTAATAATATTTCGGGGAGAATAGAAAGAAATGTTTGCGAAACATTTATTTTTATTAGGTAGCCCCCTCGCTTTCTTGTTGGCTTATGGTACAGATATATCACCAAACTGAATCCTGCTATGTTTTCTGTTTACCACTTCTCCCATTGCATATTAAAATCTGTGAGCGTAATGTCCTAGAATAGTATTTAGCTTTATATAGGGCACGGCGCAATGATAATCCCTTACCAGTTGCCTTCTTTGGTTATTTTTCATTAATTTTATTCCCAATATAAAATGAGTGTATTTATACAGGCTGGCTTATATTATAATTAGGTATTCTCGCTAAGGACTTGTAGATTAGGTTAATAGCAATCGAATTTGTTACATGAAGCTCAATCTAGAACTCCATAGTTTTATAACAATAACAAAAAACAGGATCACCCAATTCTGTTTACCAGTTTTTTTTTTAATCACATACCCACACACATCACGTATTTATCCCCGAAGGGGTATGCAGAGGCGCAATGAGGGCACCCATTGTTCGCCAAATGTGTTCCATCACATGCATCCTCCATTCGTCCCATCCATCCCATATAATTTGCGAAATATAATTCGCAAATATAACAATGACGAATTAGCAATTCGCGCGCAATCAACGGACTAAATTTAAGGCTATTTTTTTTATTTAACGCCAATTTACCTTCTTCTATAAATTTTATTTAAATTATATAATAATAATTTGTATAATATTAAAGAACAAGCTTTTGCCCGCGGCTCCGCCCGCGTAAGAAAGATTTCCGGGATAAAGTTTTCCGTTATGAAAGTCACGCTGTATATTTTCCCGGGATAGAAACTTTAACCGTTTACTGAGCGCACGCAACGGTAGCTCTCAGGAAGAATTTTCCCTGTTTTTGCAACATTTTTTATTGATGCTTGGCTCCTATTAGTCATAGCGTGATGTTATACACCCTCTAACCTTACCCGAAAAATGAACTTTCCATCAATTAAATAATTTTCCAATTCGAACCTATAATTCCTGAGATTAGCGTGTTCAAATAAACAAACAAACAAACAAATTCTTCAGCTTTATATAATAATATAGATTCCGGGATAAAAATCCCGCTATATTTTTTCCTGGGATAGAAAGTAGCCTATGTCCTTACCAGGATCTCTAACTATGACCATACCAAATTTTATCGAAATCAGTTGAATCCGTTTGGAATAATAGATATGGAAAGGACAGACAGTGTGATCGTTGCATCGTGTCGTGTAGGTCGTGTATAGCCTTCCACTTCCTAGTTCCTACTCTATTCAATTTATGATTCAAAAACATTAGTCATTTGTCAATGTCAATTGTCAGCTGTCATTTGCCAAACATCTTTCCGTTTTTATTACATTTATTTTGTTACAATAATTTGTTCAACACGATGTCGTAATTGTGGTATATGCAAAATATTTTTTAAACCAATAATTGCAATACATAGATATAAGTATTTTATTTAGTTATATGTGCTTAAGTTTATAAACATGGTAAGTAAAGTGTTCAAAATTATAGTGGTTTTCCATTGTATGTATCTGCCCATTATATACCATGTTAGTTATCTTTGTTGTGAATGATTCAGAGTTATCAAGACGATCCTAACTGCTACGTCGGTTCGTTCCCCAAAAACTTCAGCTATGGCCCTTTCGAGCAAAACGGGGATGATGATAATACGTCACTTCAAGAAGACCATAAACCTCGCATCCTTTTAATGGGCCTCAGACGGTAGGTATTTCTCGGTGACCTTATGTATGACAGATGTTAAATAATAGTTTTTAATCTAATATTATGTAAAATATATTCTTTTATTTTAGGTCAGGCAAATCTTCTATACAAAAAGTCGTGTTCCATAAGATGTCACCAAACGAAACGTTATTTTTAGAATCCACAAATAAAATAGTAAAAGACGATATAAACAACAGCAGTTTTGTACAATTTCAAATTTGGGATTTTCCAGGACAGATAGATTTTTTTGATCCAACATTTGATTCTGATACTATATTTGGTGGTTGTGGAGCTTTAGTTTTTGTTATTGATGCACAGGTAAGATCATTCATTATATTTAATAAATTTATTAATTGTCTGTCTGATCCTGAGACTTTAAAGCTGTTGGTAAATGCCTAAAAAAGCATTGTGCTGATTGAATTTTGAATACATTATCACGGTGGACCAAGAAAAGTGATTGTGATTGATTCATATGCATTTAATAGTTACTAACATTTGAATTTATAATCAAACATTGAAACTTTAGAATCTCATACTGAGCAAACTTTTTAAATTATCATGCTTAATGTAAACAAACAGAAGAGTATTATGGTTATTAGCAACTGAAAGTGTAAGAAGCTTTTGTATTACTAATGAATAACAAAATATTTGATATTTCAGGATGACTACCAAGATGCCTTGGATAAGTTGCAGCTGACCGTCACAAAAGCTTATAGAGTAAACAGTAACATCAAGTTTGAAGTATTCATACATAAGGTCTGTATAATTATTAGCAACAAAGTTAAAACAAAGTCTCTTCAATTTTCAAATCTTTACTAGGTTTACAATGCATTTTAGAAGTATTGTATGAACTACAATGCATTTACAATTCTTATAAGATTCTAACAAGCAAGGCTCTGTATTAGGCAGCCTACTTTTAATTTACTATAAGTTCTAAAAAGCAAATGCACTTGTTATTATTATTATTTAGCAGTAACATTATGACAATTACTTTGTTGCTAGCTGATAACTTAATGTTTATTTGACCTCTATGTATCCTGTATACATATGGTCGTACATCACACGAGGAATATAATATTATGCATTTTTCTATTGATTTAAAATAGTTTATTTTTTGTTAAACTAAAACTTACATAAGTAGCAGTAAACATTTGTATGACCAAGAGAACATTCTTGTTTATTTCAAAGCCATAAATGAAGGTTACAGACCATAATGTATTTTTAATATTGGGTTATAGGAAGTTATAAAATTTTTATGTATAACTTATAAGTTATGCAACAGCCAACAGGTTCAAATGGAATTTGTATAAAGGTGTTATAATATTAAGGTGCCTTTCCATGCTTGCCAAGGCTTGACAAGCGTCCACAAACACAAGCGTGCAAAGAGGGTGTTTGGCTTGGCTTGCGTGAGCTTGTGGACGCTTGTATCCGATCCGGTCTAGTGTCGGTTTTTGGACACAGATCAAAGGGCGCTTGCGGCAAACGCTTGCAACGCGTTCACACGTTGGCGCGCGCTTAGTAGCCGTTGTGATCTCCTGGTACGATTTCTATGAATCTTTATCATCCACCATCTTCGTGGTCGTCGGGGTTTCCTTGCTTTTGTTTTATTTTGCTTATATTTGAAATAAAAGTACGTTAAACCAAACGTAATAGCCGATACAAGTTCGGTGTCCGCCATGCTTGGATGTATGTAGCACACTGACGCATTCACAAGCGTGTAACCAACTTCCAAATGCCAAGCGAGATTTGTGGACGCTTGTGCCTTGTGGATGCATGTCAAGCCTTGGCAAGCATGGAAACGCACATTTATAGTGTCTATGTTATACTTATGACTTTTGAGAAGGGTAAGGTATAGGTTTGTGTTAGACATCTATATATTAATACAAGATTTTGCTTGCAGTGTTGATTGCATTAAAGAGTTATTCGGAATAAAAATTTTGGTATAATTTTTACTGGAAAGGATAGTAAATAGCCCAGGTTGTTCCCAGGTTCTCAAACTATCTCTGTACCATATTTCATCGAAATGTGTTAATTAGTTTTTTTGTTTATTGCAATCAGACAGGTGGACTTTGTTTTAAAACAATTTTGTCATACATGATTGTTGCATAACTTTAACCATTTACGTACTTTACGCAATGGAAGCTTCCAAGAGGAATCATTTTTTCCTGTTATTGCAACATATTTCATTGATGCCCCACCCTATTGGTCATAGCGTGATTATAGAAGAATTTTTCAATTTGAATTAGTAGTTCCTGAGCTTTGTGCATTGAAACAAATATAACTTTTCAACTTTATACAATAAAGTATAAATAATAAATATAGAAAAACAATCAAATATAACATTTCGGCAATAATTTATGTATAATAATATGTTCTCTGGTTGTTCCAATTTTTTATAATGTGAAAGTTGTTTCCTTATTGTCATAATCAAAATGCCATAAAAATTTTTGGTTCTCTGCCTTATCTCTTAAAGTATGCTACTATTTTAACAAGCTCTATAACTCAACATTGGTCTCCTAAGTGGAAAAAATCGGACGCCTGCCGGGATGAGTCCCTAACACTATATATAAACCTATGTATGTATTTGGCGCATTTGGGACTGTGGGTTGCTCCGAAAAGCCCTCCTGAGCCGTCTAGTACAGTTCGTCTTCTGCTTTGGGAGTCAAAACCCCTCGCGCACCAAAAGACGCCCTTGTCATAAACGGCGGTATGAGGCCTAGCCCCACACTGCCGTCCATCCCACGGGTTGCACAATGTACCAACATAAGGTGCAGTGTACTAACGACGGACAGCCACTCTAGATATTAATTAAATAAATATTATCCATTTTGTTTTAGGTTGATGGGCTCAATGATGATTACAAAATGGAATCGCAAAGAGACATTCATCACAGAGCCACTGATGACCTTGCTGAAGCAGGATTGGATCATGTGCATCTTTCATTTCATCTTACTTCTATATATGATCATTCCATATTTGAGGCTTTTAGCAAAGTTGTTCAGAAGCTGATTCCACAATTACCAACATTGGAAAACCTTTTAAACATATTGATTTCTGTAAGTATGCAAGGAGTTATACAAGTATGTAGGCAAAGTTTTGAGGGCTAACCAATTTAATTAAATTTACATATTAGATAAATAAATAAACAGATAACTATAAATTGTCAAATGTAACAGATTTATATTAATATTGGAACTATTTTTCGTGATTTGTTAGTGTGCCAAGATTTAATGTGCCATTAGTATGTATTGAATTAAACCACAATCCGAAATTTTGTTAAATGTTGGTTTTTGTATATTGGCACCTACAATATGTGGTCGAAAAAAATTACATCCAAGGTATGTACAGACTTTCATGTTAGGAGGGGTTCCATTCGATTTGCCACGGGTCCTTGTGGGTATAGTTATGCAACTGCTAGCGTGAGCTCTTCATGTTTTTGAAAGTGCACAAACCGAAATGTATTGAATATTTACTTGTTTTTCAGAACTCTGGGATAGAGAAGGCATTCCTGTTTGACGTAGTATCCAAGATATACATTGCAACTGATAGTTCACCTGTAGATATGCAAAGCTATGAACTCTGTTGTGATATGATTGATGTTGTCATAGATATATCATGTATTTATGGGTATGTATTATAATTTTATAATAATTTCATATCATAATGTTACGACATAGCAAATGCGCTTCAAATTTTTGTACATTCATTGATGTAGAGAATATGCGTGTCATTTTCAATATATTGGAGCATTAGACTTGCACGCCGTTCCGAAAATGTCCTCCGGAATTATAAATAAAAATTTTCACAGTCCCAGCAGTGTCCCTGGGTATTTTTTATCAAATGCCTGCGCTGTGTTATGTCCCACGATGTAGCTACTCAAAACTTTTATTCCCGAAGAGGTAGGCAGAGATGCAACTTGTGCATCAACTTTACGCCATGCGTGTTCCATCCCATGTGTGAGCGGGCCTGTCCGCATAGCTAGCACAAATTCTAGACTGAGCTGATATTTATGCGACCCAGGATTTTACGGCGCAGTACAACAACGCCACCAAAGCAGTTTTTCTTATCTTCTCATTTTCTAACAAAGACATAATCAAAACACAAATCTCAAAGTTATGTATGATGTTTGTGTTTTGGTAATTTTTATATGTTTTACTTCAGCTGTTACTGTTATTATTACAGTGCATGAAAAAACTGACTGTCAGGGATTTATTAAATACATAACTTTTATGTGGTTATTGAAAAAAAACCCTTACTTTCATGAAAATATTTATTACAATTTTATTTGTTACAGCATGGTTGATGAAACAGAAGTGAATACGTTTAATAATCAAAGTTCAAGTTTAATTAAGCTTAATAATGGAACCGTTTTATACCTTCGTGAAGTAAATAAATTTCTTGCATTGGTTTGCATTTTAAGAGAAGAAAATTTTCAAAAACAAGGTAACTAATTGTCTACGAAAACATATTATATTATAACACGTTTTAAGGAACTAATAATTCACATAATACTATTATTAATCAATATATTACAAGTACCTTTACGATATACTATTTTAATGACTGAAAAAATAACTTTTATATTGTATTGTGATTACTGAGTATGTATTACTTTTAGGTGTCATCGACTATAATTTCCTTTGCTTCCGTGATGCTATAACTCAAGTGTTTGAGCTTCGTAATAAATGCCAAACTGCCATATCAAGAACGAGATCTGGCACACCAGAACCCTTACCGAATGGTGCCGCGGATTCCACGGAGAGCGTGTCGGATCGGTCGCAGCCTCAGTTACCATAGCATTATGTAAATTTCCATGTATATAATATAATATTATGCAAACTTTTTTTTAAAAGGCATGTTAATTTCAAAGCATTAATATATTATGTGAATAAAGAGCATATCTAAATAATGTTTTACTTATACTGTAACTAGCTGTTGCTCGCGGCTTCGCCCGCATCAAAGAGTTTTCGGGATAAAGATTCCGCTATATATTTTCCCGGGCTAGAAAGTAGCCTTCCCAGGGTCTTCTATCTTCATACCATATTTTATAAAAAATCGTTCAGTATACTTTGAGAAAATCGATAAGATGGACTTTGTTTTATATTATGTATAGAAATGGACTGCCTCGGTGGCTGAGTTGTACTGCATGCGCGGTACGGCAGCGCTCTGAGGTCCTGGGTTCGAATCCCAGGTCGGGCAAAGTGATATTTGGGTTTTTCTGCTCAGTATCAGCCCGGAGTCTGGAATTTGTGCCCGATATGGCGATAGGCTCGCCCCCTATCACATCATGGGACGGAACACACTTGGCGAAAAGTGGGTGCCATGGTTGCGCCTCTGCATACCCCTTCGGGGATAAAATGCGTGATGTTGTATGTGTAGAAATGGAATTGTAGCAGAAAAATTTGGTGTAGTAAAGCTGGCGGAGGTCAAACCCTCGAATGTCTAATATCTGACATTCTTGTTGAAGGTGAGTTCAAAGTACTTTTAACTGCCGGAAATGCAGATAAAGATTGGTCTAGGTGGCGGAAGGGAGAGAAGTGTGCGGGAATCTAGCAAACGTGAAATCTATAGTTTTTGCCTACACATATGGTATGGAGGCATGATGTATGTATCTTACATATTGTCATTATTCTTTATATTGCGTTAAATTCAAAGAAATTTAACTACTTAACTGAATTATTAAAGGTTTTCTCCTGTGTTGATCTTGAGACCTTCAAAACCTTTCTTATGGCTATCTTGAAGTGCTGAAAGGACTACTATCCATGGCCGTAAAATAATTTTAAGCCGATGTTGATAAAGGTTGAGAATGGCTGATTCAATGTTTCTACACCTATATAATCAGATCAATAACTAAAGTTAGTTTATATAATTGCCTGAATTCGAACAAAATATTACAATAATATTGTAATATTTTGTTCGAATTATGTGAATATTATGTGAACCTACTTGAAACTGGCAGATGTACAAATCTTGTCAGAGAGAAAAAAAAATTACGCTTGAGAATTGACATTTCGGTTTTGACATAATTTGACGATTGTCCTTCGGCCTTTCGTTCGATTGTGCAGTGTAGTTTTCTATAAATTAATAATATTTTCAATATTTGTTACCATTATAATTAGTATAGAATTAAACTTGTGATTTTTGTGAAAAAAGGTGCATTTTTGGGTAAGTGTCAGTCATAAATTTATTGACTATTTTATAACACAACAATTTCTTTATGAAACTTACTGTATATCCTTGTTTTCCATCAACCTTCATCATATTTACGTAGAAACCTCGACACCGACTTCTTAAAAACTATATTTATTAAAGATAGAGCAGAAATAGGCGGTATACCTCCAGTTTTCTGCCCCATCCCATTCCATTTCTTTGTTTAGTTGTATACAAACGTATGCAGGGATATATTGAAAAGATCGTCTGTAGATATATTATGAAATGAAAAGTCGAGTAGTGAAACATTAGTCTCGTTAATGTTTGAAACTTGAAACAGCTTTATTGCAACAACTTAAATGTGCTATCAGTACTTTATTACATATTAAACCCAAAGAATAACCCCATGTAAACAAATAGTACTATCTTTACAATAAGTGCCCTTGTTTGGACTTATTAAACTTCACAGAATAAAATTAACAAATATATATAATTAGTAAGTGAGTGGGTAGGTATTTTTTCTTTTTTTTGCATTTGGTGTAATTCACAGATCTGAACAAAAGATATTTTAACATAACAATATTCTTCACTTACATTTCATTTCCTTTCCAGAATGTATTCAGGAACAGACATGGTTTAGTTATTGGTACCATTCATAAAATTATGTAGATATTTTCTGAATACCCAAATAAATATAGACCTAATTTTGTAATTCTATTGTTATTGTAATATATTTCTATGACATTTAGATATTTATTTGAAGTAAACACATAAACTGCTGAATATTTTTTAAAGAAATATGGTACGCATATAATCTAAATCTTAAATAGCCATAGAGGCTGCTTTTTATTGCAGTAATGTGTATGTTGTGGATTTATAGATGTTTATTTTTGTAACTAAGTACAGGACAACATTGATAATTATCTGAATTATTTGGCGGACATGGGTGTTCCGAAACCAAATATGTTTGGATATTCAAAATGTTTACTTTTATGAATTTACCAATAAAATACGTCATTTATA
Organism: Manduca sexta; assembly: GCF_014839805.1. Taxonomy (NCBI): domain Eukaryota; kingdom Metazoa; phylum Arthropoda; class Insecta; order Lepidoptera; family Sphingidae; genus Manduca; species Manduca sexta. Next base: position 6,010,789 of record NC_051139.1, read on the forward strand.
ATATGAATTTTGGTTATCAAAGTGATAAGTAGGAAATTAAATGCAGATTAAGAAAAAGAACATGTTTTTAATCAATATTTTAAGTCCCAACATCCTACATTTTTGGTCTGTCAAAGCAAGTCTAGCTTTTTGGTTAATCAATGTTTGGATAATCAACGCTCTACTATGCTGCAACTACACCATATCTTACTTTATATTATAAATGTGGAAGATTGCAAAAATGTTTTATGTTAGATACAAATAAATGCAGAAACAAGTACAAAGATTTGGATCAAATTTGATATATGTGTAAACTGTACCCTGGAGTAACACTTAGGCTTCTTTATATCCTGATAATTTGCTCCTATGGGAAATAATGCAATTTTTTACTTAGATATTGCTGGCGTCATTCAGGTGGCGATATAAATCGCTACATTGGTTTGAGAAATTTGTAGGGGGTAAGGCTTTTCACGCAGGTGAAACCGCGAGCAAACACATAGTCATAAATATTTTAGGATACATATTATAAATATGAAAAAAAAACCACTCTAGTAAAAACTCTAGAGTGTTACAATGTTCTTTCTGGGAAGATATATTTTCCATAAACCTTTTTTGATATATCATAGGTTTTTTAGCCGGCTTATACAAACACACCGGTCTTGCGGGTGAGTGCTTTAGGCACTGCGAGCACTTAAGTGGCCATTCTAAGGGCGACCCTCTAAAGGGTCACGACCTCAGCTCAGGACGGCCACTGACAGAGGATGAGACATCAGTGATTATGTTCCATAATGCAGCTGAAATCCTGGCTATTATTCCTTGGCTTTAAATGCTCATGATGTTACTGTTCTTGTCACCTGACCATGCACAGGTGTTAAAAAAAATAAAAAAGTACTTAATGCTCCATTTATGTGTGTACATGCCAACTGTTGTGTAATGTAACATCAAACACTCACATATAATTAATAGAAGATACTTAATAATAATTTAAAACACATGAACAGCCAAACGATCGTTGTTCAGTCTAAACTTTTGTTTGTTATAATATGTTAGTATAAAATGATTGTGTTCTATGTTATGCCTTTTGTTAAATAATAAAAAAAAATATGTATAAAAGTTCGACATCAACATTTTTAATCTGTTCATATTGATTTTAATCTCGCTTTCTCCAACCTGTGTCGAGCAACTGGCGAAATGAGTAGGTACACAGCATTACGCCTGTTTCCCTATTTAAAAAGGGTGAGCTTATGCACAATTCTTTGAGCACAATCTGACTCTGTGCTGTTACTAATAAAATAAATCTATAATTCCTTATTTCACTATTCAATCCAGTAATTGAAGCTTCAACCAGAGACCCCAGTAAGATAGCCTCCCCAGATGCAAAATAATTACACCACTAAAACAAAAAATGCAAAAAATATAATAATAATGATACATACAACTTCATAAAAATGGTAATTTAATGGGTTACATATTAGACCAGTCAAAATAGACAAAAAACCTGTAAGGAAAAATTCTCATAGAGGTGAAAATTGGTATCGACGTTAAATACGTCATTATCCATAAAATGTCAAAAGTCCTCATTGATCCTATGGGTGCCAAAAATTTTATTCAAGGTCAAAGATAAAAAAAATCCGGTTTTTTCCATTTTTCTCTACACCGAAGCATCGAATGTTATTATCCATATTCACAATACTATGAGCACGCCTAGTGCACCCGAACCAATAGTGGCGGCAATTTCAAAGTTTTCTTTGGTTTTATTCAGCATTGATTATGGGGCTGTCCCGCTGAAAACACTAAGAAGCAGTCTAATAATATCATTGCTCCGTACTTAGCTAAGTAATGTTAGGGATGTGGGCCTAAGTGTCGTCATGTCCAGAAATTGCACTGGCTACAATGTCCTTCAAACCAAAACACAACAGTGCATGCTCCTAGGGCAGAAATTTCTTTCTTTCTATTGTCCAGTCACTTAGGTTTAGAAATCAAAATAACATTCTTGGGTTTTCTTCCGATTTAACAATAACTAACATCTAGATGCGGCCGCAGGCCAAATCTGAAAACAAAATGTATACATATCATATGCTGCAGATAATAGATAAATTTAAGAACATTGGTTTTTAGCAAAAATAGGAGTAGTCTAATCAGGGGCGTAGCTACCGCCGTATCAGTCGTATCAGTGATACGGGGCCCCCGAGCTTTGGGGCCCCTCTTGGCCCATCCCTACATTAAACTAAGGAGGCGCCCAAAAGTTCACACTGCCCTGAAGGGCCCCCAAACAAATTTAGATATAGGGCCCCTCTAAGGCAAGCTACTTCACTGAGTCTAATGTTTGGTTGCACTCGTATGGATAGTTAATTTGTTCACTAACATAATAAATACTGAGTTTTTTATTTGTTTGTTTGGCACAGAAGATCAAGCTGTTATGCTTTTGTCATGTCAAAGCCGACTTGTTTACGCATTGTTTTTCCTAGCTACACTCGTGAGGTTTAGATAGTAAATTAAAAACAATACCACGTGGTCCTGCACAACAATGTATTAAATACGTACTTACTCACATGTCGATAGTTATTTTTCAAAAACATGTTTTGATTAAGTAATTGATGACGAAATATGTACCTAACAATCATTATAATATACATAAGTACCTATGACATTTATGCGCATTACTTAAAATCTAGAAGGCCATCTGAGCGATAATTCGCGTGCGCGTGTAAATTTTCGCATTTTTTTAGATAATCAATTTTGTATCTTTAAATGTAAGGTGTTATGGTTGAATGTTCATTGGTGGTCATGTCGTGAGGCGGCAGTCAAGTGACCTTGGTGTTTTAAATAATACGCAACAGGCATTCTGCGGCGCCATCAGTGTTGTAGCTCGTAAACATACGTCATGACACACCCATTCCTAGACTAATAAGGTCACTGTATTTTGTTACGCGTCTTTAGATCTTGTTTCAATTTTTGTGGGTGTGTCGTTACTCGTAGTTTAAACTTATTATTGGAGTGTTTAGTCAATTAAGATGCAATTAATGTTTTATGAAAAGTTCCGCTAATCAATGATTTGATGAAAACAATAATGCTACTGAATAAGAGTAATTTAGTTTCCATATACTACGTATATTTAAGTGTTTTTTCCAAAAGATAATAATATAAACACAAACATGTAGGTGTCTAAATAGGTTAATATTCTCATTGTTCACAAACTTTCTAGGCCTCATAATAGGGTCCCTCCTAAGGCCGCTACTGACGAGGGGCTTACGGTCCCACAAAATTTAGGCACGAGCCATGACAAATAAGTTAGTTAAGGGACTCCTTCCAGAAAACAGCGCGCTAACCGTATTTTTGGAAGCTATCTATTCGAAACTTGTGATAAATGTAGAGAAAAACTTAAACATCATAATAATATTATGTTTACTTTTGTTGTTTAAATTTATTGTAATATGGATACTTATTGTTACATTAATTTCAAATTGAAAATACCACTAAAATTGTCGATTCCGTGCATCTACTTCCGAAGTACACATAATTTTTATTTGCAACTAACGTTATTAGATAGACCAGTGGTTCTTAAACTTTTTAAATGACGGAACCCTTTTGGGAAGCAAAATACTTGATGGAACCCTACAATAAAACAATTGTTTTTTATAAGTGTATTTTTTATTAATCAGCATAATAAAAGTACAATGTAACAGTTACTAATTATTATTGAGAGAGGTGTTTTGATTTTTTTTTCTAAATTCTTGCGGAACCCCGACAGAGGTATCACGGAACCCTAGGGTTCCGCGGAACACACTTAGAGTATAGCTGAGATAGACAATTTAATAAGGACTATTTTGGTAGGTAATAAATTAAATTGCACAAAAAGACCTATAATTTACTTAGTAAAGAAATTATTCGTAAGTCTTTGCATAGACCCCTCCGAATCTCATGTGCCGTATAAGCATGGAACGAATGCAGAAGGCCATTTGCTCGGGGGAGCACCTTAACACCAGTCCTGTACTATTTACTGCGCATTGTTAAACACGGGCTATAACTAAGGATTTAGGTCTTAGTTCATCACAAACGCCAAGCTTGTGCATAAGAACTAAGAACACCAGTCATAGCTTTGGCATAAAGGTTAGGGATTAATTTAAATAAATATGTATTCAGCAGTGGCGAAGGGTGATATTTTCTGAAGGGAAACCCAACACAACATATTGGTACTAATATGCATAATGAGGTTTGCAAACCGTTTTAATTAGATATTATATCAATTATAAAAGGAAAGCCAGCAGGAATCGGGTTATATGGACCCTTCACTACTGATATTCCACATCTAACATCTATTCATAGGATATAAAATAAAATTCTGTATCTAGAGATAAGTCTCTACGTCGTATTTAATTCTTAATATTGAGTGCTTGACTGAATACATACAGCATAAACCAATGCGTCTGAAACTATACAATTTTGCACACTACTTTTCTTAAAAACGTAGATGAAGTCTTAGTAAGTGCTTTTGGAAATTTATCTCCTTCGGGAGGTAAATCCCTAGCGTACACAGCTGGTCGCGTAATATAAAATGTCATTCAAATTGATTTTACAAATTAATATATTAGTATTTCAATCAGGAAGTCTCAAGCGATCATAAAAAAAAAATCGTATAAATCGGGTTAGTGTTTAATAAATGTTCATACAATATTTTATCACCTAATTCGTATTTCGTCTCTATAATTTATAAATGAAATTGTTGTAATTTACTTCCACGGATTATAAGCATAATATCAAAATTAATTAATAATACCAAATATATTTACCGAATGGAACGGTAGACCCACAGAGACATTTCTAACAAACAGATAAACTCAGTTTCATAATTATGTATGATTATTATTATAATACAGATATCACAAAATAATAAATACATGTAGGTTATAATGTCAAGGCTATAAAAAATCGTGGACTATTAACTCTACTATTAGTACGATGCTAACTTGCTATTGAACCGATTTTTTATTTGTAAGATGACCTAGATGTGCCTAGGTGTTATCCTACAGCATCAACATCTTAAGAAATTCCATTACGAACGCTCTGTATTGCGTGCTTGTCGAGTCAAAACGCGCTTTCGCAATGTCAGTGGTGCGACATCACGCCATGCCGCGCGATCGGACCATCGAAACCCTAGGCTTGTGTAACGTGTTGGCGATATGAGATATCGGACCCGACCGCAGCACCGCGTACTATGTCGGTAGGTCGAGCTCGCTGTAGAGGCAAATGCATGTGTATTGTGTGACCAATGTATTTCATCGTATGAACGGCCGATGGTCTGGTGACGTCACGAAACGTCAGCTCATGGCGGTTGTGTGCTGTCGCGTATCAGCCCACCCACGCCAGCCACTCATAATCACGCAGTGTATTGGCTTGAGCCGACGCGAGCACTACGCTGCTTCGTTGTTTAAGTAATCAGGGAACGTGCACGAAATAAACTAAGTACTTTACAATTTCATTGTTACAATCTTTGTAAAAAGTGCACCTGTGCGTATGAACATCATAAGTGGTGTCATTGAATATTGTGAACGTGCAAACTATTTACTGAGGTTAGTAATTAATTTTACAGGAAAATTATTTTTATGTGTTTAAAATACTTTTTTTTAATGACACTAATTAAAAGTTAATTGGACACCTAAAGAAATATTATACAATTAATTTAACGCTCTTTACACAAGGAAGAGACTAATCGTAAATAAGATTTATAATAAACTTACACATTATTTATTCGTCTGTGATACCTAGTCTCATATTTTTGTTGGCAACAATTGCATTATACATAAGTAATAGTTTTTTGATGTTGTGAAACTATATTATAATAACCGCAATTAATTGCTGCTTGTTTTGTTGTCTTCACTTTCATATTCATTCAAGTGCGTAACTCCGTGATTATTATCGAACCGTGGATGTTTTTTTAGAAATGCATAATAAATCTATCGAATATCGGATACGACATTGCGAATTTGGGAAAATCTTTCTTTTCTAGATTTCTTTCGGAATTTAGAAGTACCTATTACATACTAAATTGATTTGGTAATCATGTCACTGGAAAGAATTGAATATATTTTTTAAAAATATTGTTTATTATTAAAAGAGTTTCTTTGTTTTGAATAACTGCTGATTTAGGACTAAATTAACAACGCATAACATTAACTTGCCATTGCATGAAAGTGCCATCTCGAAGTTTCACCATTGTTCGTCGCCATGAACCACAAAAGAATATGATTATGTTAAAAGTAATGTGAATTACTCGGAAGCCAGGTAGATGCAAACAGATGTGTGCACAAAATGAACAATATAATATCGCATGTTTCCTTTGTGGACAACTTCGTTTGTGTTCACGGTATTCACAGTAGAATTTTGTTAGTTGTAACACATAGTAAGTAGGTACCTGTCTTGTTTCTGATTTGTGTGAGATTAAAGATATTGTATGAATAGGTATTATTATTATATTATTTAGTATGCGCGAATCGTTTGCTGCTTTACTCGTAAATAGGATAAAAATGACATTTAAAATGAATTGCAAAAAGAAAATCGGAGTAAAAAATGAATTTAAACACGTGTATATTTTCAATTTTGCTGTACAAGGACAATATTTTTTTTCGTCAGCCGTACTCATTGAGCTGAGATGGGTAACTGTAGTATCTGATTTTTGCCTTGATGTGTGTTGACTGCTGAGTCGGACCTTGAAACTTGTTTCCTTACATATTATGAATACATCTGGCAGCTGGGCCGCTATATTTGCGAAAATATGTAATATTAGCAATTCATTATAATTGTTATAATTGTATTACATTTTTCAGTATAATTTTACGTTTTTAATGGTTTTTGTTAACCGTTAGCAAATTATGTGGGGTGCAGACTAAGAGCTTAGTGAAGTTAGTTTAGTTTAGCTCCCATAGCTAGGATATAATTTTTTATTCTGGCAATGTAAACTAAGCTATGTATTTATACTATGTGTATTTTTTTCAGAGTAAATGACAGTGTAGTAGAGTACTAATTATGCTACTACATATACCAATGTAAATAGATTTAGTAGAGTAGAGTGCTACGTTTTGGTAGAATAGTAAAGCTAACTCCGCGAGCAAGCTACTCTACCACTTGACTTCGCTCACCGCGGCACTCACTCTTCTCTACCGCACAACCGCGCCGCACAACATATGTATTATGTACGGCCTACTCGACACGTGTACACCAACTCTTTCAAAAATAGTGTTGAAGCCTTTCGGGTATCTTTTATTAAGATCCATCCCGTGTGCATATTCTCTTTTCCTATTTCGTTCTTCTTTGATTGATCTTCACTCAATCACCTTATTCAAAATTGTTACAGGTCGGTTAAGTTTAATGAAGCGTTTCTTACAATTTCTGGATGAGTCCCAATCGTGATGTTCTCTTTTTTTAGTGTATGAGAAAATATAAATTTACGTGTAGACTATTTGGAATTGGTAGAGTAGTATTATAGTTGACTACTGTTTATTCTATTCGTGTACACCGGGCTTACGAGCGTAAGAACTATATTTAGTAAAGTAGCATAAAATACAATATTACTTCGTACTTCATTCATTTGGAAATTTTCAGTCTAGTAGATACTCCTACACCTAAAACCTATATGGTTCTTTATAATTACTAGTGTCAAGTTAGGTAGTTTGTTGGTTTTATGTTCTAAATCGGAAACATTGCGTTATGAATATGTATTATAATCATTCATATGGCAGTAAAGATGTTAAAAATTTTACTTTTGTCACTTTTTTACACGTAAAGATAATTATGATCAATTCGCACATCCGTCAAGTGTCTGAGCCGTGCTATAATCGTGGGCTGTTACTATTCGTGTTGGCACTTTTTGACCAGTCATTTTAACTAATGACAGCACCGAAGCCCCGACAACGGATGTATCTTATCAGATATCCGCATTCAAGAAAATAGTGCAGTGTTAGAAGTCCCATACTATATCGACATAAAAAGTAATCTATAATTAATCCAGGACTTGATTACCTGTTCCAAGTTTTATCTAAATCTATTTAGCATTCACTACTAACAAAAATCCGAACCTTCAAAAATCTTCACAAACTTTCTCATTTGTAATACCTACGTATAAGTAAGATTATAAACGCGTCCACGTGCACGCCTCATGTAGGCACACGTGAAGACCTCAACCATCGCATGCATGACCAGACAGATAAGGTTTCAACAAAGGCCTATTGATATCCAGTATATATTACCTATCCAGGCGGTTTATTGCACGTGACTTCCGAGAACTAAGTGCAGTTAGGAATCAAACCAAGAGCTGTTTGTTTATGTCTCAATGTGACCGTTGTCAATCTTGCTAATTGCTTTTACGATAAACTATTATCAGTGTGAGCAGAATTAACGGGTAACATTGGATCCTATAACCGTTTTTAACCCTTAATTTGGCAGAGAATCGATTTATCTTATTTTATGAAATAACATATAAATCTGAAGTTATGTATTAAAAATAAGTTTAGGAAAAATAGAAAAAAAAATATAACATTTACAGGTTTTCAGGAAATCAATGTTCATCACAATGAACACTGCGAAATCCTTAAAGAACAAAAACTGCTTTATTATGTTCACCGTGGTAAACATTGCCAAATTAGTGTTGTTTTTAAAGGTGAAATAAAAAAACTTTTTTAATCAATAATTTAAATTATTTATTATGAAAATGTAAAAAAACAATTACGAGAAGTTTTTCCTGTTATGAAACAGAGCTTTAAATTGCATTTAATGCAATGAACAGTTGTATTTATTTGAGAAAACTCACATCGCGCCATGTCTTTTTCTTTATACTCGGAAAATTTCCTGTCTTATCATATCGTACGAGAATTGTAGGTCTGGCTGATCTTGGTTTTATAATCTTGCATTTCTGTACTTGTTGGCGAGAATTTGATCTATATTTCTTTGTCAAACATATATAAATCTCATAACGAAAATTTTTAAATGACCTTTTTTTCCTCAATTCCTAAAACAGTTACGTTTATTCAATAGACAAGCATTATTTATGTATATATCTAGTAACTAACCAAATATGGCAATATACCACCTTCTAGTCTTAAATGGTAGTCTAAACAATGATATTAACATATCAGCCAGCTCTACATCCCCCATGTATTTGTTATGCTCGTGAAATTTTTTCGGACAATCAACCTCTACCTTTTGTTTCTGCTATTTACAATATCTTTTTATTTTCCCCACAGGATCAGATCCAACAAATGAGCTTATAAGAGTCACTGGTTTATTATCATTCCATTGTACTGTAACTAATTAGTCGGTTAGTACAGGATTTATCACTAGTGTCGGAAAGTGCATGCTTAACAGGAACAAGTGGCAATATTCTATCCATGCAACCTTGTATTTTATGCTGTTAACAAGCAGAAAAAACAAACCAAACAAAAACCCACCACATGAAAACGAACTATTTATTCATAAAAGCTCATCCCTAATTTAGCAATGTTCATCACAGTGAACATGTTAAATTGAAAAAAAATTGCGAGTATTTGGCAATGTATACTGTAATGAACAAACAGGTTTGCCGGTAAAAATTGTTACTAAAATAGTATAATTCTACACGAAAAACATACCAAATCGAGGTACAGATATTGATTAATAAATCAAATGCATGGAAAAGTTAGGATAGTTATGTATACCATGTAAAATATAAAAATTTACCTTGCGAAGTATTGAGTGCCCGCGTCTACCCGACATCTTAACTAGATAATGACAAGTAAACTATTTTGCCACTTGTAGAATTATATTTTCTAGTATCAAGATGCTTTAAACTTACTATACGTAAAATAAAAATAAGGGAAATGTAGGAAACAGTCGTTCAATATTTTTTTTTCGTGAATGTATATCACAGTGAACGATACCAAATTAAGGGTTAATGGTAAATTATCATGAATCACTTTAAAACTCAAAAGAGCTAGTTCTGAGTATTCACATTGGAGGAAAATATTTACTACCTCTCTAGAATTCCCTTGTATTCCTATAGCCTTACAGTTAAATGTCACAAGGTTTAGAACATTATATTGATCAGAGGTATATTTATATCTCATGATATTGTGTATGTTGTTTTATGTTCATGTTTTAACATCGTGTGATAAAATCCCCATGTCACAATCCTAGTTTATTTGTGGTGACCAATGACGCTAGAATAATATTTGTATTAATCGTATAATAGGTATTTTCAGCAGCTGGCAATAATATGCTATGACAAATTGTCCTAATCAAAGTTTATTTTGCACAGAAAAAAGTAATTCCTCAGGTAGATAGATAAATAAATAAGTATTTATTAACATATTTTATTTTATCGCTATCTGTAGTATAATCCAGTGATATTTTATAATTTATTGGTAAATTATGCCTTTGATAAATATGATAATTTTATTATAGACTTCATGACTCAGGATCACAAAATTTATCAAACATCACAATTGAAGTCGAAGATTTTCAACGCTCAAAAGCTCTGGTCTTCATCAATTGAGGCATTTTTAACTCTGAAAAGGGTTATCAGTTAAAACTAATGTTACTCCGTTGCAAGTCTGTCTCTCAAAAATGTTTTTCTTTAAGTTTATTTCAAATAGATAAAAGAAAATTGGTATGTTTACAATGTTAGTCAGTCACAGTAATAAGATTTCTAGAGTTAATTTTAAAATAGAATATCGATAATAATTTTATGCCTATTAAATGTAATTTACCAATGTGTAAAGTATCAAATAGTGAACAACAGACATTTTACGCATAACGTAATGTTTTAGTTTATTAGCCCCTGCTTGTTCAACAATTTTCGTCAGGGATTCAACTATCTCGAATAGCTTTACGGTATCTCCCATGAGAAAAATGACATAACTATTTGTATTAGACATTTTTAGCGTCCCAAAAACATCTTAGGCCCCAACAGCTTTTAATATCTCGGTGCAAGTTTTTAGCATAAGTCGGTAGCTTGACCAAATGAATCAACGTCTGTGTATTTGATTTTCTTTTAATTTGAAATATTATTAATGTGTACTAATTAATTATACTTTTTAAGCTCAGTTTGAACAATATTGTTTAACCGTAAAAATCCATTCGTGGTAGATCATTCATGTCATCATCATCCCATGGTAGATCGATATTTTATTTCAACTTATACTATGTATTGGTTGTATTGTCAATAATAATTTGAGAGAACAGTGACAAAATCGGTAATACAAATTCCTTGACAAATAAAGCAAGTACCTATACCACGTTTAAGCTAATTGGATTAGTTTCTACGTGTAGTTGACGCACCGACAAGGTCTGATGATGTGGCAGGAAAGTGGTTACAGGAAATTAACTCTATTAACCGTAGTTTGGAGTTTAGACTTAGATCTTTCGATGACGAGCGATTAGTTGTTCGATTGTAAGTAGCTAGAGTTTCAACTCTAGGTCCAGAAGATTTAAGAGCAATAATTTCTAAAGCTTGCACTCTTAAAAATAATATAACATGTCGCTATTATATAATATTTCGCAGAATGCAGATCTATGCGAAGCCCGCATTTTGTGAATAAAAAACCTTGAATATCTACAGAATAAAAACGTTTCGAAATAAACTCTTGTTTAATTAGGACACTATATAGGTACCACGTAATGTAGTACCTACTTCCGAACGAAGTGTCTATATGTGAATACGGGATCCTCTAATTGTATAAATTCTAAAGCAGACATAATATTACAAATGTTACATACTATATCTTATATATATATTTAAAATACATATGTTAAGTTTTATATATTTATGGTAAAATTTTAATTTCTATTTATTAAAAGATCAATATCTTCAAGGTAATTCTCATACAGTGTTCTCAAAATTGCAAAATTGGCCAACGTTTATTATCTATTTTTTCAGACCGATTATTTATAAAATGACTAAATTAAAATTTCGTACGAATTATGTTCCGATGAATCATTTACAGAGAGAATTGTTATGATTATTGCGGAAGCGGTGATAGCGCTGGCCGCAACCCAATAAAGCAGTTGTTTATCATAGCAAAACAGCGACTTCGGTTGTGTATTTGTGTTTCAAACCGCGGCGTGTTGTGAGCGTGATGTTTACCAGTAGCCACGCATTTCTCTACTCATTATTTATTTAACTCTTTGTGTGTTAGTTTTCATGAATATTCTCTGCATATGGCGTTACAGGTAACATGGCGGAGTCGTATTGGGAAGTTATTCAAATAACATTATCCACTAATAGATTTTATGACTTCATAGTTCATACTATAGAACAGCAAAGCAGTAAACACAAACAACTTAATATAAATTTATACGTCGTAACTAAACAAATAAATTAAAACTAGAGTATATTTCCATAGAATGTATAAACAGTGTATTTACACAAACATTTTTCTACACAATATTTTCAACATTAGTTTCAAGGCGGCCTCGCTCGAGGGCCAAATCCATTTTCGAAATAAAAACACACTGTACTTTTTTAGAATAAATATGGCATAATGTGGTATATGTATTTAAGTGTATTCAGACATATAACAACATTTCTTTAAAAACTTTTATTACATTTTGCATTTGTATTACATCATACTAGGTATTGCTAGCGGCTTCGCCCCCTTTAAAAACCTTTTTCGCTACAAAAGTCCCTAAAACACTGTAACTGAACAAATTACCGGGTTGATAGTAGTGTTAATCCAGGAAATGATCTACCCGTGTGCCAAATTGAATCCAAACCCGTTCAACTGTTCCTGCGTTTACTTCTAACAAACATCCAATTATCCAAATTCCAAACATTTTCACAAACATTCGTATTTATAATATTAGTAAGATAAGATAAGAAGTGAGGTATGTATATTATACAAATGTAAGTTTAGGATGTGCTTTTATTGTATATACAATATAGGTACTTACACAATTGTTTTATTCCACGTATGATTTACCATAATTGTCTTTATCCTAAACAAATATTATGTATTTACAAAAAAACAAAGGTAAGAAAAAAAATATATCAGATAACTTTGTTTACATAGCCAGGCAAACAATATCGACTAATAGGTATTCTGCTATTTTTTAAGAACTTAATGACACATCATACATATTTATTATCGAATATCGTACGTTATGTGTTTGGTCGAATACATTGGTACTTTCGTACGGAGAATTTTAGAAGGCTACAAAGTTACTTTGACCTTAACAACTTTTATTGACAATTATTCATAATCAGGCCTTTTAAAGGCAAATTAAATTATAATTTAAAAACGTATTAAATGAAACATACTTAATTATATACAGTCATTTTGTAAAAAAAAAAAATTAAAATTTAGACTCGATTGATATTGAACTTTATGTTGCAGTCCTTAATTCCAAAATAGGTCTTGCAAGCTGTGCCTCAGGTTTCCTTGGACACTTGTTATTAATACATACATTATTTATTATTATGAAGTCCCTCATTCCTAATATTCGCTGCTCTTCAACAAAACAAACATTAACGCTACACAGTACAAATCGGTTATAACGACTTCGGTTATAGCGAAGCATCGGTTATAATGACTAAATAGTAAGGTCTTTTTAAATAAATGCATATAAAATGCATATCGTTTATAACGACTCTCGTATTCATAGCGTCCAGATTTGGTGATCCAATCAGATTGGTGTCGCTATAACCGGTTTTCACTATAGATATTTACATTTTTAAATGTTATTTTCTGAATTTTCAACTTGAAAATGAAAACGAAAGTCCTTAAAAAGGTTTAATTTATTTTACAACTAGCTGACCCGGCGAACTTCGTACCGCCTAACAGTTAATGAGTGTCGTGTTACCTTTTAGCTGAACTAATTTAGGCTTTGATGAACGTAATACAATGATACAAAATAATAGAAATATAAAAGTATTTTATTATGATGAATGAAGAACGATGATGATGGCCTTGAATCTGTGAAGTCAAAGCCATAGTTATAGTTAGATTTACAAACACATTTATTTTCAAATAATAACATGCCATTTTTATTTTAGAGACAAATACAGAAATCTAACAAACTACATTCCAGATTTTTTTTACAATCATAGAAAATTAAGTTTTTAACGTAAATTACCTTAAATATCGGATTATATCCGTGTTCTTCGATAATTTCCGCTCCAAATGAAGTCATTTGGAAACAGACATTGTATTTTTGAGTGTTCTCTAAAAAATGTCGTGATTCTAGAATCAATCAATGCTTTATAGCGAAACACTAGTGTTTCGCTATAAAGCAGGGAACACAATGGCTCTGGTGGCGGGACCAATAATGGCAATTTCACTTTACCACTAAGGCAGCACAAACCAGGCGTTTCACCAGCAAACTTTAATATGCCACAATGCTGGCAAACAACGTCAATTGGACCAATGCAAACTAAACGATGCAAGCTGTAGTCGATGGTGCAATCATATAGAAACGCTGCTCGATTCAAATCAATACTTGAACCATTTCTTCTTGCACTTCGAAGATTATTCCTCTGTTCATCTGAACAATAAGCTCGACGATTTCTCGTTTCTAACCTAGCCGTTTCACGGGCTGCCTCTCTTTGCTCTTGTGTTTGAGAAGCACGAATTAAGGCCCTTCTTTGCTCCATACTAACGCGGCGCTCTTCTCGTGCAATTTCTCGTTCTTCATCAGATAATTGACTCGCGATATTCCGTTGCCTAATTGCATTACGGCTCCGCTGGGAAAGATTAGATCTTCTAGGACGCGGCATTGTTATTAATAGTAATACTGAATATGCACTCGCACAAAACCACATAAAATCACCAAATATAATAATAGTGCCTGAACTTTCGAGACGTAGACAATAGCTTATCAAGAAAAATCATAGACAACCTATAAAAAGACATTTACACTTTTGTTAACCTGTAGAATAAATCTGAGGTATTATTCCGAGCTATTTTAGATTTTTCTCGATTTGTCTATACACTTATGGAAATAAACTGAACGCACACATGAATAGTTGTTACAGTATTTGACAGGATTGGACAACAAATGTTTGACATGTAATAAACAAAAATGAGCATTTATTGAAATGATTAAGTATTATTATACATATCGAGTTTTCATTGTTTTTAAGATGTATTCTGCTATTCGGGGCGGAGACAAATCCAACGAATCAATAACCATGAAAATTGGTTCTGCAGATCTCGAGTTATAAGTGTTGTAACAAACCCGTCTTTGTTTTATATATATAAGATTCCTTTTTTATTTTGTTTCTTTTTTATAAAATCTGGCATCCTCGACTATAAATCTATTTTAATCTTAATTAGAAATTGAATATAATAATATATTGTGTGTAAATTACATTAGTATAGGACAATAAGGTGACCTTAAAAATTTGCAGTACATTGAAGTCGTGACTGTTTGTGTGAAAAACACACATTAAAATATAGTAATCGAATAAGCATTGTATCAAAGTCCACGTGCATAATGTTATCGACTAACGACTCACGACACGTCATACGCTTAATGAAATTTATAATGGGTGTGTCGGTCTGCCAATTTTAAAGTTAGACTTATATCTTATAATATAAATGCTTTATAAGACGTCTGTCGCCAACAACGCTAGATAGGTGCATCAGGGCTTTGTTGCTTGATACACGTAAATAAAAAATTTCCTCTAACAAATTCACTGGTGCTAAATGTTCTAATAATCCTAGGAGGTACTTATAATATTTTCTAGTTCAAATATATTTAACAGACTTCCAAAAAAGGAGGAGGTTCTCAATTTATGTAATAATAGCTTATCTGATTTTAGTGTTTAATGTAAATAACTATAGAAAATATATAACAATAATAATAAAAACTACCTTATCATTATTCTCACAAGGCATAATTACTATTTTTGTCCTGCTCTACAACACGTATTGAGTTCATTGGAGATTATCTTCTTATATCATTGTGTAGTGAGTACCGAGTAAATACCTACACGTGGTAGCAACGCACGTCAAACTTCGCTTTGTAAACACGTCCGTGTTGAACACAAGTTCTTATCAAAGTCTTTAACGCGTTCGGAAGCCGCAATAAAACTTTAATTGAAAATTTTCTAATTCAAATCATATATTTTCCGCGTGTCGAACTGGTGATGGTGTTGACTGATATACTTGTATCACTGACCGACAAGTTATCTTATCTAATCAGCGAAGATTGTCTGACCTCTTTGTCAATGGTTTTAATGATTAAAGGCGTAATCAGCTGATCAAGTTACTTAATCGTTTAGCTTGCATAAAAATCTACGAAGCGTTTACATCGTAATGGGATTTGCCTTGAGCTCTGGAAATTATTCTCGTATAATTATTAGCACACATTAACGCAAAGGCATGAAGTATGACTAGATTTATTTATCGTATACGTGTTAATAAATTCATTATGTATTTCGAATTTGCAATATTACCTGCAAAATATAGAATGGAAAATTTTTTACTTCTTCACAAAACTGCTTACATTTGGCTACGTTTTTTACATACGTGAGTCGCGATTCGGTAACGATGTGTTACTTACAAAAAAATCTCGTGTCAATTTCCAACGTGATAACCAACATAACATACAAAGTCAGTTTTATGGCTATTCTTGCGTATTACTCATTGTAAGTGACTGTTCGGGGGCAGAGTCCCCGGGGCCGCCAACTGTCCAGCGTCGCCTCGCTTCGAGTTTTCTTGCGCACGCCGTGATCGCGTGCTAGTTTTTTATAAATTTGCTTTTGTCACTCAGCGACGTCTACTGAGGTGAACGAATTATTGGCAGTTTATTCATTTCTTAAGCTTACGTGTTCGTTATCTAAGATTAGATGTTGGTTCAAAACGCTTCACCATCTACGCACATAAATGACCACTGTTGGGTTCAATAAGATTTAAGAGAGCAGACTTCGTGCCAGTCAGTGACCTCAATAGTTTCGATGGATGGTTATAAATAAATATATATTAAGTATTGGTAATTTTGTTTCTTATACATAAGCGTGCTAGTGAGCATTAAGCAACATACTGCTCGTGCTGGTTACATAATTCTTATTTACTAAGAATGTAGACTGTTTCATTTGAGTCCGATATGTAACTAAGTATTCGTGATATCTAATAGCGATATAAGAAATAAACATCTATGATATCTGTACATTCAATTGGAATTTTCGTTTATCGTTGCATAATCATACAAATTCTCATTTCCTTATCTAAACAGTTGAAGGTAATTTCAATTGTAAGAAATTAGATAAACTATAAATAGGGATTCATATCTAATGTATCCGTGGTAAAGTATAGATAAAAAGAGTAGTACGTTTTTCATATTTGAATAAGTGTAGATAATTTACCCAATTATGTTTGTTATTACAATAGGCAGAAAGTAATAACTAACAAATAAAATACTACAACAGCCCATTCACCCGCATTTCTTTGATAAGAAAGTTTTGATGGGAATTTTATCAGTCAGCGTACTAGTGTTTCGGCGCGGTAATGTTTAGATAACATTACGCATTCATTTTTTTATTGTGCCAGGTTACATGCATGACTTATTAAATACTAGGTGTTGTTAGGGGCTTACTCGCGTAAAATCCCAATTACGTTACAAAAGTCTTTAAAACACTACATAAACGATGCCGACGTCATCTATTTAAAAAATCATAAAAAACATCCATTATGTCCCATGTTACCCCATTTCTTGCCAACTTACCCGGATAAAAAGTATCTTATGTGTTAATCCAAGACATGATCTACCCGTGTGCCAAATTTCATCCAAATCCGTTCAATTGTTTGTGCGTTGACTTCTAACAAACATAAAAACATCCAAATATTTTCACAAACTTTTGCGTTTATATTATTACTAAGAAGTAAGATATTCAGATAAAATGTCTACCTATGTGATTATTTAATTTGTTACGACAGCCATAATAATATTTTCCATGTGCAACAATAATTATAATCGCATACCGCACCACATGAATCAACTCATTTCTTTGTTTTGTGTTATAACTTATGATTCACGAGTCCTTTTCCTTTGTTCCAGAAATAACTCTTAATCGATTGACCCTAACTTCAAGATGGGGTAGTCCCAAAGAGAAGAAGAATAATAATTAATAAAGAAAACACTACATAATACAATAACCGAAGTATTCTAATCTAGGTGTAATAAAAAAATCACCGCCATGTATTCTATGAACTACATTGGCAAGTTCATATCGAACTTTCGCGAATTCTACAACGAAATCAATAGCGCCACGTTGACGGGCGCCATCGATGTGGTTGTGGTGGAACAACCGGACGGCAGCTTCAACTGCTCGCCCTTCCACGTGCGCTTCGGCAAGCTGGGAGTGCTCCGTTCCAGGTTTAAAGTGGTAAGTGATTAATAAGCTATAAAAATAGTTGCGCTTCTGCTTACTCCTTCGGGATAAAAGGTGCGAGTGTGTTTTGGTGTGTTGAGTGTAAAAAAAAATATGGTTACATATGTCATAGTTTAAACTCTCTTAAAACTCTTTTTAAACAAAATTCTTTGCTTGTGTTGGAGAATTCGCTTTTTCGAAGCTATCATTATAATTTAAGCAAGTACTAACAAAGTGATGTTATTGATATAATAAATATACAAAGAGTGAAACATGATTACGTAACGAATCCAATTTATCACCGCCTAATTTAACATATTATCAATACAGGTATTTCGACATATATATTATAAGATTATCAGTAATATTTACTATTTGCGTAAAACGAAGCGTATCAAAGTTCGCATGAATTAAATGTTTTCTAAAACTTTAGAAACACTAACTGTTTGTTAATTTCAATAGAAAATGTGAAGCAACTTACAAAACTCCGTAGAGAAGGCAGTATGCGTGTTGAATGACAAACAATGGTTTTCGATAACTGTCTGAATTTATTTAAATATAATTATGGGTTATGTAATCGGTATTATGCTTTGAGTTCCAAATATATACATCGAAAATCTTGGGTTCTATGTATAAGAATACTAGAATCTAAAAAAAGTGGTCTTAAACAGTTCAGTAAATGTAGAAAGATACAAAAAGTTCACTAATTAATTTTCTTCTTTCTTTTCTTCTTCTTTCACCACAAACGTCCACGTTTTAATAAAGGGGTATGTACTATGTAGCTACCTCTTGGTCCACAAGTTTCACAATTCGCTTTAAAATTACAAAATATATTATGAAGATAAATGTAATATCAATAGTGCATGTATACTTATATAGCAGATAGCAGATATATACATGTATAGCAGATACCGCATAAGATTGCAATTATCCATGTCGACTACCGAGTCATAACAATAAACAGAATTCATGACGCATCGCCAGTCAGAGCTGCCAGCTTTCGTCACAGAATTCTACCGCATATTTCTTTGCAAAAATGCCATAAGGATAGAAATATACGTAACACGTTAGCAATGTGTTGGTTGTCGTAATTCTCCTCCGCGGGAGAGGCTCGCCGCTTGCATCTACAACGTTAAGTGAACATATTTTGAGACCAATTAGTCATAAAACATTATACTTCATTGTATTACAATGTTATATTATTTTTGCATGAAATGCGTCAGTGATATTTTTTCTTATTATATCATTGTATTATACAATCTACAGATTTAAATACAGACGAGGTAATCTTATTCAATGTGGTGATATAATTGGTTATGTATACTGAAATATATGTAACACACACTTAGATATGTCAGAAATGTATAAAATATATGTAGTAGTTTATATTTATCAAAGAGTAGTTCCGGAATCTTCACATTAGGCAAATTATCTGTACAACTATTTTGAGACATTTAATTCCATAAGGGAGAGCGTTGCAAAGTAGAACAAATTTTATAATGAAAGATATATAAAGGAGACGGGCGAAACTTCATAGAACCTTGGGCTTGGTGTTACAGAGATGATTTATGCATTATTTTATAGGAATAATAGAACCATTTTTAAATTAGAAAAAAAAAATATCTCTTCAATGGGAGTAAAGAAATAATCGCTATAGAAAATAGCGTAAAAAAATTCTTTTCTGTGAATATCTTTGTGTTTACCCGATAGCACAAGATGTTCACAGCACTTAATTATTGTCCATTGGATTGCCGTGTTAACTAATGAGCAGCTGACTTAGATAATAACCAGAATTGAAATTATCGTATGGGATCGACGAGGACCGATATAAAGGTACTTATCGCAAGATGAAACTAAGTGTAGGTTGCATATCTTCTTTTATCTACTCCTTCATGGGATCAGGCATGAGTTTACACTGTTTTTATATTATTAAAAGAACTTTTTCGTTTTCAATTGGACGAATTCCTTTAGTGTTACAACGCCATGTAGCTATGCCAATAATAATAGACAGCCTGATATTCCCGAGACCGGAAGTCAGTTACCTATGCATAATAAAAAATATTTTATTTTCCCATTGTAATACAATCTAATATTTTTTAATGGCTGATATAAAAATAGAAGAAGAATATTGATAAATGTTTCATAAGTGTACAGTCAAGCCCAATTTCGCCCGTCTCCTTTAAACAGAGCCATAGCTCTATAGTTTAATTTATATCTGCTCTACATATAGAGTAGTGAAGATTATTTGGAAAACCAATACGTCGTTCGCTGGTCTTTACCCGGGAGAGTTATTAAATGTAGTGAACCAAGCAATAAGGCCATTTAGATATCAACACTATAACTCACTGTATGATTTTCTTTTTTACTAAGTAATCAAATCCAAAGAAAACTTGCCATGAATTACATCTTTCATAGTTTTGTATGCTTTGATCCAATTCATTAAGAACAATGATATTTTTAATAACAGCACATTATATATTTACACAAGGTCGCATTGCCAAAATGAGACGCGAAATCATCGTCGGAATCGCGAGCAGCGAAAATTGGATAGCTGTCAAAACGGGACGCAATTCTAACCAAGAATTTCCCAGAAAATTTGGCACAAATATTTTTCTTATCCGACCACCTGTTTTTATATTTTTTATCTTGAGATTAGAGGCATTTAGTTTGTAACAGTCTATATACTCTAGTGAATGAACGAAGTAATTGGCAAATGACTCAAATTTCTATTTTTTATATGTGCAGGTGGATTTAGAGTTGAATGGAGAACCTTTAAACATTCATATGAAGCTGGGCGAGTCCGGCGAGGCGTTCTTCGTGGAGGAAGTGAGCGAAGACGAGGCGAAATGCTCGGCGCACCTCGCCACGTCACCGATCCCCGCGTCGCGGTTTGACGAGCTGTACGAGCCGCGCCGGCGCAACTCGCTCTCCGCCGTTGAGCCCGACCATGCACAGGCCTCCGACTATACCAAACGGAGGTACAGTTGCACATATCATGAGAAACTTTAGTTTAACTCGACTTGGACAAAATAGCTTACGGAATGAACTTTCCAATTTTTTTAAAAAAATCATGTAGTTTTTTCATTTGAATTATAGTCTATCTCCATTATTTCATCTAATATGATATTCATAATTGTGTGTAACGCCAATTAATTCTCATTTTCTTTTGTTACCAACTATGTTACGAAATGTTTATATGCAATTACAATATAAAATATTATAGTAATTAAATATACAGTGGCGTAACTACGACGTAAAGGACTCATGGAAATTAACCGCCCAACATGAAAAATATGTAGATCTTTTTATGTCCCAATAAAAAAAATTACTGAAAAATGTTCAACTTTTGAAGCCTCGGAAAGCTGGGGGCCCGTAACATAATATTACCTGTTATGCCACCCTACACTTACGTCATTGTAAATACATGTAGTTATATATATTTACTAAACTCTTTGTTTAAGCGAATCTGTACATTGAACGATTTATAAAATTCAATTTACCTTATAGATACACAGCTGACGGACAAACAATGCAAAAACCTGACTTAACACAGTTAACAAAGAAACATGCCAAAGAGGAAAAGAATTCCAATGACCATGAAGCTTTATTCGAAATGGACGGTCTAGACGAAGGAGCAGATTGGACAGACGGGAAAATGCCAAAAACATTCGCGGCGACGCAACTCGGCGGAGCGGAAAGCGAAGCCAACCAGGCAGTGCAAAAAATCAGCGCACATAACGATTTCCGACCGATAGACGCCGCGCCCGAGGACGATGTCAAGCAAAACGGAAACGGCAAGAAGAAGAAGAAGACGAGGAAAGTGAGCTCGAAGAAGAAGCACCAGAGGAAGTCGTCGACGAGCTCGATCTCGAGCCAGTCGGACCGCGCCGGCTCCGACCCGCGCCCCGAGCCGCCCGCCGCCGTCGCCGCCGTCGACGTCAACTTCTTCAGCGACTCCGAAGTGCACAACGCTTCCCTTACGTAAGTATTGCACGAATACATACTGTATGTTTGTGCTACCAATTACATTATCATATTCATAGGTTTTGCATGTTTACCTGTGTTTGAGCGACATACTTCATTTCAGCGAAGAGATGTCCAACTTGAAGCTGAATGGTGAAAATCGCATCCCATTGGCGTTGTCGGATACAGCGTTCGAAGTTCACGCTGCGTCTAAACACGCGTAAAATATACAAATAATATTAACGCCCCTAAAACCTGCCTCGCTTTTAATGTTCACTGTATGTGTTAAATCAGAATCGTATTTGGCAAATGTCTTCTCTGTTGCTCTTTATGTGTTCCGAAAGTAGTATTTCATTTTAGTAACTATGCCTGTTGTGTCGTAATTGATGTCGCCGTTGTTAGCACGTAGCTACCGCACGCACCAACATTTAGCTTATTTTGATAATAGTATTAATTTATTAAGCTTCTGTTGTTCTATCAGTAATGCTTATATAGATGATATTATTTACTATATTATAATGTTGAATAATGTTTAGGTACAATTGGTGTATTTGGATAAACTAACAGACTCTCTACATACTTGGCACCAACAAATTTTTGCACAACTTGTGATAATTTTCACGACCCCACGAACTTTTCTATAAAGAGCGCAATTTTTGCAAATGGTAACTAAAAAATAAGTATATTCTTTGAGAGCATTATATCGAAGTCCAGATGAACAGTGCAGTACAATGCGTTCCTTTACAATCGCTAATGATTCACTAAAACACAGCAAGACTACATTCATAGAATAGTATGACACTGACACAGTACACGCTGTAATTGGTCCGCTTTATGTGCCTGAGACGGCGACGGTCCGTAGAATGGTCTGGGTTTGAGCGAGTATTTGTATCGCAGCAGGGGCTCGCGCGGCGGCACGCCGGTGCAGTCGGACACGGAGGTGGAGCTGTCGCGCGCCACGGCGGGCGACAAGTCGTCGCAGTCGTGGCGCTGGGGCGAGCTGCCGTCGCCGCCGGTGCGCGCCGAGTCCCCCGCCTCGGGCGAGTCGGCCGCGTCGGGCGAGTCGCCGCCCTCCCCCGCCTCGCCCGCCTGCCCCGCCTCCCCCGCCGAGCCGCTGAGCTCGGACGAGGAGCGGCCGAGCCGCCGCGGCGTGCTCAGCGGCATGTTCCGCTTCATGTCCACCAGGGAGGCCACCGACGCCGCGCCGGAGGGAGTCTACCTCGATGATCTCGACAGAGGGCAGGTCGACCCCGATCTCTATTTTCCGAAGCATCACACAGAGCGATATCGCACGGGTACGTTCAACTCTCAACTATGGAATTGCCTATTCTCGTTTTAGTTCCACATTTAAACTAATCAATTTATCAGGTCCATCGGGTGTGCCTCATTCGACCACTGGTCCCACGGAGGAGGAATACGAATCCGGCAATGGCCCCTCACTACCTCAGTCACCCGCTTCGCTGGAACCGCCCGCGCTCGACTCCGACGATGACGAGAAAATTCTAGCCAAGTATGATTTGTTTACAGTTACAGTAATTTATTCTCCATTTACAGTGTATTCACCGTTCAACAAGTGGCTGCGGGTAAGGTATTTAATGTGATTAATATGTACGCAGGGGTCAGGTGGGCGTGTACGTGCGCGAGGACAAGGTGTCGCGCGCGCTGCCGTTCGAGGAGTTCTGCCGGTCGGGGGTGAGCCTGGCGGCGGAGGGGCGGTTGGTGGTGCGGCTCGGCGACCGCTGGATGCCGTGGAGGAGCGCCGGCCCGCTCATACTCTCGCTCCTCGCATATAGAAGACCTCTTCCTAATGTAAGTATTACAATACTTGTTTAGGTTTGGAGTATAATGAATATGACACATTTGTTCTGTATAGAAAATGTTCACTTTCCTCTTGGCACTGGGGATTCTATTTTATCAATATCATGTTTATTATTTCATTTATTTTTTTCCATTCACTTGTCTCTATTTGTATGTGTACAATATAGGTTCATACAACTCACACTATGACTGTGCTTTTCATGAACAAGTTATTTTCAACTCATTCATATACGCACGCCATTCGTGGTAGAACCAGTTTGTGTTGTGCGAGTTTTTAGTCGTAGCAGTTTCAGTTATTCCCTCGCGCGAATTTTATACGGTTGGGTCTAAATTGGCCCACCACAGTGGCCTTGTCCAGACTCTAGATTATAATTGCTTTCAAGGATAATTTACCGGATGTCGTTTTAATTTATTTAGAACTGAAAGAAACCGCGTGCCTGCTAAATTAAAACAATAAATTTTGTTAATGCAGCGAGTGCTAGAGTCGCTAGAGAAGAGTTCAGACAAAGAGGAGTCGTCCGAGAGTCACGCGCACAGCGCAGGCGCCGCCAAGCCGCGCGGGTACTCCTGGTGGAGCTGGCGTCGGTCCAACGCGGACGCCAAGCAGTAAGTTAGCACTGATCGCATTTTTTTTTCGTATATACAGTATATATTTTTAGTCGAGGGAGCTATTCAAACACACAGCAGTTGATGCTTGCATGCAAATAATACAAATACACGTAAAAATAATGATAAAAGATAGAGTAAGCCCGAAAAAATCGTAAAAAGACTCCCACTGTACGGGTATCTTGTGCTAACTACATGTTAGATCTATCTTATCGGTCATTACATATGAATATGACCTTTAAGAATAATCAGTTTTCCCTTCATAACAATAAACATTGCTTAAGAAGGCGATTCGGAATGGTTGACGCTCAGTTGGGGAGTTCTTTGTTTAGCAGAGGACAGTGATAGTTTGTTTTAAACCAGAGATACACATTTTATTGAAAAGGAGATATATCACCAAGAAAGTCTTTAAAAATGAGTTATCATCATTCATATCCAATTAAAAGCTTTACTCGGCTTACGAAACCGCAGACAAAGTTATTTTACATCGACTTTCTACGGATAAGTATTAGGAGGCATGACTACTCTATTCTTCGTGAATTTGTCGTGAACAGCAATTTGTATACTGAACTGGCTACAATGCGGCTCTTAATGTCATCATAAATGTTGTTTACTCTTCAATGCACTCCTAGCGCTATCATATCCATTGACGCAACACACTACGCACGTGGCAATGAAAAGCAGGTCACTAAACATTGTTTTATATTTTATATCAAGGGAAAATCTTATACAGGATGTGTTTATTTCAAACACACTTAATATTAAACCGAAACTGTCATAGATATTATATTTGGAAATGGTTCTCGGAATCGGTATCTATTATGCAGATAACATAAAATGCCGAAATTTAAAATATTTAGCGGCGAGATAAAATTCTGTACAGTAAAAAAAACTTATAAGCAAATATTAAAATTAAGTTAAAATGTTTTTATTCATCATTTTCATTATCATCAGCCGCAGGTGTCCACTGAACATGGGCCTCCCCCAAAGATTACCAGAAAGTTGATGTTGATATTTTTATTATGCAGATGTTTTCAGTTATAAACTCGGACGTTTCTAAAATAACTTCGAAAAATAAGTTTAAATTTTAGCCTCATATGCCCCCAATAAAAACATTCTATATAAAAATGAAGCGTGGCACGGTATGTGAGTATTGTGATACAAAAACAAAAAGCACGCAAGTGACGTTCAAACTTGCGCATGTGCAATAAACTTCAAGATTTCGCAGACAGTAAGCCAACAAATTATAGCGTCTGTACGAAAAATATTCAATTATTTTTGTAAAACTTTTGTGTTTCTTCTTGAAAAATTAACAATACGTAATACGAATACTATAATATTATTTAAATAAATTATCCTAAGTAGCAAAATTGTTAATTGTTTTTTAAACGTGTTCCATTTTCGTAATTAAAGACTTCTATTTATGATTGCCACCAAAACGATTTCCCTGTGTTGAAGTGAGGTCAGCCATGAGGATACTATAAATGCAGACTAACAAACACTTCAATTTTATATCTTTAGATTTATATTACAGATCAGTGTTAAAACTGGACTTTGTCCGAGATATAAATGGAATGTTTTAACGGATCTACATTTAATACCGTGATAATGCATTTACTGAAAAAGATTATATTATAATTATCAAAAAAATACGTATTTATTTAGGTATTTCAGTACGTCTTTCCTCTTTACATACTTTAATAAAATTAGGCTGTTCTTTTTGAGTTTTGAAAAGTGAAAGTTTTATTTTATGGCGTATTAAACTCTATAAATATATATAAAAAATTAACAGGACATGTTTAACAAAAAGAGACACAATTCTAATACCGTTAAATTTCATTTTAGCACGGAATCATCCCCACCTAAAGAAAACGCACCAAAGGAAACATTACCACACGAAGAAGCGATCTCAAAATTAGACTCTACATTAGAAACACCTTTACTAATGCCTACTGAAGAGAAACTAGAAGACAATATAATTACGGGAATCGAGCAGGTTATTGAACCTCAGGAATACATCGCGAACGAGCGTGTACCAGAGATCTTGCCAGAAACCGTGCAAAGTCACGATCAAGGTGACCACACTTGGTGTTATTATGTTATGTAGTAATGATGATCGATTTGGTACCCAATCGGGTATGTGTTCTGTGTTCGGTGCACGGGTTGGACCGTATATGTTACACATTTTTTTACACTGCAATATTAAAAGACGTGTATTTTTAATCAGAAACAATTATGGTGTAATCCAAAATAATAATGGTTATTCGCTCCGCTTTGGTGCCTGTTGATGACACAAATGGTCTTGTAAGACTAATACTTTAATGTCTTTGGAAATGTAGACATGACGATTATAATTTATTTTTGCAAATAGATCACAATTTTTGTAATTTTCAGTAGATCACCAAGATCATAGTTCCTCCGAATCAGATCAAGACCAAAGTCAACCGTCGCGACGGTACTCCTCATTCCGCAAGACGCTTCGGCTCTCTTCTGAACAAATTGTGAGTTTCTGAACAAATTGTACTGTTATTTACTGTATTGTTTAGAATAATCGTGTCATAAAATTAAAGAGGGCAATATTTCTTTTTAACCACTAATCAGCTAGACTTTCGTACAAAGAAATATAAAGAACGTAATAAAATCTTGGATGAAAACAATTCTCATGTAAACAATATTGACTCACAAACAATATTCAAATGATGTATGACAATTTTAGATGTTTTGTAATGACAAACAAACAACAAGTCGAAGTCTATATGTGTATAAGTCCCAAGTTTTATTTCATAGCTGGGTATAATTTAGTATATAAAAGGCGCGCATGTCTAGCGCGGTCTGCTGGCACGACGCCCAGTTTACGATGAGGCAGCTCTTAGTGAAAGATCATTCATCAACCAGAGCTATTTTTACCGTAACAGTTTCTTTATGATTCATATTTTTTAAAGATCGTTCTTAGATTATCCAAGTGTGTACAAATTTCTAGTACGTACAAATTACATTTCTTTACACTACAAAAAGTTTACTTTTCTTACATCTAATGTCATAATGCTTTTTGGCAGGAATTACAAAGATAATGTATTTATTTTTAGAGCATACTAATGCCAAATATTCTTATCCATTTTATTTATTGTAGAAAAATTTGAATCTACGGGAGGGCATGAACGAGATGGTGTTCAGCGTGACCACCGCCTACCAGGGCACCACGCGCTGCAAATGCAACGTGTTCCGCTGGCGACACGACGACAAGATCGTCATCTCCGACATCGACGGCACTATCACCAAGTTAGTACGATACGATATCGGATCGTAGCTATTAAGCTGCCATCATTTTCATTATCAAAATCATCATCAACGTCTAGCTTTCCACTGCTGGACATAGGCCTCCTCATAGAAATAATTGTATCGATCACCAATCTATCTTGCTGGTCGAAATTTTTCTTCGGCTCCATTAACATCGCTGAAGTCATTTTGCTGTGTTGGATTAAAAAAAATACACATTTTCTACTTGACTCGATAGCGATCACTTCGTAGTGAAATGAGAATTCTGATAAGCAAACGTGTTCCGATGAGTTGTTTACTCGGGTTCAGTTTAGTTGCTGTGCCGAGTCTGCTAAAAAATGCACAGCACAATGTCGGCAAACAAATGATGGGGCAGTATTCATGGTGCAGACAAATATAGTCTTCTTTTTATAAGTAATAAAAAATATAAATATTCCTTGAAAATTAATACATGTATCTCTGTTACTAAGGTCTGATGTCCTGGGTCATATATTCCCGCTGGTCGGTAAAGACTGGGCGCAGTCTGGAGTGGCGCAGCTGTTTACCAAAATTAAAAACAATGGCTACCAGCTTTTGTACCTCTCGGCGAGAGCTATTGGTCAAGCGAAAGTAAGTATTGACGTTTTTTTTATTTTGTGTAAATTTATCGAATCCTCCAAGATTTAGTTTTTAAAGCTTAGTCGTTCCCAAATAGATGTGTTCCTTATGTAAAACAGAATCTATTATTAGAGGTTGCGAGGTTATTGACGCTATGTTCAAGCCATAATTTGAGTCATAGAATGATCACCTAATATACCACCTACTCGTGCAGGTGACGCGCGAGTACCTGCGCTCGATCAGACAGGGCGAGGTGTGTTTGCCCGACGGTCCACTTCTCCTCAACCCCACGTCACTGTTGCGCGCCTTCCACCGCGAGGTCATCGAGAAGAAACCAGAGGAGTTCAAGATACAGTGTCTCGCCGATATCAAGGCACTCTTCCCGCAGGGTTCGAACCCGTTCTACGCGGGATATGGCAACAGAGTTAATGTGAGTTACATTTATGGTCCTTAGCCATTAACAGTTAAAAAAATTACAGTAAAATTTTAAGCGAAGCCTTAATGTAGTGAATGAAAAGGTTTTTAATAATTCTATTAGTTTTGTAAATCATTAAATTATTATACTCGCATGAATATAGTTGAATGTTGTCCCATTCTCATGAAAAAGAATAAATGACTGAGTAATTTTTATAAGAAGATTGATTACTAATGATTTATTGTCATTTACAGGATGTTTGCGCGTACCAGGCAGTTGGCATTCCAATCGTGAGAATATTCACAATAAACTATAAAGGCGAATTGAAACACGAACTGACACAGACATTCCAATCCACGTGAGTATCGCATGAGTCGTGTGTTGTGCCCACTGTTGGTTGGTATGATGTACAAACGCGCAATGTATTGTTAGTGGTTACGTTCGTGGCTGGCGCTGGTGACGTCACTAACACGCTGTGTTCACACTGGTAATGTGCTATATTTTTATTTCAGTTACCACGTGCAAAGTGACATGGTCGATGATTTCTTCCCAGCACTGAAACGTGATAATAATGTTAAAAGCTTGTTCGAGGTTTAGGTGTAGAGTATTAACTAGTAGTTAGTGAGAGAAATTATCGGAGGCGCGATTATTGCCGGTAAGCCGTATGGCATGATTTGTAAGGCTTGGGCTCGAGGCCGACTCATCTACTTCATAATACACGACGCCGCTGATTAAAACCTCATGATAATAATAATAATTGGCTAAATAATAATACTGACGAATTGCAATCATCGACATGTCATCTGTCTCGTTGTTGGATACTGTGTTCGCCAGAACTGTGTTAACTATTTGTTGTTTTCTAACATGTTTGTAGCTACTTTGGTGCCGGACGACTGTAGTTGTGGGCTTTTAGATGTCTGTCTATTAACACTGTGTAACCTAAAAAATAACTACGATAAACCATTAAAATACACCGCCATATAAAACAATTAATTTAGATTTTTATAAGGACATTATCATTGGTTTATTCTTATGATATTGTGTTCGTTCGTGTGATTATGTCATAAACTTATATCATCTGAGATGACATTTTAGTGTTGTGTTATTTTTATTATTTTTTTTAATTGTACTGATTTGGAACCTTCAGTTTTTCGGTCATAGTACATAATATGAACATTGTCATTAACAAGGACTTCTTCGGAAGTACTTAATGGTATAATGTAAGAGTGTTATCCCTAAAAATTTAATAGTATGGATTAACTCCAATAGATGTAAAATGGAGAATGATAATTATGCATTAGAAATTTGGGTCCCATATCTATTACTTACTATGAAATGGTTAATGAATAATATCTAGTGCGTTATTCTAAGTTGAGCAATTGTTGTATTGTCGTTAATATGTGTGAGTAGTTGAGTGAGCATGTGTGTCGGTGTGCAGGTACTCGCACATGTCGGTGCTGGTGGACCAGGTGTTCCCGCCGGCGCAGTGCGAGCCGAGCGCGGAGTTCTCGCAGACGCTGTACTGGCGCGAGCCGCTCCCCGACGTGCCGCCGCTCGCGCCCGCGCCCGCGCCGCCGCACCACGCCCCGCACCACGCCCCGCACGCGCCCGCGCCCGCGCCGCTCCCCGCCAAGCAGTAACTAACACCGGACTAGGCCCCAACAAACAATCACTTCAGCGCCACTTGTGACTGACTTCGAATCAAATCAATATTGCCGTATCATGAGATTGTTCAAATTCGAGTGACACAATATAGATCTGTGCACTCACTGCATATTATCCATAATATTTGCCACTGAACTCTTCACAATTGTTACAGTAGGAAAGAATTCTCCCAATGATTACCCACCTGTATAAGTACCAATATTTCCTACGTTGTTACTTTTTCCCAGGCGCATACATCGGTTTTAATATATTTATTAATCGATTGCAATTTTATATTGAGTCATTGTATAATAATATAATTTAAATACCTGTCATTGAATGTTATTTTAGTGGCAGTAATAAAACTATGGACATCATACTTCATAATCAAGAAAAAGTATGCTTAGAGAATCAAGTAAACATAATTTTAGATTCTTGCATCAATACACGATAGCTATAAACATATTTTTTTGTACTATTTATGATTGCATAAATATTACATAAAAATATATTTATAGCTATATAGCTGGCTAATAGTTTATTGAAACTTAGATTTCACGTTTCGTTTCCACAAATTGATATTAATAAATTAATAATAAAATTCAATTTCATAATAAAATTGCAATCACTTTTTTTTATTTTAAAATAAAATATACAAATGGTAGCCCGAGGGCTCCACAGATATTAATTTTAAGTTCAATCAGCATGGATGGACGGTGTTATACGTAAACTCAAATTTTTGCCTCAGTGCAGAATAATTCGTGTCGTTATTATACTTAACAAATAATAAATGTACAGTTAGCCTCAAATGTTAGGTTAACAGGAAGACGTTCCATGTTAATGAATTTATAACCATCAACCATACAGCATAAGTAACACTGTTCAAATACACAATGATAACCTAAGGCGATGCAAAGTAAACTTGTGGTCGACTTTTTGAAGTAATCTTTCCAAAATAACTTTTGTCAAAAATACAACTTTCATAAGCGCGAGATTTGTCTTAGTAAAAGTAGAATTATTTATGTGTATCTAAATCCGAAAATATTAGAATCTAGCAGGGCTCGGAAGGTGATTTTGATGGTATCATAAAAAAATATTATTCTATGTTCTTTTTTCCAAAGGTTATTTATGTTGACATAATACGTTCGTAATATACCTACTAATTAAGTTTTCGTGAATTTCTGCAGAAACATCTGCACGTGATACAGAAAAATAGGTATGTGTTTTGAAATGAGATGAACCTACTAGGAATTTAGGAAAATATTTTTATAATATCATCCAAAGTTGACTTGAATGCATTGCTCAAGATTTGTAATGGTCATCGTACGTTTAGAATCATCGACCACGTAGCTGTGTGGTGGATGTTTAGAATACTCGCTTAAAATTTTGATCTAGAATAAATCCCAATTTAATAAGGATATACTATACAAGCTTGTAGAGTAGGGTATTAGTACGAATATTAGACTCATGCATGGTCATTATCACCGATCTTAGTTGGCGCGTAACTTCCAACATAAATTAAAGTAAAGTCAAAATGAGAAGGCTCATAGTAAGTTAGTAGACTGTAATGCAACAAAGTAAAGCATGTTAACATTGTCACGGCAGTTTCTCAGAAGAAACTAATATTATACTTACTCGTTACGTAGTGATATGCTTCATACCTTTTTATATAGAGTACTTTGTGCGTTTAGGTACATAGATACCTTACTCATTGATATAGCATGAAATTTATTTTTTTGATGTAGTTTGCAATAGTTTAATCCTATGAAGAATAAAATAAGTACTATCTAACTTAGCTGTGTGAAATAAAATTTACTGGAAATATGTGAAACAGGTCCTTGCTGAATTAAACTACTTAGTGCAATTTTTTTAATAGTTAGCATAGTAGACAATATTTTAGTCATGATCTCAATAGACGCTGAGGAAGAACGTAATAATTTTATTTTATTACATAGTACATAATAATTACCGATATTATATTAATCTCTACAAGCATTGTAACTTTGATGACTTGCTTTGTAAATCACTTAGCGCCTGGGATTCTACATCTGTGGTATAGGCGATTTAATAAATAATTATAATTTGTTCACTATCGAGTCGGGTATAAGAATGGGAATGAAATAAGTCAACGTGGGTTATGTAGTGTAGATGTAGTAGAAGTGTTTAGCAGAGAATTATTTTGGGACATCTTACTTTATTTTGTAAAACTTTCTTTATAATTCGTTGCAAAGACTGTACGTTTCATGCAATTACATTTTATTTGAATAGATTTAGTTGTTATGGAACTAAGTCATCAGGCTGTTTAGGTTTTGCCGATTGTGTAAGCTGTGATGTTGACGACTGATGAAACAATGCTTTATCTTTATACTGTGATTACCTATTTGTATGTATGTGCTAATTCAATTTTTTGTTAAATGTATACTTGTAATAATAATCCGGAGGCTTAGCTTCTGTTAGACATTTCATTTGTAATTATAGTATATATTTCTAGACATATTTTATGTGGTAACTAGCAGTTTAATTTCTTTGTAATGTTGCTCTTAAGTTTATTAAGTGCCGAATTTTCGTTTCGCGTAATGATTAAAGTTAATTATCTTTTATATAATAATTTATTGTTACTGTGATTATTGTAATAAATATTTTCGGAATAATTTGTATTTATGTTTTTTATTGTCTACTTTTAATAAGCATACCAACAGAGAACACGCCAAACGGTAACTAGCTTGATAATTAGGTACATTTATGAGCATAGATAACGATTAGAGGTAATGCCATTCATGAAGACGCGCCCCATCACCTTCAAGCGGAGGTTCCTTCGTTCGGTTAACCCTGTCGTAAACCGTCAGTGTTCCTTGTACAAAACTAGTATGATCCACGTTGCGCAAAATCTTGGATTTAGCACAAAAAGACGCTCGTGGCTTCACCCGCGTCAAAGTTCTTCCTGCTACGAAAGCCTAAACACTCGCTCAAACTTTCCTAATTCTAATACTAATTTATCCTAATATAAATTTAATATTTAGAAATGTTTGTTATAATATGCAAACAGCTGAATGGGTTTGGATGAAATTTGGCACCCAGATAATAGTATGTCCTGGACGAACACAAAGATTCTTTATATATCGACAATTTGTTTCCACAGGAAATTACGTTTTTTTTATCTAATTATTAAACATTAGGTGATGCTAGCGTCGTATAGATAGTGCTGTGAATCCCTACAATGCGTTAGGGATCTTTGACAGAAAAACTTTTTCATGCGGGCAAAGTCGCGTGCAACACCTAACAAAAAATAATAAGAAGCGTGAAGATGTTTGATCGTACTAAATTGAACTCATTTTAAGCATTTTATTTTCATCTATATTGTCTCCCTATAAATTAAACTAGCTTTTTAAAAAAATACCTGCACAATAATTCAAATAATAGAATGGAAGTAGCAACTATCCAATTATTTTTTACCCTCTATCGTGATTGGGCCATTCATCGTAGTGTGCGTCTACACCATTGGTATACACTAACCCACTTATTCATAGACGTTATTTATCTAAGGACAGAGTATCGCTGTGATAACAAGTTCGCCCGTGTGAAGTAGTTTTCCGGGATAAAAGAGCCGCTATAATTTTTTCTGGGATAAATTGTAGCCAAATTTCATAAAAATCCGTTTAGTAGATTTTAAGAAAATCGATAACATACAGACAGACATAACAGGGGACTTTCTAATTTTTACCTTGTATAGATTTTCATTTTGAATGTAATGCCCATTTCCAGATTGCTATTCCAAAAAAAGAAATTCATTTATTGAATAGCTATCTACAGTGGCATTATAGTTTGTTTTGAATAATCATTTTAAAAGGGTCTTGGGAGCTGGAATGTAAATTTGGAATCTCGACGATATGTCTTTTAGGTGTATTTTTGACAAAATACAAGATATAAAAAAAAGTCTCAGAATATGTACATAGTTATATAATAATTATTAACTATTATAAAAAAGAAAACACTAAGTTTCATCTGCATCCATAGCTTCATTCCCTGAATCATTATCATTATTATCTGCATCTTCATCATCACTTGGTACCTCAAGATCTTTGTGGTATCCTTTACCTTTTGTCCAATGACATTTTATCACAACTTTGAAATCTGCCATTTGAATCCCTAATAATTTTAATGTGCTTGCTTGTTCTGGTGTCAGAGCAGTGCCTTTCTTACAAACCTGTAATGATAAAATTAATATTGCCTATATATATAAAAAAAAAATCTTATAGCATCAGGGTTTAGATTTAGATATCTACTTTATATTACAATGGTAGGTAAATAACAGCAAATAGTTATATTCATCCTATTTGAATTAACTTGTATTGTTTGAAGACTATGTATTAGTATTTTTCAGTTTCAATTATGGACTAAGTGCAATTAACCCAAAAAATAAAAATATGAACTCATTCATAAACTCTTTTGGTCCATTATACATTTATTATTTTTCTTTCACCTAGCATATAATGAATGTTATACATGCAGGCAATTTAAATTGGCAATAACCTTTAAACTATGAATACTCCAAGACATATAATACATTACATACCTGATATTCTTTAATAAGATGAATGATTCCTCTGTCCAATGATGTTGGAAGTCCTAATCGCCTAAGATGTGGTTCAATAGTGTGTGAGAAATCTTTTAATGGTCCCTGCGGTAGCACTACATCCTTTGTTGCCACAAACCCAGCTCGAGCATATTCTGATTCAGAAAAATTTTTGAACCAGTTCAAAACTTCAGGTACATCTCTGTTTGTCATAAGTAAGCCGCATTGACCTTTCAATTTTTTCGAAAGCTGGAATTACAAATAAATTTTAATACCAAATACTGCAAAGAATTTATTATAATGTGAACTATTTATGACTGAGACATAAGATGTTAAGTCTATTTCAATACTTCAACTCTTGCAATAGAAGAACAAGATAAATTTACTTTCCTTCATGAATATGTCGAAGAATACATAAAAATACACATTCATTTAAATTTGTTACAAAAAAAGCAAAACACAATCACACCTTTTTCTGAAGGGGTAAAGAGAAGTGCCACTAGGGCACCCACATTTCACAAAGCATGTTTTTTTTTCATGATGTGATATATTATGGTAATGTATTTTATCATTCATACATCTTGCATAGGACTTTAATTCTGATTATACAATATGATCTGGACATGATAAATCTGTCCTTGGTGAATTTAGTTAAACTATACTGTTAACATGTTTACTATCTATAAAACCATTGAGTGCAATTACCAAATTGAGCTGATCTTCCACTTCATCACTTTTTGTTTTTCCGAGAGCCAGTGCCATCACTTTATTCTTCCCAAAAAAGAATCTAGAATCCTTCCATTCGTTTCTCAAATCTTTTAGTTTTGCATTACGCATGTTATCAATAGTAAACAGAAATATGTGTTCATATTTCGATAACGAATTCCTAATTTCTTCAATAATTTTTTGTTTCAGTTGTAGTCCTTTTTTGTTCGTTTTGGTCAGTGAAACTGAAAAGTATAATTAAATTGGATACTGTAGTTATGGTAATGGAAAGCGGTGACCGCTTCAAACTATAAAATATATATAACTATTTCTTATTTCATAGATACAGCTGGATAACCTTTAAAATTATATTAAAATATCAAGTTTACGGATTTTAGAAAATGTTGAACTGTTAAATCTTTACTTTAATGGTCCCCAATTATTGTAACTTAAATAACTTACCCTTTTTATCTCTTTTTGACTTCGGCATAGTGTGAAATTATCTTTTAAATCCAATTGAGTAAACTCGGTAATTAAGTCCAATTTTTGTGATAAAATATTAACAAATATAATTTATTTTCTCTTTCTTATTTATATTATGGCAAATACATTGACATTCACGTGTTACGATTTACATGACATGTTTCATAAATTTGAGGTTATAATAGCCAAAGACAAAATCAACAGATTACAAAACACACATTATTACATATATCTATGGGATGGCTGTATGGGCTAGAACCCTTTGCCTTCCCAATAATAAAGGGAAAATCAAAATTAAGAAAAAAAAATATCTATGGGTTGTAATTACTAATGAGTTGTACACGTAAAGCACTGCAATTTTGTGACCGCAGTATATTATAGACAAAAATGCGAAAAACTATGTATTTATAACCCGACTAAGGAATGTTACAAATAAAGATAATTCCAGGTAACCTGACAACACTTGTAGTCTCTCACTAGTCACTCCGCTTCTTATAATAAGTAATACCAAAGAACGTTACAATAAAACTAATATTTATTTATTTTTATATATGTATATATATATGTATTTTTTTTTATATATATATCTATATATTTATATATGCGAGTATGTTTTAATTACATTTGTTTACTATTTCTCTTCTTATTTGTTTTTCACTTCTTTTATTATACACCTACCTCCGTCCTCTCTACACCACCCCAAGGTTGACTGGGAGAGAATGCCCATGGCATTAAGTCCGCCTGTATACCATGTGTACAAAGTGTTAATAAATAAATAAATAAATAAATAAAACGGAAAGTAATACTCTAAGCTCCGCTTCTCGGCCCCGATGCGTCTCTAATGGATGGACTTATATAAAAAAATATAGGAGGCGGATTTTTGGATTACCCAACTCGTCCGCGCTTACTTGCATAAATTGGGAGGGCTTGAAGTTGGTGGTCACCTATCACCATTGTACAATATATATCGATGGTGGTAACTTAGAAAAGCGTATTACTTTACAAAATAGTATCTTTTGCTCGTGGCTTCGCCTGTGTGAGAGTTTTCAGGGATAAAAGTCTCGCTATATTTTGTGCCGGGATAGAAAGTAGCTTATGTCCTCAACAGGGTCTCAAACTATCTCCATACCAATTTTTTCGCAATCCGTAGAATAGTTTTTGAGTTTATTGTGTTCAGATAGGTAAAAAGATGCGACTCTTTTTTTTTAACCTTTATATAACTAAAGTGTATAAGTGTACGTAAATTAGTAAAGGCACGGTATGTTTCGCAAAACATTGTGTACATCTTTTAAATACCTACAACGCACATTTTATAAATATCGATATGTTCTACGTAGTCAACCTTCAAGTTCAAGTTTAAAAGATCTTATTTTCAAGTTGGCGGCGGGGGTGGCATAATAATTCGTTATCTGTTCATAATTATTGTATTCTTAATTCTATATTATGCCAATATGTGAATAATGGTGTGAGTAATGTGTTTATATATATTTAGGATTTGGCTACAATATACCTTGACATAATATTGTAACCGTTTGTTGTCTTTACGTATAAAAATAAATAAATAAATAATCCCATTTTTCTGGTTAGAAATGACTTTCACTTAAGAACACTGCAATGCCATAGCTAGAATCACATCTTGAAGACTTGCGTTAAAAAAATCTAGGTATTGATTGACTGACATTCTCGTACCGTGATGGAAACAAAATGTAGAGTTCTTTACATTTAAAAACTTGTTATACATATATTCAAATAATTGATTTTAATACATAGCGTCGCTATTAACATAAATATTTTGAAGTAGATTTTTGAGAGAAGGTGGATTACTTTAAACGTAATTTTAAAAAGACGCGCGAAATGTTGCATTTATTTCCTCTCGTTCCTAAGAATCATTTTCAATATTTGACTACTTTTTAAACATAGTTCTTCCTGTTATCCTTGTTTTTCTTTATGAGGAAGTTAAGGTAAGAAGTATTAAATTGTGTAGTACGTCAGCGTTTATTTTCGACATCGCATAGACTTCCTCTACGAATAATTCAAGATGGCCGACTTGCTCTGAGAACCCCGTTCCGATTTTGTTTCCCCTCTGGCCCCGCCGC
The DNA here is from genome assembly GCF_014839805.1 of Manduca sexta. NCBI lineage: Eukaryota > Metazoa > Arthropoda > Insecta > Lepidoptera > Sphingidae > Manduca > Manduca sexta. The sequence goes on from NC_051139.1 coordinate 6,049,281, forward strand.
CGTCACTGTAGTATATCGTTCGCAGCAAGAGAAAAACTGATATTGTGTTGTAATTTGCTGGTTTAATTACTTTTTTTCCCTTCCATCAAGTAAGTGAATTGCAATTCTATTGAGTGGTTGTAATTTTACGTGTTATTATTAAAGTGTTTGTATTTAAAAACGCATTTCACAAATTTGTGACTGTGACGCATAGAAGGAGTGCCCTAGCAGCAGCCATTTTGCCTGAACCGGCGACACGATTTCGCGGTGCGGTTAGCTATTTATCTAAATTTTATATCTAAATTAATGGTATCGCTACATAACTTCTCAATAAATCGTGTTCTTTTGATTTGCGCGTAAATTTAAGTAAATAGTAACGTAAAAGTAAGTAGATTTCTGGCTCTTATTACACTCTCGTCCTACGTGCCTGTGAATTATATTTTTGGATTACTACAAAGAATTGGTTATTTCGTGAACACTTCCACAATTTTGCCTATTTAGTGGAGTAGTTTTAGCTTGGGTTAGTTAAAAAAGCGTGGGCTTGTAACGGTGTGCGATTCATATACTGGTAAAGGTAACCAACGATCTCACTAGTGCGTCGTAATTGCGCCGTGCGTAGGTATGCAGTTATCTTTGTCAGTTCGATAAGGATGTAACGTCTTGACATTCTAGATGCCGAGAAGGTATCAGTGAGGGCATCCTGAATTTGATTTTCGTTTCAATCTCTAAATGCCTTGATTTTCCATTGTAAGCTATTTATTTCGTGAATCTATATCTACAAGTTGCAGGATTTTGAAACAAAAGGTAGGTACCGAGCTTTTCAAATTACGTTGACTTGGATGACACACCTTGCCATGGACATGTGGTGGAAATGAAATGAGAAGAATGTAACCAGCAATTAAACGATTTATAGCTCATAGTAACTGAAGCATTTAGTTGTCTTTCAATTATTGCAAGTTAACAAATAGGATGAAATTAAAGCTCCTGTTTGATATCAAGATTTTTTGTTTGCTAACCTACTTCAATCTGGTTAAATATTATCTAGTCAATAATATGAACATATTCTGAAAGTTCTTGTATTATGACCTTGGCTGGAAAGGTTAAAACCAAGTCCTTAACTTGAATTAGTCATTGCCTCAAATTAGTCATTACTGGTTGCTTATTTGATGGGAACACATGAGTCATTTATTTAAAAGCCAAAAATTACTGTAATTTGCAACACTGATGTATTTATTTCTGCCATGTATGGGCTTCAAGTACAAGATATATAAAAAGTAATTTTTTAATCGTATCTATTGCATCCATTGTAATCTGACTGAATATTAAAGTTAAACAATTAATCTACATAATTGATTTAATTTGTTCCTAGATCTTCATATATATTGTTTATTGTCCTGTGGATGTATAAATTGATAATTGTAAAAATGGCCCCAAATGATGTTTACTTACTGATTTAAAAAAAAAAATATATAATTTTACATATAGGATTTGAATAAAGTTTGGTTCATCAGTCACATGGTTGTTGAAATATTGCAACGGTTTAAGATTATTTAACCTTTAAAAAACTATCGCACAATCAGTTGTGATGTAACTATCATATTAAGTGTAAATTTAAAGTACACACTTATATAACAGTGCTATTTAACAATGGTCCCCTACTAGATAAAAAAAATTATCTCATTGATCATTGTTGAAAAAAAAACATGTCAAAAGTATTTGCTATATTTTTTAAATTCACTTTTAGACATTGATAAATCTTATTATTTATAGAAATGTTTGCTGGGCCATGGTTTTAGTTTAATTTTAATGCCTGTAAATAAGTTTAATGTAATTTCCTAAGTGTAGAGAGTGATTGGATTTAGAAGTTCAAGTATTTCTTTTCTATCTGTTCTCATAGTTCTGAATCAAATTTTAGTAAATAGAATTTCATTTTTAATTTCTTGTAAAACCACACACTATGTCCTTAATTTTGCTGAGAAGGTTTACCACCACTGACAACCTAGGGCAACTGGACAGTTATGTTGGGATCACCAGCTTTACTATTTGGCTTGTGCTGCTGGACTAAGACTATTATATACAACCCTGTCCACCACATAATAAGTAGTATACATAAGTTACTACTTATGTATACTACTTATATATGTGAAGGTTACTACCTGTTTCCACTTTTAGCGCATAAAGGCTAGGTGTGGGTTCTTCCACCCAAAAGTGCCTAGTTATCCTTTGTAATCACTCATAAACACCACAGTTCCATTCCTATGAGTGCTGACTCCCAACATATTATGATTTAAGTATTAGTGTTTTTATAAACCTACATTAAATTCGTAAATTTGTAGTACATAAATTAAACCTGTTATAGTACATAACTAAAAACCCCGAAAAAATATTAAAGAAAATATTATATACAAACCTATTTCCCTAAAGCAAAAAGGCTTTTTGTTTTTGTTATAAATGGCAGTTTTAATATCAATTTGTTTGATTTAATATACATACTCGAAAGAAGGATCTAGAATACTGAAAACAGTTTTTCTAGATGCTTATAGCTTGAAACACTTACCCAAGAAACAATAAAAAAAAACTATCTGGCGTCATTATAAAAAGTATGAGTGTATATTATAGTGAAGTTGGGAATCATGCACTTCTGTCCTCGTAATAAGTAAATAGCTGTTTTCCTCATAACGTAAATAACGCCAGGATTTGCCCAGGTCATTCTAGAAAGTTCTTTTCGTTTTTGTAGCAATACCGACAGCGATATACTGCTATATGTCTTAAAGAAGTGAAGTAACAGTGATGTAGAATGTTTCCAAATTGTTACGATTCCAATATCTTAACTCAAGTAATCTTGAATGAAAACAATGATATAAATATGACTGCTTGAATTGGGTATAAAATCCCAGACCACTCCAGTTTCTCAATTTAAAGTGCCTCTTAACACGTGCTAGTGAGACCACGTTTTTTTCTAACTTATTTCTACAAATCGATATAAAACTAATTTAACTTCTTTATGAAACATAGTTTAAGTAAAATGGGAATTTATTTAATATAATGTAAGAATTTAGTTATTCATCAATAAAAAGGAAAAAAGCACAGGAATTTAAGTTAATAAATAGGTAATCAGCTACAAGGTTTGCGACAAGTGTTCTGCAGTAAATTGGAAATTGTATATACCGAAACTATGAAAAAGGGTAGGAATGTAACGCTAATGTACGGTATGGTGCTTCTTTGAACAAGAGCGCTGCGTTTTGGCAGCGACTACCTAATACTGCGGCATACGTATATTTTCAAGAGCTTTTTAGTCTGCACCATATTTCGCTGTTTTCCATCGTACTATGTAAGTTACAAAAATGTTCTGATAGTACGCCCAATATATGAATACGATCTAATAAGATAAAGAACTGTAGGCTTATAAAATACCGTTTTAAATTTAAGAAAGAATCAAGTAGATAGATACCTATCAAATAATACTATCTAATATGTATATAAAAATAAAAACATTGTTTGAAAATGTACGTAGATATTGCATTTTTTTAATTTATATTATAAAAACTATGTACACCTAATATTAATATTTTCTTTATAAAAATTTAACCATTAAAACATATCTCATTAATGATTATCTGAACGCATTATTTTTAGTTTTTGTTTTGTCAAATCAATGACGTCATATCACATCACCCAGAATTACGATTACTTAATATTTGGTGATTATCCTACCAAAAAAAATTTTAAACATGCTATGCATGTATAGAATATAATAATATATAATATTATATTATTTATATTTTTATATTATGCATGTAAAGATAAAACGACATAGTAAAACGAGAGCTTGACTATTACTTTTATATGTTAGGTATGAAATAGCTCGAAACAATGATTTACTAAAGGTTGGCGAAGGTTAAGAGGGTGGCGCCCTGCTTGGTTTTTCGCATACGTTCTAGAAGTTGCGGACTGCCGTGTATCGATCGTGTTTAGCTTACTGTATAAATTGTAGTGTAAAACGTTAAAGTTTTATAAAATAAGTTGAATCATTTAGTCTAAAATCATTAGTGCAATGCGTAGCAACAGGGTAATGTTGTAAAAGGCAGTAGGTAGATAGGGTAGCGTGAGGCAGGCGCCGGGCCGACGGGTGCGGTGCACGAGGGACGTGCGGGACGCGCGGGGTGCGAGGGGTGCGCAGGGAGGCCGAGAGGGTGAGGGGTGTGTGCAATAGTCGCGCTAGTCGTATTTCGTCTGGAGTGTTTATCCCGCGTCGGCCGATCAATACCGGTGGCGCAGTGGCGGTGACCAAGCGGCGGCGGCGCGGTGACTCGGCGCGTGCCTGGCTAGTAACTGCTCGCTTGAGTCTGTGAGATGCTGTCACACCGAGCGGACGTAGCGTCGATGTCGCGTTTGGCGTGAGAGCTCTTAGAGCTACGTTGAGTTCACACTTTGCGCTGCTGCGCCTGTGAGCCTCTGCCCAAGGTGTGTTCATATGATGAACAAACCCTACCAGCGATTCACTTGAGTGAAAGTGACACCAAACGATTAGTCTTTCTGAATGAACCACACCTGCAGCGAGTTTTCGTTATCAATTATTTGAAATATTTTAATGCGAATTATATTTTTTTGCAGGGGCATCAGTGAATAAATCCTCTCCTATCGTCCACGATGTCCGTCGACAAGGAGGAACTGGTGCAACGCGCCAAGCTGGCAGAGCAGGCTGAACGATATGACGACATGGCGGCTGCGATGAAAGAAGTAACGGAAACCGGCGTCGAACTCAGCAATGAGGAAAGGAACCTCCTTTCCGTTGCTTATAAAAATGTGGTAGGCGCCCGACGGTCGTCATGGCGAGTCATCTCCTCCATTGAACAAAAAACCGAAGGTTCGGAAAGAAAACAACAGATGGCAAAAGAATATAGGGTTAAAGTAGAAAAGGAGCTCAGAGAAATCTGCTACGATGTACTGGTAAGATTTTAAATTTATTTTTTCAGTCTTAGTAAAAATAAAGCGCTTCTTTTCTTAAATTTCTGTTATCCTTTTCTATCTAAACATTTGAAGTGTAAAATATCTTCCTAATTGAGAATGTAATATAATATTCCATATTAGTGGGTTCAATGCGGTAGAAGACATCCTACGCGGATGACGTCATAATATTTGCGCATCGCCAATCTGGTGATGCAAGCGATCAAAACCGCGGTCATTTCTCATATCATTTAAAAGTGTTTAACGATATATGGTATAATGGTGGATAGTGGGTACCACGTGACATCGTGAAGGGCGCGGCGCGGCTGCGTGCGTCGCGGGGCGGGGTGACGTAGTGCGCCGCGTCGCTGCGCGCGCCGCTAGCCAATGGCGTTCGTTGCCCCACATCCTAACTCTCTCATTACTTGAATATAGGGAATTTTTCAGTTCAACTTTACTTTTAATTTACATTGCTATGAAATACACATCGAATGTAATGGTCGAGCTACATAATTGATTTTATTACAGGGCTTACTTGACAAGCACCTTATCCCTAAAGCTAGTAATCCAGAAAGTAAAGTATTTTACCTCAAAATGAAAGGAGATTACTACAGGTACCTTGCGGAAGTGGCCACAGGAGAAACCAGACATTGTAAGTATAGTTAATCGAAATGCATTGATATCCGAAAAAAATATAGCTCTTAAAAAAATATTATATGCGCTTTTCTTTAGTCTTTATATGGAAAAGAAAGTTAACAACCATTTAAATTACAGCTGTTGTAGAGGATTCACAGAAAGCATACCAAGATGCTTTCGAGATCAGCAAGGCGAAAATGCAGCCCACACACCCAATAAGGCTGGGCCTGGCGTTAAATTTCTCCGTCTTCTATTATGAGATATTAAATTCACCAGACAAGGCGTGTCAGCTCGCCAAACAGGTCATTATTTGTGTCAGTTACGCATAGGCTCTGTGCTGGCTGGCACGAGATGGGAACGTAGGCTGGGCTTGTTTAACGTGCTCGCTTGTCCCCAGCCGTGGTGGAGGACTCGCAGAAGGCCTACCAGGAAGCGTTCGACATCGCTAAGGCCAAAATGCAACCGACCCACCCCATCAGGCTCGGTCTAGCGCTCAACTTTTCCGTCTTTTATTACGAGATAATCAACTCCCCTGCGCGAGCGTGCCACTTAGCTAAACAGGTTTTTCAAAATTGCACAAACTGACGATCTGCAGTGTGTGCTCACACAAAGTAACTATACTAACTGTCAGAATAGCATAGTGCCCCTTTAAAACATGCATGAACAATAAACGTTCAACAATAATAAGTAGAAATATCAGTTTGCCAATCAGTATTAACATACGAGCATGAATATGTCAAGCAATTAACCATTTAATCATCGTTCCAGCCAGTATAAGAGTGTTTATTTTGTTGACTTGTTGATATGATTATGTGAATGTAGGGCGGCAGAAATAAGATTGGTTTGTGTTGCAGGCGTTCGACGACGCGATCGCTGAACTAGACACACTGAACGAGGACTCGTACAAAGACTCGACGCTGATCATGCAGCTGCTGCGAGACAACCTGACGCTGTGGACGTCGGACACGCAGGGCGACGGCGACGAGCCCGCCGAGGGTGGTGACAACTAATCTAACGCCGCACTCACCCCAGCACACGCATTTGTTCTTATTGGTGTTTTATAAGAAAACGAGTAACATTCGAGAACGCCGCGAGGCGCGGGTCTTCCGCCGCTGATGCGAGCCTTCGCTTGTAAAAAATGTTAAAAATGTCGTTCGCAGCGGACCTTCACGTTCCGTCTAAAATTAAATGTTATGTGTCATCTTTGACGGTTTTGTATTTCTGTATTTACACTGGATTACAGATATCGAGCTGACCTGATGAATATAAATATTTATAACTTAAGTTATTAAAATTACGGTTTCTTAAGTTAAAAGTGTTTTCCTTTCATTAATAGAGTAAAACAGCCTGGTCGGCCCCAAAGTAACATTCCTTTCGCCGCATGTCCGCAGTGAAATGGAGATCATGATGGTGAATATTGTTTTGAGAATTATGCTATTAATTAAACATTTGTTAAAATCGCCAAATAATCCGATCAACTTAAAAAATCATAATATAATCCACAAACTGTACATAATGGCTGTATCAAATCAGGGCACAAAAAACTTGTTAGTGTCTCATCGTTTTTGTGATGTCCTCAAAATTTTAATATTACCAAAGTTATTGTCGACATTAACCAATTTGTTGTGCCCATCACTGATTATACTATCATTCTGAATTTTCAAGCATTTATTAGCGAAATAGTTTTTGTGATGGCCAATATTGTAACATTTCTGCTGCATTTTATCAGCCATTAATCTATTATATTTTTCATGTTTTCACCAATAAACTTTTGTATTAAATACAATTTTTAGTTTTAGAACCAAATATTTAAATAAACCGCCACCTATTAACCCCAAAAAGATGTTTGTCTAAATTGCCAATTGAAAGCCTTTTGCTAAACTTCATATCGTATTCTAAAATGTGATCCTTCAGCGAGAAACTGCTGTATTTTAACTTGGAATTAATCATATTCATTATATTGGAATGAAGCCAATAATGACTCATATAATAATACCTGTTATATTGTGACTGGTTTGTCATCAGTGCAGTGATAGTCCATTTTGCTTGTGAATTTTTCTATAGGAGATATATAGATATTTTATATACAAATCAGCTTCAAATCTACTCACGCATAGCTAGAAAAATATTTTTTTAACAAAATAATGTTGAATGATGATTCGCGCACAATAGTAGGTTGTGTGATAAATCTAAAGATATTAAATGAATACATAACATCTAATAATAAATAATAGCCACTATCAAAAAAGCGGCTAAACTATAGACGCAGAAACTCGATTGGCCATTTGCGCTGTATTTACTGTATCTCTAGTATAACTAAGGTGCTCCCTATGAAGAAATCGATGAAACTTAAATGGCCTGTTTTTTCGTATTTATATTTCTCGAATTCATAGTGACCATAAGCATTCTTTGCCATAGATTACAAATTCGAGTCTTTGAAATACAAAATGAACCCGTATTCCAGGTATATGGCGATCGTGGACCTTGCAGCAGTTATATGACAATGCTAGCCGAATAGATTCGGTCCGAATAGTCGTTAGAGCAATTTTGAATACACCATAAAGGAGTTTTACCATAATATAATTTTCGCACGATTTGGCAATGTATGACTTTGAAAGACTAAAGCAATTCAATCACTGCTTGATTGCAGGCACTGAGTGGATCTTCTACGGTGCATTAGCTCATTCCGCGTTTGTTTAATGTAATAGTTGTCTATTATAGGTAGAAGTAAAGGGCCCACTCATATGGCAGACAATTTTTGGAATGTAGTGATTTTTTCTTAGGGCTACTAACTGTTATTCAAAGAGAATTGTCATATATGGGTTTTACTGCTATCAGGGTATCACTGCGTAGTGACCCCTGCGCGTGAATTCCATGCGTGGCCACACACTGCGTAGAGTAAAGTACTATTAGCAGGAACTGGAAGAAAATGGCTTTCGTCACAATTAATACTAAGAGCATACATAATTTACTTTCATCCATATTGCAGCAATCGAAAATATACTAAGGCCGGCTCCACACGTTGGCCCCAATGGCACTCGTCCAACGTAGGATTCTAGAAAATACTATCGATCCCAACGTTGGGTCGGGCGCTGGTAGTTGGCCGACGCATATCGGTTTTTTGATAAAAAATCAAAGGAATAAGTGCTAACGCTGACGGTCCGTCCACACATTGGTGACTTGCTGTCATCCACAAAAACTTCACGCGCGTGGAAAAATTAAAGTTCTAGAATTTTCAGAACAATACCAGGCACATTCAATTATATAGAACGCATCTCGGATGGATCATAAAAATAAAAATACTGAACTCAGAATTGTAAAAGCGCTTATAGCAATTACGAATTCTGTATTAGACATCCTCAATTTGACTCTGTCGAGACAGGACTAGTACAATAGGCGTGTTGACGCCGCATGAAATTAACAACCAACTTTGGCACGAGCGTTGGGACCAACGTGTGGACCCGGCCAGAGCTATTGTTTCGAGTACATGTGCATGCCACATCCGGTCAGGCGAATGTGACTGGTTATTCCGTTAAGTTGGCACGTACCAGTAGCATTCATTTAAGAAAATAGATTCTTTCGATTAATATAGTTTGAACGTCTCTTATTCTAGAAATTGCTAAGCATGAATCCTATATAGTAACATTTTTGTGTATCTTGAGCATCGTGTACTATGTTATAACAAATTTTTACACTAAATGGGTTGAACTAGGGTGGCACCTTCCTTATCGGCTGACGCGTTTCGTAACATCTTGAGCCCTTGATTCGGCTTTTTTCGAGGTTAAAAGATACACCAAAGATACTTCGAATACTCTATAGGTCCGGACTTGTGAGTGACATAACCTGCAACTTTATATTTGCCACTATATTATACAATATATGTATAGTACATTCTACAGGTTCGTAGGGGGTAATACATCGATTACTGATTGAACCTAGCAGAGTATATAGCACATGACAGCGTCGTTTTTAATTTAAGTATACGACGACGACCATATCAGAAGAGTTCGGTGAGACTGCTGTCAATTGTTGCTGTTATACTATACCGACGATCAATATATGCGTACAACAATTTCGTCGGACCGACACTCTAATGTTAAAACATTGTTATTGAAATATGCGGTGTATTTATTGTTCTGGTAAGACTGACCTAATATCAGGTTCTATACAATATTTGGGATAAGCCATTGGTAGAATATTTAAGATGAACCATTGACGGTCGAATTTATATATAAAGCAACCGATTTGTTGATTCATTGTAATTACATATGACATGACAGGAAAACTGGGTAGTTACGTTCTTCTGTCGCTGCGTGTGTTGTTTGTTTCAAAGCGATTTGTGTGAATAGAATTTGGCTACAGAAGTTAGGTTGCTTAAGGACTGAGAGGTAGATCTCAAAAAAGCAAACCTTATAGGTTGCAATATTCATGTTATATGATTGCTTTACAATCGGCCACTTCCTGATTTTAGCTTTTTAGGGGATATACTTAATGCTACAAAAAAAAACAGTATTGCTTGACATGGTAATCGAACTTAGGTCGTCCCAGTCGACAGCCTGTGGGTGGGTAAACCATGTCACTGGACTATGAGAGTTAAGACACACAGAGAGGACCTGTGTTTTTCGTATACACTTCTGCACTATATCTCTTGCGTACCTGGCTGATCCCCGTTGAGATTGGTCGCCGTGGCCAAAATTTCGTCTAGGAGGGATCCATTCAATTACTCAATGAATTTAGCTTATATTAACATGCATTATGATCGAAAAAATAAAATTATATTTATCATTTTAGTTTTTGTACATCCGCCAACTTTAAACTCGTGACTGTACTTACATAAAATTAAATATTTCTTATATTTCTTATCGGATTTTGTATGTCGAGTTTTAGTCCAAAAATATAAAATTAATTTGTTTTCATTTAGCGGCATTACACATTTTGACGCTCTTCTATTATTAATATTTTTTCATGCATATCTGTATTCATATATCGAGCTTTTTAAATTGCACGTAATCCGCTGTCTGGGTATTACACTCCTGAGTATCATTGTTGCTGGAGATAAAGTTGAAGCGATTAGTTTGGAAGGTATTTATTTTACAAATAAAATGCGTACCAAAAAATTTAAGTCTATATATCACTTATAAAAAACACTGCTGTCACTTATAAAAAATATTCTATTAAAATGTTGAGATACATACGCTGTAATAATATGACTGCAAAGTGACAATCCAAAAATAGTCAATTTTATATAATACTAGATGACCCGGTGAACTTCGTATCACCTACATACATTTATTATTATTATTCATTGTGGAACGCAATTTTGCCATACAATACGTATGTTATCATTATCTGTCTCTCGCTATTCGAGAGAACGGTTTGCACGTGAAGTAGCTCCTCGCACATTTGATTACCTTCGACGATCTAAGTCATTTTCTCTGTGGCATTTTGCGACAATAACATTAAATAAAGTTCTCGCGCACTGAACAATTGATGATAGATTTTAATTATAGTCTTGAAATTTATTTATTTATTTTCTATTTTTGAGAACCAACTGACACTTTTACACTTTATTTATTTCTGAAATGTTTTGTATTTGAACAAAATAAACCAAAGAAATCGGACCTCATATTACAATTATGAAACAGACAAATTTCTGAACGCACCTATATATATGTGACAGCCAGGCCAATTCTTTATTTCTAAAAAAGACAAAAGACATCAAATGTTTCATGGCTAGGAACATTTTGTATTGAAAACTTAGATTGTCGTTTTTAGTATTTTCCGTTATTTATTATTTATGTTTGTCACCGTTTAACCCATCCCTGGACTTCCACAAATAATTCAAAACCAAAATTAGCCAAATCGGTCCAGCCGTTCTCGAGTTTTAGCGAGACTAACGAACAGCGATTGATTTTTATATATATAGATTAAGTTATTCCTTATTCTAATAAGCATAAGAATGATTACTTAAGTTTTTTTAAAGCTATATTTTTAAAAATAATGTTACAAGATAATATGTACTTAGATAGGCAATTTATAAAGCTATTAAAATTAATAGGTGATGTATGAAACAAAACGCGTAAGAACTACTATAATACAAAATGTTGAGAAGGTAAGTAATACCTATTCGTATTGACTACTAAATCATTTCATCATAGTATTATCAAAACATATTTAATATTTTAACAATTCCTTATCAAAGTTTTCTAAAATGCCCGAAATAAAATTATCGATGTCACTTCACTAAGATCACGGTCCACAATACGAGTATACCAAGCAGTTATCACACATGTTCCGTTTCGATAGCTACAGATTGACACGAAAGTCCTTTTCTTACACTCGGTAATATAGCTATACATAATATAGGGCGAAACAAAGTAGAGGCCAAGTGAACTGCGCTTAACACAACTGTTGTATAGGCCACGGTGTAGTCTTCTTGAGTTATATCATATAAAGATGTTTCATTCCCTCTTATAGATGTAGAATATATACTATATCCATTCATAACTGAATGAGGTGTGCTTAAGATTATATATATTGCTATTAACCACAACGATAATTTCAATAAGGCAATAGTTTCGTTATTGTTGATCACAGACATTACACGCTTGGATTTTATTTTAATTATAACTAGTGTGGCAGCTATAGTCATAATAATCGTAGGTAAAAACAAATTAAAAAGGGCAAACATTGAATACATGTACAATTTATGATCGGGGTCCACAACTGTGCAAAAAATGACTCCATGGTCCAAATGTACTGCAGCAGCTAATGCAAATTCGGGGACACAGAGCGAAATGGACAGGATCCAAACAAACGCACTAGGCTGCGCCACCGATATTTTGTTAGTGTTTAGCCTATAATCCAGATTCATGGTTCGTGGAGGTGTAGAGGAGTCGCTGCTGGCGACCAGACTGTGACGCGAAGACCGCATCTCATCATCTTCATCTTGTTCATCCCGTTTAATGCGCCGTGTGATATTCTTCTCTTCTAGATTGACAGTTGCGAGTGTGTGCAATGCTATAGTCATCACTATGTATGATGTAGCCGTAGATGCCAGCACATTTAGTCCTCTATAAATCACACAGCCATGACTTCCAAAATACCAGGTTCTTATATTATAAGACCATAATTCTGGACATATTGATGCCCCTAGTATGAAGTCTGCTATAGCTAACTGTATGATGATGGAGAATAATCCTGAAAAGAAGAGCATATTATAAGAATATGTTTTAAACCCTTAAATAGATCGGTTTTTGGTAAAAAGTAGATATAGGAATATGTATTTAAAACATCTATAAAGAAATACTCTTTTTTTTAATACTGGCATGGCAAAGTGACCTCACTGCACCTGATGGTAATTGAAGTAGGGTCCAATAGAATGTCGACTGAGAGATGATTACCCTACGGCAGTCGACACAATTATGCCGGCCTATTGGAACCGAATATACACAGACTGATTCCGGAACGCGACACACTTACGTGGGCCACTTCGCGAGTTTTAACACTTTGCGGTCGGTGGTAGCTATCCGGGCGGATATAAAATATATCCTACCACCAGCAGAATCCTTCCACATAAGTATTAAGGTACCTTATTCATAATTAATTTGACTCGCACAGTAGTTATAAATAGAATTAAAAATAGAAAAATGTATCCAAAGCTAGATAGTAATATAATATACTTAATGTCAGTAATATATGAAAGTCTTTTTCAAGTTCCATAAACATCAATATATAAAAATAATTTTGTATTTTTATTTTTTATATGAATATAGCCTCGGTTGAGACTTAAAATAATCTTTAATTTGGCTGGAATATACAGTTTTATAATTTACCGTCTCGATCGATGACATAAAAATACAGAATATGTTTTTGGTCTAAATGTCTAATCGATGTGCTTGTGATTTTGAGTACAAAGTCAATTCATATTATCTCCATGTATTTAGTTTCCTCTACTAAATATTTAATGTATTTTTCGTACACGCTCTATATGGCAGATACCTACGCTATCCTGTATCTATAGATCACGAACAAAGCACAAATCCTATCATTTTTGCGGTATAAGTTAAGCGTCTCTAGAATGTAAATGGCTTTTAATGCTTAGAAAAATACTAGTAGTGTCGTAAAGTCTTTTATGCTCCCGATCCGAGCTACTATGACCGCGCCCATGCATGATCCAAAACGTAGTCCTAGTATGGTATTTTCTGCATCCCTCTAGGTGGGTCTGCACCCTGTACCTGGGCACCAATGGCACCTCATTAGTGACGGCGCTGCCTGTTCAGTTAGGTAAGTTGTAGGGGTCACTAGAGAGTAAGTTATATTACGTTAGAGGTGTGACTAGCATTTAAGTTGTTGTATGCACTGATAATATGTAGGTATAATGTAGCAGTTATAGACATAAATGGCGCCATTCATTTTCGGACGGCATCAAGAAAGTCACTCTATCACATTTCCTGTCAATTGTCAGTCTTTATTACTTACCTAAACGAAAAAAAATGTTTTCCCACAATGCTTGTGACTTAATTCAGACCAGGCTGAAACGAATTCCTTCCAAGACATAATTGTAGTGAAGAAACCATGTCACTGCATAGATTTTTAATAAGTTACTCTACTACTCCTACCTAATGTAGGAAGCCAAAATCCAAGTCGCTTATGTATCTACGATGTCGATTTGTTGATAGTAAGTACAGAAAACTAATAATATTGCAATTATACTTAATTTGGTAAGTAAAAGAACGACAATAATTATACGTGTTGCTTAAAAAAGAAGAAACTGCGTTTATAAATTCCTTTCGTCTTACTAAATTCACTTGTAAGTAACTATTTCCAAAAAATATTTAAAGCTATAGTCTCGGACCTGTTCACTGCTGCAAATTAATTCCCATGAACGTCATCCTTACAAAAAGATAAGTATTAATAAAAAGTGAAGTAGTTTACCGTGTTTTGATGATTTAAGGAGTGCAGCTATTACAGAGCAATTGGCAATAGCTCCAGCGCCGGCGACACACGCGATGTAAGCGGCGAGCGCGAGCGGCGGGACGAGCGGCTCGCCCGAGTCAGCCGAGTGCGTGCGCTCCGACATGGCGTCGGCAGTCCGGGAATGTATTGGGATCAATGACTCTCGGACACTGCGTCACCAGTAAGCCCGCAACCGTCTCTTGTTGTACTTTTTTCTCCAGTAGTGAATCACCGCTGTACGAACATGTGCGCCGCAGAGAGCGCGAAAATTCCGAAGACCCAAGGTATATTATTCTTTATTATGGTACTTATTACCGCTTGTACTATGTCCTAGCGGCTAGCACCTTCAGTTTTAATAAAAAGTACGACACAAAGTGAAGTTTATTAGGTACGTAGTGGTGGGGGTATTCGGTTTGACGTATCAGCTGTTTGCGAATTATAAAATGCAATAAAAGGGCTGTTCTGATCATTAATATTCATCGTCCATAACACGCTACCGGTTGCACGGTCGATGTTCCTTTTCCATACGAATATTATGATTAAGCTTCAAACAAATTAATATTGGATATGAAGATGATTGGTGCTTTACCGATATCTTGGGTTTAAGATAACTGAATGTGCACTCGTGCACTTTGTTAGTTCTATCGACCCGGCGATTGACATTGGAAGGAAATGATATCAGAGATTTCAGATTTTTGCCTTTTTATAGGCAATGATAACATAAATACAATTCTTGGCACACATTTTATGAAATGAAGTTTCGTAGTACAAGTTCGGTAGGCCTACATATTTTAAGAAGTTTTCGGATCATAAAATAAATTATATAATATATTTAATTAGATAAGATTTTTTATCAGCTAAACCGACATAAGAATGTATACTTATCTACTTCTTAAATTTTACATAATATGCAGTTTTTAATAGAATATCAGGAATCGTTAGTAATTTTGATCGTTCAGCAGCTTACAGATCGTTGTATGGCAAATGCTAAAGTCTCTTCACGCCAGTTTTAAAACCCTTTTCCTAATCTGGAATCAATACTCTAGGTGAGCCCATTCATGTCCTAGACATGCCCAACTATCTGCGGTGCAGCTATCTCACTTACCCTTTAGAGCAAAGAGAAGAAAACTCACCGGAGAGCTCTTTTATCGATTTCTAAGAGGATGTCGGTAAAATAAAATTGAAAAATTAATTTCAAGTCACTCAGCACGTTCATTGTGCACCGACCGCACGTCGGAATTACACAGTGAATACAATTTAAAGTATGAAAATATCTATTAATTCAATTTTTCATCGGTATTAAGATTTTTGGTCTACAATTACCAGCGCATTGATATTCAATATTTATATAAACGGATCATGTTATAGAAAGCTCTACTTTATATCTGAGTCAGGCAATTCTATTTTGATTCTTTTTTTTAAATATAGCATTTATATGACGAGATGAGTATGCCGCTCGCCTGGTGGTAAAAGAAATGACCACCCGTAAACAGTAGCAACGTCATATAGAAATTTGAATAACAAAGTGCTGCGTGACACTATTGCGCTCGTCACCCTGAGATGTAACATGTTAAGTCTCATAATGCCCACTAATTACACTGGCTTATATACGTTGACATATGTAACGTATATATATACGTATATAACATATGTACGTGCGTTACGTGTATTGACGTATATACGTCAATGCACTGGCTGGAACATTCTTCAAACTTAAACACAACAGTAGATGGCCACTGCTGTTTGGCGGTAGTAGGTACTATGGTAGTGTCTATTTCACTTTATGTAGGTACATAGACAGCCTATTGCATATAAGAGACTTACCACCAGCACTTTTATTTCGTCACATTTTTATAAATTGATGTTAAAGAAGTCAATGAGACAATGAAAATTTTAATTATTTCTTTTTCTCTAAATAAATTACACAGATTATAACAAACTAGGTTCTCTTTATTTTAATGTTGGAAGTATCATAGAGTAGTAGCCATTACGTAGTAATATTAAAATATCTTGAGTATTTGATCACTAGATTAGGCCAATGGTCTTTAAATAAATCTATAAACGGTGTGCTGCATATTATTTATACCTGTAAGAGCCTACGCAAATACTGTCAAAGCCATTCAAAAAAATGTTTATCATTTGTTTTCACGCTGTTAACATTAAAATATGGATAATAGTGTATTGAGTACACCTTACGCGTACCTTTGAATACACAAACTGGAAATTTAAGGACAATACCTTTGTTACATTTCCTTTCTTTCATATTTTCCTCATGAATCATTCCGCTATTGAGTAAGTAATAAAAATTGTGACGCCACACGCGCCGTTATGTTCAGACTTTAAAAGCGCAATAATAAATAAATTATTTTTATAAGTCACCCTATAATATTTTGTTTATTTACGAAATAAGTAATGTAGGCACACTTTGTCTAAAATAAGTTCACGCTTACACCCAAAAAGACAGGGAAAGATGTAAGTACGTAATGCATTCTCTCTTGGCACAAATATTTCTATGATATGTCTCATGAGACGAAGGTGGATAGCTAGGCAACTATCGTAAATTGTGTGCCCGGTTACATTGGTTTGTTTTTGGAATCCAAAAATTCAGCCGAATTATTAGTAGCCATCCTAGGCATCAAACGGTATAATTTTGGTACCGGTTTCACATACTGAGTGCGCTGTCGCCACTAACTAGACCAGTGGTTTTCAACGTTTTTTAAAACGCGACCCCCTTAGAAAGAAAAAAGCCGGTCAAGTGTCTTTCGGATTGTTTTTAGTAGAGGGTTCCCTAGCACTAAATTAGAAAACAAATAAAAAATCGTTTGTGGCGTGTTAGCTGTTAACATATGTCTTGAGTTTTTTTTTCAAATACAATAATAATCGAAATTGAGTTTAAAGTTGATCGTGATTGAGTATAACTTGGTTAACTATTATTGGCCGATTCTTATAATCAATCAATATCTGAATATGCTTTGCTTAACCTCTCAAGCGTAAAGTGTGAAAAGTATATGAATCTAAGAATATATTATTATGTCGGAAGACTAAAAATATAACAGATATTCTTTTTATAAACACCTATAGGTAGTTTTGTTTAAATAATGAATACGGGCATAGGTATGAAGTAAAACATGCTTTTCTTATAATATTTTGTGGTATCAATTTAAGTAGCCCTTCTTTAGATAATAAAGGCTATGCGGGTGCCGATAGTATTTAAAGTACCTACCTATATTTGAAAATTATAATTTAAACATTAACTGAAATCAACTTGGAATGTGCCTTAGTAATTCAAAATTTATTTAATGTGATCATTAGTTGATAATACGCACTTAAAATCTATAAAAAATAGAGGAATATTGTATGTAACATAGTGAATACGATAAATACGGTTACTTATGGGCAGTTATATTACCGAAATTATTTTTATTACTGAGTTCGTCGCGGGCAATTTTGTCTAATTTGAGTATAGGTAATATAAAAAGTAAGCAAAGCTGACGATTGCGTGAGCGCCAACAACTATTTTCGCGTACGGCGTAACAATGACCATGTGTTGTAATTAGTGGAAGCTGATATGGCTGTCCACAAAGCCGAGTGATGGATGACTCGTGACAATGCTCCTTAGGGGACGCATGTAGGCGGCGCCTTGACAGCCAAAATCTGCACTTTCCTTTGACTTTCTCTCGGAGGTGCGAAAGGTGTTCATTTCATTCGGGTGGCTTCAATAGTTATTCGGTAGCGGCCGCCTCATAAGTGTAGAACGCGTTCTAATCGTACCGCAACCACGACCGAGGCGTCCGGCCCCTCGTTACGAGAAGGGTGCATCGCGATCGTTCAGATATTCAAAGTACCTGCATGATACTTCCGAGTGAGTGTTTATAAGCAGGCCCACGGTTGTCGGAAACCGATTCGTCTTGTGGCCGGTGTTGTGCGATGTGAGGCAGCCATGGCGTGGAGAACGGACATAGTGACTGTAGCATTGTTTTTCGTGCTACGAGCCGGTGCGCCTGCGCGGTTTCCCGTGAGTACAACTTGTTTGTTAGGGCGGGCGGCTTCGCGTTTAACCGTCAACGTTAGCATTATTGTGTGCAATTTATATATAAAATTAAATTATTTCATAAATTTGATTATTAAAAACTGATTCCAGAAACCATTACACAATCCAAAAAAATATTGAACTTTATACACGGCTTAATAGTTTTTGGTAAAACGAACAGTGTAATCTTTTTTCCATCTCGTGTTTTAATATATATATGAATAGAAACATTTATTTTGAATCTGTGCTTAATTTAAATTGAACATTGCATGTTTGTTACTTACTTACCTTAGCTGAGAATTTGTACTAAGCCCAATACAAAAAGAATTATCAAGTTCGTATTTGATTTTAAAGAGTTCCCCTATGCATCTTCGAAGTCCATGGTCCTATTCTAATTAAATTAAAAAAGGTACAATTTCAAAGCTACACGAAATTCAACACAAAATGAATCATTTAAAATTGACCACGGGAAGAAGAAAATTCGCTGAAGAAACATAAAAAAATACGTCGAATAGACAATATCTCTTCTTTGTAATCGGTTAATAATGATGAGGTTATTATAAAGTCTATATTACTTGGAAAATGCCTTGATTTATTATAGGTGTAAGGGGTACCCGAATGCACTAAGAAAGGCATGCTCCATTGGGTTGGATGTGCGCCATTTTTAACTGACTTCAAGAAAATAAGGAGGTTTTCAATTTGACTGTATTTTTTATAAAGACCATATTTTTAAAGGTGATGTCTGTTTTGTATTACTGGCATACTTCCTACCAACTACAGTGTCTTAGATTGGATGGATTACGTAGATAACGTAGTTGGCTGTGCACGCACTACAATGGCAAAGTTTCCATTATACTCAATTAAAAGTAGACTGTAAAATCCATTTGGTACTAAAACTAATAATAAAAATTATAAAGTGAAAGAATCCAAATTTAAATTTATGGTTATTTGACAAATATGACTAAAGTAATAAATTACATTTTTTTCTATCTGATTTCTCATCAACAAAAATGTCAATGAATAATTATTAACCGCAACCTATTTTGACACACCCACTCGACGTCGCTAAACTTATAAGAAGGTTATTCGTATCAAGCCTTTTTATAATGGTGACCAGGTGAATTTCGTATCATCACCTACAATTTATTTGATTATAACTTTTGATCAACGATTATCGGTCCTAATCAACCTTTCAACCCCAAAGCATTGAAATCAATAATACTAGTACTGCGTCATATACGATTAGGATTTCGTTAGGTTATTAAATGAAACTTATTTGTAAATAATCGCAAGATTTACCTAAATTCACTGTCTTTTTTATTTTGATTGTCTCGGTGGCGTATTTGTATAGCACGCGCGGTACGACACCACTCTAAGTGTATTCACTGGGTATGAATCCAATGTCGGACCAAGTGAATAAGGTTTTTTTGCCTAGTTTCAATTCAGATTCGATCTCAACTTCGTGCCCAATATGGTGACAGGCTTATAACATCGAAGGGAATATACATGGTGAAAAGTGGGTGCTTAGGTTGCATCTTGGTTTAACCCTGTGGGAATAAATGGGAGTGTATGTATGTGTTTTTTTCAAAATCCACAACGTTTTTTCTGACACCTAGTAATTAGGTACCGACTCCGAAAAATATTAAAACCTCAAAGATATAATTAAGTAAAATTATTTTGTGGTTTGTAAAGGTCTTTAAAACCGCTTTTATATTTGTTAAAAAAAATATTTGATAGGGAACAAACAGCAACAAAAAATATATTCAAATCGGTCAATCCATTATTGAGTTTTAGCGAAACTAATGTACATACAGCAATTGCTGTTATATATATTATTTAGAAATGCACTTTAGTAGGTTGTATCGTATTTTGTTTTTCACTTCTTGACCACGTAAAAAAATACAATTTTGTTGAGATACGTTCGTGAATAATATTAAACAATCGGGCAGCGCTTCCACGCTACGCAATTCGTGTTAATCAATTTTCCGGTTTTTATGCCTTTACATCTGTTTTCTATATACGATCTTAACCTATAATTTTCAATCAGATATTTCAATCGTTTTCCAAGGAAACGCATTCGATTTATTTAAACTCTCAATATTAGCCAATCACAACGGCCCTATGTCTACGCATTGCGAAGGCTCCCATGCCGTCAGCACTGAAAAACAGACTTGTTATCACAGCTTCAAACAAGCCATGAAGCATCAAGTCGATCTTGTCATTAAGTCCATCCTTGGGAGGACCGATCAACTTTTTTGACGATTTTGTACGGCAGTGTCAGTTATACTGAGGTATGTTCTGAGAGTTATATTCTATATTGGATCTTCCACTTTGAGAAATCCATTGTCATGTGTTTGTCATTTTTATTTACAAGCCCCATCTCCTAGCCGATTGTAGTATGAAAATGGAAATTATTTCAAGTGATAATATAAATAAATTTAGTTATTCGATTACTATTGTAGCGACACTAAAGAAAAGCTGTGGCCTCAAAAATCTTCTATCGAATTAACTTTATGTTAATAAAACACAGTATCATAGTAAATAAAGTGTTATTTAAACGCTTTATGAAATACTTTCTAGTATGTCATGTATAACATTAATCAAATACATTATGTGACTAATTCTATATAAAACAATTTCAAAAATAATTAAATAATATTTTTAATAAAGCTCTGTAACGAGCTTAATTAAAACGCGATAATCTTAATGCTTCTGTCTCGCAAGGCATTAGTTTAAATAATTTATTGATTTCAACGATTCGTTTTGCAAAGCCCTGCGTCTCGTAGATACTTCTTGCTCAGAGACGCCTTTTGATTTGCTTCCCAGAGCAACGGTTTCAGAGGAAAATCATCACAATACGATCTTGTACTTTTTGTCATAGTCCTGATTGGACGAAAACGTGTACATATACTTGTTAAACAGTGAAACGGCATAGGATGATATAAGTACGTAAACTGACTTCCATCTCCAAGCAGGTTGACTAAACAAACACGTTCTGCTTCAGTAAGAACCTAATGAGATCATAATTTAAAGATAATGAGTTGCTTTAAGACGGTAAATTATAACTGAATACTGATTCAATGTTGTAAATAATGTTTTAGGAAACTTTTATTTGAGAAATAAGTGCAGTAACAATTTGGATTAGGGAATTTCGCTGTAATTATGTATTTATTACTAAGTATAAGTAATAAGTACCGAATAATAGCAATATTTTTATAGAATTGCAAAATATTATACATAATACCTATTTTTGGTAGTAGAATATATTTTGTATCTGCTGAGAAAGCGAACACTGCATCTGTCATAGTGGCTCACGTGTGTGTATCGCATGTTGTGTCGCTTGGCAAGGGGTTATCATCTCACACTAGTTGACAGTCTAAACACCACTCCACCTAGTATCAGTTCTAGTAGAGTCACTGCCGTGTTCGAATAAAATAATGATACTATGTTCCTTTACTAGTAAACTCTACAATTCGTGAATTTAATCTTTAGCTAATGCGAAAGACATTTAAATTATATAAAAATATTGAAGTGGTTTAATCCCCTGATTAAGAAGGTACATTAGTATTTAAGATTACCTAAGGGGTTAAGGGTACATAATATTACACATTCATTAAAATATATTGATCGTGCAAAGGTAACATTGAACGTGCCGCATTGACTCATTGTTCTGTGTGACCGTGTTACCAACACATGTCTGGATGCATTTGAAAAGAAATATGACCCATTATGTATACGATTAACAATGGATATTGGAACAAAGCTTTTAATTCAAGTGATTTTTATTTCTTGTGATTATGAATTTGTACCTCACTACATAATTACTTAGTTTTAAAGAATAAATCTTTCATGCACAAGATATTATGAAGCCAGTGACTACGGGTATCTGTGTAAATTAAATGAAATACTTATTGTTACTCCCGGCATTATTTTAATTTTACATAACGCTAAAATAGGCAGACACATCTTCGAAAAAATTTACTTTCACTAAATTGTAATTTTAGTTTACGATTTTATTTTAGCAATTACATTACATAATATAATGGTCGGTGGCTCTGGATCACGTCTTGGGTTACACAAGCGGTAACGTCACGTAGAGTTTTTCAATCGGTGCTCAATGATTCATAGCCGCGGCTTTATGTCGCGGAGTGCGGGCGCTGCGTCGTCGGTCGCCGCGGCGGACGAGGGGCGACGACGCCGCGCGCCGCGCCGCCGCGCCGCGACGTGCCGACTGCCGACCCAGCCTTCATGTAGGTAGGTAGGTAATTGAGATCGACGCCGGTAACTTTCATCATTTGCTACATTCCATACTAATAGAGCCGTAGTTCGGAAATTAATGCAATTACTGGACTGCGATTACCATTACATTCATTGTCTCGTTTCGAAGAAAAGGAAAAACAAACAATTTTACTTTCCCCTTTACTTTGTTCGCATCCGCTTATGATGAACTCGCACTTAGCTGACTCACGTGATGTTGATTTCGGTTTCACTCTATCAGTTTGACTGACTTGCCAAAACGTGTTAGGAGTCAATTCTCATGTACTTACTAGCACAATAGGTTCGGCAAACAATGTTCTTTTTTATTGAATAGTCTGGTACACTAGACACCCATGCCTATATAACCATCAATATTCATTCATAAGGCGCTTGTTTGATCAATTTTATTTAACGCTACTATCTAATCGTGTCTTACTGAGTGCCGACCAACGAGTGCATAAAATGCAAAAGATGTACTTAGGTAGAGATCGTTGACCGGGGAGCTACGCAGACGTATACACAGACAGACGAATATTGATCGATCTCATTCTCGGCACATATTATCACATGTGCACCATTTTGGAAAACGAAATGTGATGAAAGTTGCTTTTAACGATCACAAAACAAAACCCGTGTATCAGTGCATTTACATTTACCAATATTTATCTTTAAACGAAAGTGAATGTGCTCTAATAATAAAGCTACTAACAAGAACAATTAATTCTTGCCGTTTAATTACGTTTATTAAACAAGTAACTACGTCAATATGGAGCTTACTCATTGGTATAAATAAACAACTTACATATAAAACGAGTGTGAGAACGTATAAATAGGCAGTAATATCTTACAGTGTGCCATGACAATGTCAAAGCGCCCACGAGATGTTACGCTCCTTGTCGCCATCCTCCGCTTGACCCACTTTGTATATCATTTATCGTACTCTACTCTTTTTTAATTATATTCCCGTGAATGATATACTCTTATAGGCCTGGTTAAATAGACTCACATATAATATTTGATAGCAATTTGTTATAACGAATATAAGCAAAACGCAATGTTGAATATTTTTGTCTATAAACAAAATAAAACTGGATTTAAGTTAATTAGACTGATTAAGTTATTTTTTATTAGAATATAACTCTAATTCTGTAGTTTCAAATACGCATCAACCGTACCTATTATTTTAGGAGTTTGAAGATACATAATACGCGCCGTTAAAATATTTACTTGCCAAGTCGTAGGTATTAAACGTACAAGTAAATACAGTGATATTAAAGATCTCAGGTCAATATGAAATATTTATTATATAAATGTAGGTATTCACTCAAACTAAGGAAAATAGACACCTACCTACCATTACAAAGAAACGATATTACACAGAAAAGAATTATGAGAATTGGTTGAATATAACTTTTACTTAATAATAATATTACAAATAAAAGTAAGTACTAGCTTCAGAGTAAAAGTTGTAAAATATCTGATGATATTTAATAATCGGATAACGAAATAAGACTAAAGTATTGCACAACACGACGCTTTTACTTCTAACATTTTAATTTCAAATACTTACTTTACAACTCTATCTTTTACAATTCCGACAAAAGTACAAAAAATATTGACTGAGTGAAAATATTATTATGATGCAATTTAAGTAGTGATAAATATTTATCAATTGCTAGTTATAAATATATCGCAACCATTGGCGAGCTAATCAGCAGTAATGGTAGCTCCGGTACGTAGTAATGGTTACTATTCTTTGGCTCTACATATTACTTACGTTATGTAACACGGACAATTTGGCTCTTGCTTACATTTTTTTATTTTATGACCATAGCTGTTATGCAGCGGTATACGCATGTATACATTTATATTTACATCATGAATGTACTTATAGGATGAACATATCTATTATTTGCGAAAAGTACAAACTGCTACATTAAAACTAGTATTTATGTTCTTTTAAATTTTGTTATTTAAATCACCTTATTTTTTGTTGTTTGCGTGTAAGGGGTAGTGGTATACGTAGGCGTCTGGAATAAAGTTGTATAGCAAATTCTAATTGATAGTACAAGCCGTTTACAAAGTTATAACACGGAGCCAGTGCGCGATGACGCAGTGCCATGTACAAAGACTGCGGTTTTCATACAGTATAATATAAAATTTCGATCCGCCTGACCGTGAACCACATGACGCGCGGCCTCGCGGCGCGGCGCAGCGAACTGCCATGCCGTGTATTCATTGAGGAATTTTAGGTTTCTTATAACTATATATTACGTTAATGAACGGTTAATTTTATAAATATTTTGTGGGCAGCAATACCTACCGAGAGTCAGAAACATCGTGGGGTATTATTATTTAGTACCTTTGTTAAACCACCGCCACCCTTTATTACGGTGCGGTTTAAATTTTTCTATCTTATTTGATGGCATAATGTTTTCAACATTATCAATCCGAATTTCTTTTTTAAAAGGTAAACCAATTTACATGAATCCTTGCATCGATTGTGTCTATAACATGAATAGGCTTGTTTAGGGAACAATTCAAACAAGATTTGTATGACAGCTTTGCTTTTCGTACAGTGAGAGGCCAAAGTAAGTTATAAGCACTACCAACTTAATTTGAAGTTGATTTCTAGTTTCCTTCTTCCTAAGCCCGTGAGGAGAGACACGGTTATGTTTTTCTACCCGGCGTTTAGCCCAATTACCACCTGAACAACGGGATCGGTTCACTAATACATGTCGTAGCATACTGACTAAAAACAAAAAGTTGGCCATCGACGAGTGCAAAAAGGTCCCGCGGAATCTTAAGAAGTCTGGAATGCCGGAACTAACCTTGCGCGGTGCCGCATTGCGGCCTGTCAATCGCACGTGGTTTTCGAAGCGCTGTCTTCTATCTCGAGGTCGCACTGTGAACATTAAGCACGAAATTGCGCATTCTTAGATGCGCGGATGCGTGGAGAAGCCTAGTAACACCACATTTAGTCTTCTATTATTATATAAGAAGCAAATACCTCAGTAGCACCTATTTTCTAGAAAATTCTTATCCCTGAAATAGAGACACCACAATGACTGTTCTAAACATCATTTTTAAAAACTGTAAAAATTAATACTGTACTAGAAAATTTATTAAGTACCACGTTGTACGTTTCATAAGTGGTTTAGTTATTTTTTCGAAAATTGTTTTAGTTTATGAAAAGGGATAATGAAGTTCGAATGTTATGAATAATGAATGTAATAATGAACAGCTTTCGGTAGTTGATTCAACATCCTCAGCAAAACAAAGGCGGGCGTATTTTGCAAATCACTCACTATAAGGACCCCGTTATTCCACTCACCATAAAAAACGTAACACAGAGTTTATACATATTATTTAGTTTTGGTTTTATATAAGATTACCACGTTCGAGCCGGCCAATCATGCTGTAGAAAAATAGGAGTTCAAAGTGGCTCTACCACATTAAAACTATTTCAAAATATATAATAAATAATAATATAATATAGGCCATACTCATACAGTTTTGAGTGATATAACTTCTTTATGATGTATTCAGGAGTTGTTGCCAATAAATGGGTGGTGGAACACGGGTCGCGGGGCGGCCGGTCCCGATGGAGCGCGGGCGGAGAGCGCCGACGTGCAAGTCGTGTACTTGCCGGCTCTGCTGCCGCGGGAGGCACAGTCGTCGGTCGACGATGCTCACGATGACATACCCCTTCCGTACAGTTTCGATGCCTTCGGACGGTAAGAATTATTATTTTACAGACAAACTACATTTATTAAGTCTTTAAGTAATATTTTGCAATTTTATAGGTAGTATCTCGTGTCAGTAGGTGAACTCTACAAATCTTGCATCACCTAGACCAGCTATACTCTAAGTGTGTTCCGCGGAACCCTAGGGTTCCGTGATACCTCTGTCGGGGTTCCGCAAGAATTTAGAAAAAAAAATCAAAACACCTCTCTCAATAATAATTAGTAACTGTTACATTGTACTTTTATTACGCTGATTAATAAAAAATACACTTATAAAAACAATTGTTTTATTGTAGGGTTCCATCAAGTATTTTGCTTCCCAAAAGGGTTCCGTCATTTAAAAAGTTTGAGAACCACTGACCTAGACCATATTTTTAATAAAATGTTTAAGAAAATTAACGATTATTTTCGACGATAAATTCATTTAAACAGTTTTATTTTCTTATATCTATAATTTAATTCTCACTCTACGTAAACCGGGACTTGATTTCAGGAATTTCGAGCTTCAACTGGTGCCGAACCGACGTCTGGTGGCGCCTGAGTTCCGAGTGTGGTCCGAGCGAGGTGCCGAGGAGCCGCTGTCGAGCGTGGACTCCTCTTGTCATTACTTACACTCAGGTCCCGGCGCCGTTGCTGCTTTCTCTGCCTGCAGAGATCACGCCCTCGTAAGTATTCAGACAAAAGATTTTTTTGGAAAGTTTCTTGATACTTAGAAAGTTATGCTTGACGGACGTATCCTGATTAAATGATAATTATTTATTTTACGTCTGCTTAGTACGTACACGGTACATTGTTTTGTCGTAGAATAAAAAAGTCGATAATAATTTAATAATTAGAGTTTTGTCTACGATTAGAATGTTTTCAGCACTATTAAGTAATGTGGGATGAGACTTTCTAACTTCTGAGTTCCTGATATCTATGATGCCGACTTATATTTTATTGTGGGATAGTTCTAGTGTGTTAGAGACAGTAAGTTTATATCTTAGTTAATTCATGAATGGCTGTTTCGATGAGATAATTGTATTGCGCAATGCACACGCACTTTAATTACGACCTTGAGGTCTCGGGTTCATTTGCCGGGTCGAACATAACGAGCTTATCCGCTCTGCCTGGGTTTTTGAAAGTGTTACCAGTAAAGGGGAACAGGTTTATAACTTGGAAATTGGAACCTACCATAACTTACAAAATGTGGTCATGAATACACTGGCAGGGATGTACCATCTCACACCCCTAACAATGCTTGAGAAGGGAAATAGGCTTAATGTATATAGACATTAGGCCTATTTCCCTTCTCAAGTTGTTCGGGTAATATGACCGAACACCTTAGTTAGCATAAATGGACGCGGCGCATTTACGTAAAAATTGTATTTGGCAATAGCGCTGTAGTTGTAAAACACCCGATTACCGGGGCAGTCGGGTTCAGTCCTCGGTATCTTAACATTAATCTAACATTATCTTAACATTGAACATTAACTTAACATTAAACCTTAACTTTAAGAGTGACGAACATTTGCAAACATTTATTGGTGAGAGACATTAAATAAGTTATCAAAACTCAATACTCTCTTATTAATTACACATTACACCCTCGCTATTTACTCGTACACAAGTCTTATATTATTAATGAATTATACGTACATCTTTAAAATTTCCGTACAATACGTAATACGTATACCCATTATTTAAGCTTAAATGCCGAACTGTGGCTCTATCGACTTTCTAGAGAGTTTTCAATGGAATCGCAAACAATTTAAACAAATATTTAACCCAATATTTTACAAAAAACTTTCGTAATACAACAGTAATGATTTTATGTGCTATATGAATTATTGGAAGGGTACTAAAACAATCAGAGATGAATCCAGAAATTAATCTTCTTTCCTATTTATTTGTAACTGCAAGTAATATTGGGATATATTTTTGAACTTATTTCCTTTTTTTAGCACGGTCTGATCGTGGTCGATAACTCTACATATGAAGTGCGTCCCCTGCCTGTGGGAGCAGGTAGAGCTGAAACCGGCAGTGGACGTAGGGCGCACGTCATCAGACGAGCCCCCCCTCCCACTCCGCCTGTAGACGACGCTCGCTCCCTCCGGCCCCGGCCTAGACGACGACCGCGCACTCAACCCAAGCTCGGTCCAGCCAGCTACACGATAGAGATCGCGCTGTTTCTCGATGAAGCAGGATACAAGTTATTTTACCCGTTCCTCAATTATAATGAGGCTGATTTGCGGGACATGCTTCTGGCTTACATAAATGGAGTAAGTGTGTGATATTTACAGCTGATAATGATAATAAAAAACCTGCTTTCGGGGCACCACTATGGTTTTTTTGTTTTAAGGTGACGGCAATTAGGACATCTAACTAATAGATATTATTAGTTCCATGATTTAGGCAACTACTAAAACATGACGAGGTTTTTCATTTTTCTGGTCAGGTTACATATATTATGATTTGAACGCTTAATAAAATGACGGTATTTCCAATTACCTACCAGTGTCAAAATTTTAATACAACATACAAAATAAAAGTATTTGTTTTTAATTCATGTTATAAATTATATATACGTCTCATTTTAAATCTCAGGTGCAAGCCCTCTACCAGCA
Organism: Manduca sexta; assembly: GCF_014839805.1. Classification (NCBI taxonomy): domain Eukaryota; kingdom Metazoa; phylum Arthropoda; class Insecta; order Lepidoptera; family Sphingidae; genus Manduca; species Manduca sexta. The sequence continues at coordinate 6,078,440 of NC_051139.1, forward strand.
CTCGTCGCTGGGGACCCACGTGCAACTGTCGCTCGTGCGGCTGACGTTCCTCCGCACGCAGCCGTCCGCGCTGTCAGCGCACGCGGAGCGCAGCCACTTGCTCGACTCCTTCTGCGCTTACCAGAAATCCCTCAACGTGGACGATGACGACGATCCACAGCATTGGGATATGGCTTTGTTGTTATCTGGGTATGTTTAAAATTACAGTTGTTTATAAGCATTTCGCCTTAGAGCATATTCAATGCCCTTACGGAATATGCTGCAAAAATGGCCTTAAAGTAAATGTAAACTAATTACAAATAGAGTTTACTGTTCCATTATTATTCGTTTTTATCAGGAATTGTTAATTACCTTATAAGTAGAGCTGTTTGCACGCAGTATCAGGTGAGTTAAGTAAACTTATAATTGGCAATAAAGTACATGGAAATTATTTTCAATGTGGGAAGATATTTTTTCCTTTCTTTAATGTTATATTACACGATGCTGATAATTTAACAAATAATTTGAAATAAATTTTCCAGATTAGATTTTTACTCGGAGGAGGGCGGTCGTCGCAACGGGGTGACAATGGGGCTCGCCCCGGTCGGCGGCGTGTGCCTGCCGGCGCATGCGTGCGTGGTGTCGGAGTTCGGCACGTCGGACCTGCTGGGCCGCCCGTACCCCTCCGCCGGCTTCACCTCTGTCTACATTCTCGCGCACGAGATCGGACACAAGTCGGTCACTATACTAATATTTCTTTATAAGATTTAATACAAAGATCGGGATGAAGTCAAATGGCGATCAGTCTTGCCAACTTAGTGAACTAAAACTGGTGGTTTAGACTCCCCTTTTAGGGAAAAAATATTGGTGTAAGTAAGTACTTAGCTGATGGTTTTTAGGTAAAATATTTTACAAGAGTGATAGTGGTGGGTAAGAAGATAATCCGAAACGTCTGTCGTACCTCTTCGCACTATTTTCAAAACACCTTATCATAATTGCAAAGTTTAATGAATTTTGCATTTATTAGCAATGCGGGGTCGATCAATACTGTTAATTTCGAGGAATAAGATATTATGTAGGTAGAATTTAATGAAAAAGAATTGGATAGTTATTCAAATTTTCGGTATAAGGAAGCATTAAGGTGAAAATTATAGATTGCTAAGATATTGATTAATATGTTATTTTTTTATGTTACAAGATCCTTTTAACCGTAAGGCCAGTGAACTTTATATTACTGTAAAAATTAAAGCTGATGACGCAGCAATATACGAGATTTTGATTCCGTATGAGTAATTACAATCACATATATAATCATTTGTGAAGGCAAACTTAGCGCTAACGACATTTTTAACACTTAACTTTCCGGTGAAAATAAGACATATAATCAACTCTTTCATTTCCATTTTTTATTACTTATTCAATTTGTGTTAAAATTCTTTAATGTTGATATCTTGAAACATTTGGCAACTGTAGTTCCACATGTGCTAAATAGGTATTTCTCAAAATAAAAGTACAAAACGCAATTTATAAACTAAAGAACAGATGAGAAAGAAGAATTCGTGATAATATTTTGCAAAAACTATTTCGTTTCGTATATTTATTTTGAGAAATAGTCAAATAGACATTACTCTAAGTGTTAATGTTAATTACAGTTTGGGAATGCATCACGACGGTACCGGTAACTCCTGTGCCCGCGATGGATATATAATGTCTCCGTCGCGAGGCACTAATGGGGAAGCGTCGTGGTCCTCTTGCAGTGCACGAGTTATTGCTGAATTGCAGTGGGTACATTTTAAAAACTATTAATTTTGGAAGAATGTCTGAATTTACTTTAAAGACTATCAGCCATTTTCAATAAACAATCCCAATCGCCTTTTCAAATTATTTCAAAAATGAACCAATAAGAACAAAGTATTTTTTGACATGCGTACAAATGAGTTATTGTGATTGGTTCATTCTCGGCATCAGATTGTAGATTGAGATATGGATCGATTATTGAAAATGACGAAAATATTTTGATATTTGTTAGAAGAAAATGCAGAAATAGCTTTGAATGAAATTTGTCACTGGGATACACTATGTCCTGCATTAACATTTCTTATTCCGGAAATTGGCTCCTGTGGTAAATAATAGATTTCTTAAGTAGATGACGCTAGCGTGACGTGGATGAAGCCGCAAACAACAGCTAGTTATAATTAAACTTACTACACATTATCATTCACTTAAAATTAAAATTTTCTTGAAAAAAGATTTATCGTCCGTCCAAGATCATCATCTCAGTTAAACCTATTTTGAGGCAAGGGAAAACCGATTGCTGTATGTGCCTACAACGAAGTAGAGCGACGGTTAGGTAATGTCATTCCTTGAAAGATTATAACGTTTCTTGATTTAGGTCGACATCGCTTTAACGGTCTAATTTCTTATGGTCATGCTCCGTGTATTAAATACCTGTAACAAGTGAAGTAACATATTATTTATAACTAATAGCTTTTGCCTGAGGCTCCGCTCGCTTAAATAGTTTTTTCGGGATAAAAAATAGCTTATAGAACTCAGGAGTATTGTATATAGCTTCCTATCAGTGAAAAGATTTTCAATATCGGTTTAATTGTTCCTGAGATTAGGGTGTTGAAAAAAACAAACTCTTCAGCTTTATATATTAATATAGATTTGTAGATATCATGAGGCCTAAACAGGCTTAATATTGTAATGATATTAATTTTTCCAGGTGGGCAACATGTTTACTGGATGGTGCAGAAGACGATTTAGACAACCCAGATGAGCTTCGTCACGAGAAATTCGGCGGCGCGCCTGGTACGGTGTGGAGTACAAAAAAACAATGCGAGGTAAAACATATGCGTTATTTGTGATAGGTCGGTTTGTCTTGGCATTATTTTATTTATTATGACGAGGTTTTACCCAAAAATATTTTTATTTATTTATTGCTATAAGGTACACCAACAGCGCTATAAATTATATTCAATGCAATAAAACAACAAGGTAAAGCATCTGATATGTTGTGTGCTATTAATACAAGTACACAGCATTTACCACTGACAACCTATTTAATTAAAAACTATTGAGGAGATAATATGAAGTAAGTACTTAAAATATGAAATCATAGAGTAACGATTATATAATAAATAATTTGTTTCTTTAATACTAATGTTAATAATATTAAACAATTGGGAACAGGAAAAACCATAGAGTTAGCTTATACCATATTAATTATTGATCATAACAAATTGAATCTAATAAGTTACATGTTTATGTATAAGATAATCCAGCACTATACCTTTAAATACTTTAACAAAATCATTAATCATAATCATCTTGTGGCATTTTTTAAAAAACCGGACCCAAATATGTTTTATTTAAATAAAATCGTAATCCTTTATCAATGTCGGTACGTAGGATATCTAAGAATATGTAAGACTTGCTATGGATATTACTGATGACTCTGAAAGGCACCATGATATGGTGTCCTCGATATTGGGTACATTAGTGTGGATAATAATAAGACATTTATACAAAAACAGTTCGTCGTCTTAATAACACTATTATCGAGAGGATATGATAGTATTCTTATTAATTTTCAAATATTTGTATGAAGTAACAGAGGGCAAGATAACGTAGTTAGCAGCAGTTGTAAATGGAACAGACTGCCGAAACTAAGATTCAAAATCAAAGTCACTCTTCTGACTCTTCGAAATTACGAGTAATTTGTTTTTAACCATCGAAAGCTTTGACGGTGAAGGAAAACATTATGAGGAAACTTACATACCTGAGAATTCTTCATAAGGATTTCGAATTTTTGAATTCTGTCAATTCACACTTGGCTAGCGTGGTGGATTAAGGCCTAAAATCTTTCAATAATTGATGAAGTCCGTGTTCAGCGTGGGCAGTAATACAAGGCTTATTAATTTATTTACTTATAAATTGTGTCTATCAAATTGAACTTCCTAAAATAAGTGTATTTGGTGTGATGCAGGTGTTGTTGCGCGACCCGGACGCGGTGCCGTGGGCGGGCGGAGCAGACGGCGGCGCGGGCGAGGTGTGCGCGCAGCTGTCGTGCCGCACGCCGCACCGCGCCGGCTTCTACTACGCCGGACCCGCACTGCCCGGCACGTCCTGCGGACCTCAGATGGTAACAACACCAATATTATACTTACTTTCCAACTTTTAAGGTCTTATGCGTTTTATAACACTAAATACGGCGTCAGAGGCCGTAGCCAGGATGACTTGCTAGTCTGTAGGGTTAACTTTATATGTGGGAATAACATATCCTAGCCATAGAGTCGCCTTAACGATTGTAGAAAGCCAACATAGCTACGGCCCCTGGAATCGTAAATAGTGTTATGGAACGAATCAGACCTTTTTTGGAGATTAGTAAATTCACCGAATTACTCGAACATAAAATTACCTCCTCTAGCAGGTTTTCTGCCAAAAAATGGTCCCAATCTCTATGTACATAAATGTATTTTTATTTCATAATAAGAATAAAAGCCAGATTCAGATACTTATCAGGGATTTTTGTCCATCAATGATATTGTAGCCACTTGCCGGGTGTTCTTCAAACAAATTCGGTCTTTATGTTCACGCAGTGGTGTCAAGGTGGAGAATGCGTCCCTGCTTCGGAAATATTAACCACTACCAGCAAACCTGGAACTGTCGGAAACACAGGTCCTGAAACCTGGAGCCCATGGCGTGAAGGCACCTGTCGATCAGGATGCACATCGAAAGGCAAGGGCTTCAGGGAAAGGCGAAGAGTTTGTAACGTGTCACAAGGCTGTGAGGGTTCGGCCTATGATGTACTTCTATGTGATGATACTAAGGTTTGTAGAGGTTTTTTAGCTTAAATAATCCATTAACTTGAGAAGACTCTTGCATATATATTTTTACATTAAACATATTGAGGAAAAAGTCATGACCTTCGCTTTATGATAAATGCTATGACAGCCCATACAACGTAGCAACATCAGAACTAGAATTTTATATTATAGAGCTTTGCACAATACAAACTGCATTTCTCGCTCTTTTCTCAAAACAACGCAGCAGACTGTTGCCTAATTGCAGTAATAGAGAAGTAGTGGTTCCTACCCAATACCTACACTGCTCACTTGAAAACATCTAACCAATAGTGAATTATTTTCATATTTTGACCCAGTAAAATGATTTCGTGACCACATTCGACACTAACAGTGAAATTATGGTTTTCTGTAAGGTCAAGTGGAAAAAAATTGTAGAGTTTTTTTTATAACTGTGTTGGTGACATCTTTCACGGTCTACCTTTTTACGACACGGTCGTAGTTTTTTGAACGTTGAGCAAATAAATTTAGTGTAAATCATCAATATTTACTAAAAGATCCGCGTCGAAGGAGTGTTTTTGTTGTTCAAAATATTTTTAAAACCGGTTTGGTGTAGAGTATCGTCTAATAACGTTGGAATTTTTTGGGTCATTTATTACAAGGACTTCTGGTTTGTTTTGAAAAGGATGTTAAGCTAATAGCTATGTTTGATAATAGAGCTGTATTTTAATATATTTCGTCCTGTCATATGGTTATAATACCTATTACCTACATACAACATATGTTTATGGACACTGGGGCATCTAATTAGATCGCTGTATTACCGCCACCTATAAATATTTATAATAGTTAGCAATAGAATCACCAATTTGCGTTCCCTATCCACCTTATCTTTAACTTTCCAAAATGGTATCGTCCTGCAAATACCACATAGAATGACTGGTTTCACAAGTATTTTGTATAAGAATAAAACACTGTGTACTTTTACAAAATAAAAGTAGTGGAGAATGCCAAACGTCGCGACTAAATTCTGATGCATTTCTTTCGTATAATACTAGTAATACATGAGAATTAGAGTTGTTATTATATTTATTTAATCTTATTGTATGTTGACTCAAATGAAAGTACATCAATCGTTTTCTCTTAATTTGTTTTCACTAGGTGTGTGGAAAGAAAACACGGGTCAACGCGAACGAGTTAGCTACGCGCAAGTGCACGGAGTACGCGTCGCTGTTGACTACACTGGATCCGCGCGGCGGTGGTCTGCAAGCCCCACACGATCCTAGTAAGCTACGTCTCAAATATAATAATAATTGGAAGACATTATTCGATACACATATCTGTAGTATACATATGTGAAGTCCTTCAACAAAAACCCCGAAGAAAATCACTGTGGATTTTTGGTTAAAGCACTGCTGTAGAAATTTGTCTACGGTGTGAATGTGTGTCGACTTCATTAAATTAGTATCAATTTTAAAGACAACAGATGTGTAGTTACAGCTTCCTATATCTTTTTTAATAGAGTGAGTGATATCATTCGTAACAGCGTGATGAGGGTCAAATATTGCTTGGACTGTCAAAACTGTTTTTAAAAACGTCAGATGACGCAACTGTCTGTTTCATCAAAAGGCATAGACATAATAAGATTTGCTTTAGGTTCAAAAGTTGATGGCTACTAATTAGTAAATAATTAGATTCCTACACTCATCTGTCGTACACCTTATAGCTGAATTCTGCAAATGGACAGAATAGTATTCAGCCAATAAACAGTTCATAATGATTATTACAACAACGCGCCGTATTGGACGAAGCAACTCGTAATATTTTACCAGCTTCCTGCAAACATCGATACTACCTGTATTGTTATTTATAATTTATTGTAATTTTAGTATATTTTCAAGTATGGACGTCATGTAAACGTCGGTTAAAGTGGCTAGTTATTAATGTTCCTTTGTTGTTTCATGATAAAATATTCTAATGACTTTATTTAAACGAACATTTACTCACAGAACTACGCACGTTAATAAATATTATATTTCACAGCTCGTATGTGGATGGGATGCGCCATTTTCTGCAGGAGGTCATCTGGCGGAGGTTTCTATGCGCCGCGGGTGGAGCTCAACGACGCTGGCTTGGATCCATACTTTCCCGACGGGACGTGGTGTCATCACGACGGCACCCAGGACTACTACTGCATGCAACACCATTGTCTGCCTGAAGTAAGGTTCTTTTAGACATTTAGTTTGATTACAATTGATAAAAGTCAATAATTATAATTAAAAAGTGGGACGGACTGCCGAAACGAATGTCTTCAGGTTCAGAACTCAAAGCATAAACCCCTGATTTCTCGAAATTACATTTATTATATATATACTTTTTGAACGACTCTAAAGGAGAGACGTTATCTGTTCCTCGTAAAAAACGATGTTTGTTTAGCGATTTTTTTTTACCCCGTGGTACTACCATTATTTTCGCGTTGGATTTCGTATAGCTTCCGAATGGTCCCATTTTAATTTTATTGATATAGGATATTGAATTTAGAAGATGCAGCATGGAACTCATCAAAATAATGAAGGGTGAGAATTTTCTATTTGAATTGGTTTCAATTAGACATGTTTTATGAGACACAAAAAAGCAGAAAAATAAAACAGTTCTTAACAGCCAAATAAAACGCTACAATCCAAAAACAATTGAACTCTATACCTATATTGGTTAATAAGAAATTATTAAAACACGAGCTACGTAATTTTCTTATTCGTGTTTTATCAATTATCACTCTCTGTAACGGTGAAAGAAAACATCGTGAGGAAACCTACATACCTCAATATTCTCCACAAAATTTTGGAGTATAGACTAAAGCAATAAGAATATTATCGAATAAAATCATACAATGCATATTAACGGCATTGGCAATCACAATATAATTCTTCCATTTCTTTTCTTTTATCGGATTACTTTTCCTAATACCTACTCATATATATGTGTTAGGTAGGTATAGCTATTGTATACAACGTGCTCTCGCTACTTTTAATTGACCTTATCTTTTCTGGTATGCTATTATTTTATTTAAATTGAAACGGTATTTATACTATTAAATTCAATTGTTACGCAATCTTAAGAGTTAATGTAACTGAATTCGATTCGGAACATTATTTTAAAGCGTTCGATTTTAGCGAGAAATCTAAATTTAGCTAAGTACCAATTTACAATTAAGTAAAATATTTGTCATGTGCAATAAAAATAAAACTGTAACAAAATCAAAGTCAACGTACAATCATTCAGAAGGACTACAGTGCGGTTTAATTCGAAGTATGTAATAAACCTGTAATAAACTAGTGTAATGTCATATTGTTCGACATGTACAGCTGATAGTTGACAGTTGCAAATAGATCGGTTAATCCCATTGTTTGTCAACAGCACGCGCGTCACTTCACGTGCTCGCTCAGAAGCCATTGCACAAACTTGCGCACTGCATAGATAACGTCGGTATTAATAGATAGGAATTAAAATGAATTAATATCGCAACAGTCATTGTTCCCATAAACTTTACGTTTCGACAGCAAATTGCCTCGAAATATTATAGGTGTAGACCTACAAAGCATGCTCAAATTATTTTAAGCAGAGTGTGCACTAACCTGCCCGATTCTTTCTTTTCCATTAAATAGTCTCATAAATCTTTATTCTCTTTTAATTACCCGAAAGTGGCCACCGTAAGATGAATTGTGTGATATTTTCACGAGTCAAGATAAATTATAAATAAGTAAATAGAATATGTTTTAATACGTATTTTCATATTTGTATATTGCATATGCATATGTATAACATTGCCATATGTATTAATGACGAATACAAAAAAACTAATTGCCAGTGCACTTTTTTGTGCAAATTTATGAAAATCACTGGACACACTACATAATGTCATCCAGTATCCACTGTGGTGGTAATCCTCACAAATATTTTTTTATAATAATGTTTATGTTTGCCAGTTTAGCTCATTATGACATGCGTCACGGTACTTTTCTGATTTGTCATAAATTATTCACCAATTTGTCAAGATTTATCTAGACGTCTAAACTGGGCCATGATAAATTATGTGGCATGGTGACGTATGGGCACAGTTTACTTTGGCATAAGACTAATAAACAAGATTAGTGTAGTATAAAGATTACTTTTAAATTCCAAGGGCATGCCCATCATCTTGTAGGAATAAAGAGGCTTTACGATTAGGTTTTTGGGAAAAAATATCACAGTCCACGTATTATATATTTAGCCGAACTCCAATACATATTTATGCTAAAAGAAGATAATTACCAGGGATGTTATGGATATGAAATTTCGGATATGGATATTGGAATAAAATTATATCAGTTTCGGATATGGTTACGGATATGTAATTATTTCGGATTATCCGTTAGTTTTAGATAGTTTCGGTTACGGATATTAGTTTAAAGTAAAATAAAAATATTATGTAATACAGTAGGGCGACGATTACTAACTATCGTTCGTCGTCATCGTCGATTATTAATTATTGATGAACTAATTGGGGACATGGGTGTTCGGAAATCCTGTGTTTTAATTTGAAATGAAGTTTTAGTGAAGTAGTATTATCACATTGTTAACATTTTGCAAAATTATCTTCAACTTGATCAAAAAGTATCCAAATTAAAGTACATACTTTGGACACATTTTGTCCTTATAAACAATCTAATACGTAACACACCACTATTCCTTCATTTTATTATATAAGTACCTACTCCTAAATAAAAAAAATACTATTTATGAATAAGGTTATGTTATAACTAAAATTACAAACAAACTACATATACAAGATGGCGTGTGAGCGGTGAAACAAAAACATGTCGAAACATATTATTCGTAACTTATCCGAAACTTTTTTAACGGATACGGTTACGGTTACGGATATATTTTTATTTCGGATATCCGATAGTTTCGGTTACGGTTACGGAGCTCCATAACATCCCTGGTAATTACTGCTACATGCGTGATCGTCGACTATGATGGTCCATTCACCTCACTAAAGGCAGTCAAAGGTTAGCCTAAACTAATATAATGCCCATCGCAGTATCTGAGAAGCATATTCTCTCGCAACTCGTAACCCGTAAATAGAAAATATCAGGGAAGTGTGTCTTGTTGCCGGATGTCTATTGTCGTACATAATATCCTACATGTGTCGTTAATCATTATCATTTACCATTTATAATCAGATTAGTTTACATTTTAAACATTTCATTAATGTTTTCTTATTGATAATAGAATTCAATTTATTCTATTGTATTCAATTTATTGATTGTACGCTTTTCACAACACCTGCGTACAGAAAAAATTGTACCTACCCTTTTTTAAGCGAATTGCGCGCACGCAATAGTGTGAGATTTGACATAATTAAAGTTCATAATATATATAATAAGTGCAAAAATTGATATGTAGTTATAGATATGTTTTATAAATATTTTATATTTAATTCCGTGATCGAATTTAGAATACTGGAAGACCACTAAGTTAATATTATAAGCCTAAACACAAAAGTCACACAGTCAGCAATGATTAATAAATAAATGGCAAATAAATGTTATACACCGAATAATTGTTGACCAAAAAGTTACACGGTGCATAAAATAGAAAACCTTTTTTATGATGATATTTTTATTGGTCACCTTGAAATTTGAATCATTCGACAACGGGGGTTTTCCTTATTTTTATTTTTTTGTATTGTAGAAACGTCTCTACACAATACCTATATAGTAATAAATGTTATCGTGTTTCCCACTCTTTAAACCACACAAGACATTAAGAATTTATATTTAAATGTGATATATGCTTAAAATATAAATAGGGTTATTTATAAGTAGAAGTGTACAGTCATTGTTAAGGTTTATTCAACATTAGCGTGTTCTAATACGGATTCTTACCGATAAATTACATTTATTGTTTACGAACTAAGGGAACTGTATGTAACGGAAGCAGACAAGGGCACCGCGTTTGTGTAATTGAACTATGCTTTACACGTATCGTACGACTCTAGTGTATCATTGGTATGTGCCCAAGAGCTACAGATGATAATAAATTGTGATATGTACCACCTATTTAGTAATGTAGTACATCACGTATAGAACAGGTGTTACATATATTAACCATAAGAAACCAAAATCTCGATTATCCAAACAAATTGCGACTGAACCTTGTATGAATTAATAGAATTGGTTCATCGCATGTCATGTAAAATAGCATCACAACTATTTATGTTACAACAGATATAAAAATCAATATAAAATTATAATTATGCTGAGACAATAAACTATATAGTTTGTTATAGTCTGGAGCCAAATTTTTGTTCCAAAAGTTATTACCAATTGGTAACAAGTTGCTGTCTTATTTGAAATGTCTGTATGACAAGACGTCGCAGCGTCCTTAGAAAATGATACAAAATAATATATTTACAGAAAATATGCTAAAATTCGCATTAAAAACGTGGAAATCATGATATGGAAAAAATATGAAGTATAATACATTGATGTTTTGTTATTTTCGGATAATTTGAGTAACCATCATATATGCGCAAAATTTTTGTACGAGAATCTTCCCAATGTCCGCTCTATTTAATCTTAGAACTCTTTGTAATTATTTTCTTTGCTTACGGGGAAAAATTGTGTTATTATAATATTTTTATTTTAAACATAAGTTTACCTTAATTTAGTATAATGAGTTATAAATACAGTTACGATTCGCGAGTTATTAAATACAGCAAGGTAATTAGGAACCCCCCTACCTATATAACCGATAAATTGATTAAAACAATTTTCCTTGGATGACTAAGTTTAATAACATTTCAATTCAACCATAATCATACCTTATTTATTAAGATTAGTACACATCACTGTTTATGTTCTTATGACATTCTTTCACTGCGGCAAATTCTATGATTATAGAGTGTTTTGGTAGTAGTTAGTAATTTAATCAGTGCTATAAAATCACATGACTGTTTTATGGAGTTATCTTCACAAGTCATGTAATTGTATCTTTATACGAGTATAAGTGCACGTCAATGACTAAGTGAATGTTTTCCTACCTCATTTGCGGAAGTTTTAGAATTAAACTAGTAATAAAATCTGCCGATGTCAGCAATAAAAGAGATAGTATACCTATTGTCAATGTGAGGACTGAAGGATATTTTCATTCAGATAAGGGATTTCATATCACTTCAGCTTAAATAGGATGAATGTTATCCAACTCCTTTTGACAAGATATACTTAGTCTGCAATACGTCTATTATATTTATATTATCTTCATAGAAAGACCAAATAAAAAATATTCTTTCAATAATATTTGAAAGAATATTTTTTCTTTTTAACCTATGGTTATGAAGACAGACTTCCAGTATAGCATAACTATTATAATTTTATATAAGTATAAGTTTTCTTTATACAGTGACAATAAGTGTCATTATTAGGAATCAACATTAATGTCGATGTCCTGTACAACTCCCGTAACTATTGATGGAACGTAGAGAGCAACACTACATTAGCCCAATCTTGTCAGCCTAACACACCTCTATGATCTTTCAATTTACCCCACACCAAGGATGAAAACATAATATTAAACAGACTAGTAAAATGTTGACTATATAACGACAGTTAAGTTTGTACCTACGTCTTACTTCATATAGACGATATTTAAGTTTAATTCAGTGTCATCATCCATGATTTTCCTACAAATTTATTTCAACTGCATATTTTTCAACAGAACTTTAAGATGACGGCTCAGTGGCATATTTGGGAGCTGCCAAGCGAGGACGTCGGCGGTTCGTTCAACGCGAGAGCGTTCAAAACGCCCGATGACGATGCTGCGTCTGCTGCTATCAGAGCCTACCTTTCACTCAATGACAACGGAGTGCCGATAGTTCGTTCTATCGGTCCTCCTTCCATACCCGACGAACCTGAAAATAACTGGGAAGTAATCGATTACGTGGATGTACCAAGAAGTAACGTGGAATAATCAAGCCAAATGGAGTAGAGATGTTGAGTGATATGGTCAAAATTATGACTTGTCTGAGAACAAGACAATCTATTCAATTGAGATTTTTTAAAATAATAATCAAAAATCTTCATTTAAAATATACTTATTATGTAGGTATTATATTATTCTGTTTATTATTTAGCAAACTTTCGTTAAATGAACGTCAATCAACATCCCTATTCTAATTTTGACCGATAGAGTTTTATTTGTACAAATATCTTGCCAAATTACTTACGTAGCATATTAGGTTATAGTTTTACTATATATATAGGGTTTATTTAATTTTATTGTATTTATTATTCTGTATGAAAAGACAAAACGATCTAACGGAATTACCTCAGTGCCTGTCTCATGTGAACTCTCAAACACACAAAAATGATATAAATGTTTAAAATCTCTGATAATATGCCTTCCAAAATATGCCTTATTAGCAAAAACCAAATCACAAATTTACGTCGAAGGAAAATTAACAAAGTTGTATTATTTACCAACTTGATAAAGTGATATTAAATAATAAATCTAAGAATATACAAAGTTATTACTGTGGCGGCACACTTACAACTGTTTATAGATATTTTATGTACCTAGTAAGTACGGAACACTGAGCAAGTACGATTTTAATAGTTATTATAATAATTATAAGAGCCACGCTGGCTCACATGCATTTATTAGATTCTAAGATTCCCATACAGTATTACTCTATTATACTTAATATTTTATGTAATGTGTTTACCATAGTTTTATACAGCAGAATTAATATTTCTTTATGTAGGAAATATGATGAAATAAATAAAATACTATAAGCTACATATATCCATTTGAAAAAAATCTTTAAACTATATTTTTCTATTGTACGTGAGGTATTTGTATTACAGTTTTATTTCTTTTGAATAAATTTAAGTAGTAACTAAGTCCTAGTCGTTTATACATATAGATTACTGTGCGGTAGGAGCCACTAACATATTTAATACGTTGTATTATTTTGTATTTCACGAATGTATACATAATGTATGTGTTGAATAAATTATTGTCGCAATGTATCTTCTTTGTTTCAGTCAAATGGACATTAATTGTTGCGTAGTTTCCCCATAAATTATTGTAATTTATGGAGTCCTATTATGTAATCTTAAACGCTAGCGTATAAAGGAGGCACGTTAAGAGTGATTGAGCGGTGTCGTGGTGTGCATACATGATGCCGCGGTTAACGTCTTCTTGATAATAGACAACTCTAGTTTACACATGCCGTACTACTCTACTCTTAACGTTGTTAGCAAATGTCCCAAAAAAAGTTGAAGCCTGATTTTCTAATCGTCACTAAACACTGCTATGAAAATTGATAAAGTAAACAACAGAAATGTAGCTCCATTACTATATTCTGGTTCTAATTCAGTTTGATCTTCACACTTCATTGACAGAATAAGCGAGAGTTATCACATTCTTAGTATATCTAATTGAGCAATAATATGCGAAATTAACGTGTTCGTTAGATCTATAATTACTTAAAAACAACAGAATAAAATAATGTAAAATTAGTGTAGGTAAATAATATATAATATGAAAATGGGTTTTAAGTTTTCAATTCGAAACATATGATTTGCCCGGAATGCAATCGTTTCCTTAAGTCTTATTATAAGCGTGAAACCCCCATAATTACAGACTAAAACGATGTTATACAGACAAAGTTGGTATTTAACAATTGGTTTCAATGTGGCTTTCTTCTGTAACTTCTAGCAGATTGCAAAGAAATATATCCACGTTTTTGGAAATAATATTGAGGAATCGTATGGCCCATGACAAGGAGTCATACAAAATCATCATCATCGGCCGCAGGATGTCCGCTGCTGAACATGAACCTCCCCAGGACTAGACCAGAAGTCTGAAAATAGGTAGAGGTTAGACATTCAAGCTAAGACGTTTATTCACACACATTCAGGCTTTAACGAAAACTCGTTCATACAATGTGATAGGACCCTCTCTTTTAATTTTATCCGTGGTGCTTCATAACAAGCTCCAGCATCCTTGAGGTTAAAACGCCTCCTTAGTTCATTATTTCGTCTCCCGCTTTGCTATGGAAGGAAGTGACAGTTAATATTTCCAACTCCTCCATATCTTTCTATTTGATTAATTTCGTTGCGGGATAATGAAAAATAAGTTTTCTCCGATACTCGCCTAGCTTCACCGCTCTATGTCATAAAATGCGTGCCCCTGCTGATCCTGGCTTACAGGAGTTGTAGTGGTGGGTGTGAGGATAGGAAAGTGTCATACAATGTTCAACGGTGAAATTGGGACTTGGAAACTTCGTTCTTACTACCGTACCTAATTATTGTATAATGAACTTCCCATCCAAACGGAACATTTACGACTGTTGCACCGCGTGCAGAAGCGAGTTTTTTACAGGTATATTATAAAATTAACTCAGCGATATTATCTTGCAAGCAGTAAGTAATAAATTCAACTTGCCCTCACAATTGCTTCAAAGAAGCACAGTGAAGAAAATTAACACACAATAGTCAAGTAACGTCAACATTGTGGCTTGAGGCGGTGTAGGGACATTAATATTAAAACTCCAGCACTTTAAAGGTTGGTTACTGTAATAATAAATTAAATAAATAAACGTATTGTGAATTTCTATTTTTCTATTTTGCACATGGTTCTGTAACTAGGCATTAACGAATTTATATAACAACTGACTTTTGTACTAAGCCTTTCTCTGAAATTACGAAATAATATAAAAATAGTCAAAAAACATAATTATCTACATCCTTATTATATTATCATATTTGATAAGTAGTATAGTAATTTGTACCGCACCTCCTTTATATTCCTGCATTTACCTTAACGTTAATCCCTCAAGATATCTCGTGATCCTGCGTCATTTTCCCCGCGTACATAGTATGTAATGTGCTTTAGCGCACTTTATCAAATTGAATTATGCGATTTACAATACGAATAAAGTTATATGAAATACATATTAGAATAAGGAAGTTTATTGGAAAGTTAAATGTGCGTCATTGTAAAAAAAGTCTATTGTCGATACACGATTGTTTAGGTTCAACTAAATGCAAGATCTGCGAATATTGTGTAATTCACATAAATATTTTATTCACATAAATAACTTCTATAATTAATTAGGCACACTTCAATCGGCCATTAAATACCAAATTATTTTATTGCCGACTCATTAAAGAACTATTATAAACTCTTCGCTATTTTGGACGCGATCCAAGTGAGTTATTTAACCAAGTATTATTCGTGAAGCGTTCCGATGAAAATTAATAACCTAATTAAGTAGGTCTAAATAGGTAGTAAATAATACTTAACAATTTTATTTTTTTGCGTACCTAGTGTCATAAACTTTCAATGTCTATACATATTTATAATGAAATAGAGTCCCCTTTTCTGTCTATCTGTATGTTATCGATTTCCTCAATGTCTACCTAACGGATTTTTATGAAATTTGGTATGGAGCTGGTTTAAGACCCTGGGAAGGTTATATGCTTTTTTCCCGGGTAAATATATAACGGGACATTTATCCAGGAAAACTCCTTCACGCGAGCGAAACCGCGAGCAAAAGCTAGTATAATATAATTCTCTTTGCATTAAACTATTCAACCGTGACGTCTCGACATGATATAAATTTTCTTGTTACAAAATTCACTTTGATATTCAGGCAACGATAATAATAAACTTTGCTACAGAATAGACAATGCTCATTAAACAAGTCCATGTATGTCCCATAGTGACAAATTACCTCTGTACTCATTGGTACTACGTATTTCAAGGCTGTATCACGGAATTTAAAGCATAATTATTTTACGTCTTAAGCATAATTCACACGTACCACTTTAGGTCCACAATAAATTAGAACTTATATATTTAGATTTATTAGATTTAGCATGGAATCGCGTCACAGCCCCCACTTCGACCTCAGTTCGCTTTTGTTTCGACAATCACTTCACGTGACAAATATTTGCCACAAAAACATCGCAGATGTCAAACGAACGTAGCGGTGCAGTGGTGCGACACCGTACATCGAGGACTAACCAACCATAGCGAACTAGATTTTATTAAATAAAGGATAAATTTGCTGAAATTGACTGAGACTATGCCGATGTTTTGTGGTTTTGCCTATTCACATAAACCACTGCACAATAATGAACTGCGGTTGTAAAATGGTCAATTGTTGCAACAGCCCACATTCAAGCACGATGAGTAGTGTTGTGGAGATTCTGGGATTGAAACAAACTAGTTAAAATTGTTAAAGAAATAAGGTCAGATTGTTTAGCTATAACATTATGGGAAATTAAAATATTAGGGGTTAAATGTGAAGACTAGTTACATCTCTACCTACCCCTTGAAGGTGTACCTATCTTCTTATCTCTTTAACGATACAGGAGTGGCGATATATTATGTAGCGATGCAGCATATAAGATCAAGCTTAGTGTATAAGGGTGTATTTACAACTAGCATATTTTTACTAGAGAATCAGTACGTAACGTATAATGTAAATCTAACACAGGTCTGAAAAAAAATCTTTCCTTCTCGCACGAATAATATAGATTTAATACTTCCGAATGGAAATATAATATTAAAATTTACATATAATACTCTTAATATATTATCTATAATAAAATGAAACCCTTTTTACTAGCAAGATAAAATTATTATTTGTGTAATGTTTACTTCTGACATTATACTTAATATACAATTAGTTTTTAACATCAGGCAACTTTTGCCCCCGCATTCCGCTCAGGGCCTACCCACTGGGTCAAATTGTTGACATCTGTAATTATTTGTTTTAATAATATTTAGCTTCAAAATTTTGTTCCTTCTCAATTAGTGCCTAATAGAGTTGCGTGGTGAATAGGGCAAGAAGAAATCAACAACTTTTGCTTCTGACAATTTCCGGTTCTGGCGCCTTCTTATTTGCTGTACATTTTTATTTGTCATAGTTACATAAAAATAATTAACGTATTAATAAAATGTTTACTACTAACCATTACTAGTGATATAAACTTTTGTCTTCTTTCAATAATTGTCCATAAATATAGCAACACTCATTGATTTTTCAAGGCGTTGGAATATTGTACGTTTTTCTTCAGAATTAAGTAAATTTAATTAGCTATAAAGGTGGGACAGTGTTCTAATCATGAGATTTTATTATGATCTATAGCCAAGAATAGATCTTTCATTTTTGTTTCACGACTAAATATATTAGAAAAGTTATAAAATATTAGGTTAAAACCAGTAACAACCAAGTCTATAAATTTTAAACAAACTGAAAGCCACGGATTCCGCAGAAATTTACCGAGGTTACTCAATATTATCGTCCCTTTATTTATTAATATCGGTGCCAACCATTTTTGTTGATACAACAAAAAAGAAATATGAAGAAT
The DNA here is from genome assembly GCF_014839805.1 of Manduca sexta. Lineage (NCBI taxonomy): Eukaryota > Metazoa > Arthropoda > Insecta > Lepidoptera > Sphingidae > Manduca > Manduca sexta. Next base: position 6,096,654 of record NC_051139.1, read on the forward strand.
TTGAGCCATTTAAAAAAAGAAATATCGCATCGGAAAACCGCAGGCAGATCTAGATTCTGCTCATATTTATTATATTCTTATTTGAAGAAGGACTTCATTTCAGGTCTGTGTAATTGGCACATAATAGTGATTCTGAAGAGACCTAAAAACTACGTAAGTCGATTAACAGCGAAACAACTTGATTGTTAGTTCAAACTGTGATTACTATCACGTTACTTCCGCCTTAGAAACTTTTAATAAAGGCAATTCTAGTCTGCTTTGTTGAAACTAGATTAGAAGTAGACCCAACTTGCGGTAAGCTATTGAGTATGGACTCCGGTAACCCAGTACACAATACTGTGTTTAGGTATGCTCAAAACTCAAAAATTTTATTCATCTTTACAATTTTTTTTTAAAGATTTAACTTGTTAACCTTTAAAGATAGGGAATTTTTTATATACTCAAAAATGGAAATAATCTATCAAAATCTTTATCAGTTAGTAGTCACGACGATAAACTAAGTTGCATTAGTGACAAGTGAAATTAAATTCAGGATATTTTTATCTATGTCAACAACAAGAACTATATCCATGTTAAAATAATATTTTAAATAAGTTATGATCGGCTACAACACTTTGGCGTTTGAAAAGAACTTATACCGTTGAGGGCTTTGTTGGAGGGACGATAAAAAGTGAAACTGACAATGCTAATCAAGCATAAGGCAGAATGAATCATTTTTCTTTGATAACCTACTACGATTAAGGAAAATGGCCTGGAATACCTAACAGAGGATAGAAAACCGTCTTTGTTTGCGGGTGAGGCTTAAAAGTAGCATTGTTTTAGTTAGTCATACGTTACCTTAGAAGCCTTTTAGCAGATACAGATATGTCGATTTCGGTTATAGGCTCTCCTATACCTAGTACCTTAGGTACTTAGTTCTACAAAGAGATGTCATAAAAAAACAATATGGCGGTCATTTTTACTACACCGAATTTAAAACATCCATATAATACAATGTTTCGCTTGCTCTTCTTGTCGCTTTTTACATACAATATAGGTACATTGAACACGTTATCTATTGTTCGATCGTTGCACATAGGATTCACGGATTATTTGTTCGCTAATGAAATTCGGCTTGCGGTATTCGTCACGTACTCAAAATAAGTACAATATATGATCTAGTTAATAACGGTCAAGATCAATATAGCAGTTTCTAATTAACGTCATTCGGAAATGAATCATTCAAACTCAAAATATAATTCTACAATCTTTATCTGAATACAACTTCTATGGAGTCTAAACAAATAAATTTGTGACTATTGAATCTTTTTCAAAACCAACTACGGCAAAAGTAAAGATCTGATCTATGCCTGTAAGCAAAAGATCACAATTATATAATAGATATATGTTTGAAAGAGGGTCCATTAGCCCAGACAACTAACATTACTAGGGAGATGCCAACAATTAGGGTATTCACGTATAATAGTACTTAAAGTAGTTTTATTTCAAAGTTGTAACGTTCGTGTAAAGATAAGATATCAACACCAGATTCCCTTGCATTTTAATAAGTTACAGATGGTCTTTAAAAAACCTAAAATTAAACGTTGCTGATGCATTTCACGAGATCGATGAGGACCGGAAGCCAGCTTTCATTCCTAATTTGGAACGTCCGTAATCTACTCAAAATCTTGACAGTGTGGTTGTCCATGGGTGATGCTGAACTTTAATTACCATCAACTGACCCAGTCGGTTGTTTGTCGGCGTTCTGAACTTCCTTTAGGTATATATTATAATAATGCGTTTATTGAACTTATTAATCCTATATCACACTTGACACCATAGTAAGTATACCTCGTACGTTTCACCAATGTTTATAAATATTGAATAATACCATTTGAATATTGTTTTACATTTTATCTATACTTAATGTCTTTGCATGTACCTATCCCATGCCATCCCATTCTCCTATAAGCTTTAAGAGATTAATTATTGTACACAATGCTAATAAACTTTGTATACACGGGCTCAAATTTAAAATTTGTTCAAAACACTTTAGATACCTGTTTTTGAGGTAATATAACGGTTTACTTTTTTGTCCTTTTAACTTCTGCTTTAGAATTGCATGTCCTACACTTTTTTCAGAGTACACAGACCTTTAGATATATAGAATCGGAAGGCAAGCGTAACAACATGTCAGCGTGCCCTTGAGTGGTTTAAACTTTCCATTTTTGTAAATAATACAAAAGGACGTTTATAAGGTACCTGTCCCAACAACAAGTAGCAAGACCGGTAAGATAATAGTAACGACGAGCAATACGAAAAGTATGTAGTTAGATAATTATGTTGCTGGTTAAACGAGTGTTAGAATATTTCTGGTAATTTTTGTACATGCAAACGATCAGCTACTACTGAACAATTACCGTATAATAATATAGTATATTATTTTACGGTAATTGTTCAGTATAATATAGTATATTATTTTACGGTAATTGTTCAGTAGTAGCTTAGTTGTTCAGTGAGTATTCTGATCGCCAGAGTATGATCGAGTTATTTAATCATTCATAGAGGTTTTTTTATTCCATCTTAAGTCATCGCCATCGCCCATAAGCATTTATAATACCAGAAGGATCGTGTATGTGCTGGCCTTAAAGGAAAGGAGTGGTGATTAGGAAGGCAGGTGGGTTTTTTTTGTATCAGATCCCACAATCAACACCGGGGGAAACCTGTGAATGGGATACTGGAATCCCCCGGCTTAACCACTGTAAGGACCTGGAGTGAGTGAGTAAACTTTTAACTAAAAAAGTTTCATTACACATTTTCTTATTACTATTTACATTAAAAACAGTAAGCAGCGGCAGTAAGTTATTATTTATTTTAATTGTACTTTATATCATAACCGATAAAATTAATAGTGAGACAGGTACTTAAGGTGAATCGTGGAGGCTTGCCCAACACGTTTTTCTTTTTTGTAGATTTTGAACAATAATAAATTGTTCATTTTTCCTACCAGGATTTATCCTTTAAGTAATACTTTAGTATTACTTGGAGGAAAATGTACTAGTTTTACCTACAGTAGAGCTCACTCTTACATACAAATGAATTTCCAGACCATGTTACAAAGATCACGTGCGTTTTGCACAATTTTTGTATTATATTATGGCTATCCTATATGATCCAAAATTATACAAGCAATTTTTAAATATCGTTATATCAAGAAAATGATTATTTATAATTGTAAAATTAATAATGAGAGGTAAATTTTAAGGATACTTAAGTATTTATTTAACGACATATAATATGCATTTAAGAGTACAATGTAGTAAGGGTCAAATCGAGACAATAGAATGGTACAAAACACAAGTCTCCGGTCCGCTGAGTCGTGTTCACCAAACCGAAGCGGTGCAGAGATATGCACCAAACAACTTGGATAGCGAATTTTGATATAATTCCACCGACCAACGCGGAGATAGATGAGTTGATTTGGTTTCGTAGTTACAATTTACAGATTAGTAATTTACGTGTGTGAGTTCTAGAGGGTAATAACAGCAGAGATTGATTTCTACTGGAGAAAAAGGACAACCGTTGTACAAAACACTTATATTTGCAACAGAAGTTGTTATTGTCGTAGGACAATGAATTCTTAAATTGTTACTGGTAAGTAAATGTTTTTGTCGTAGGACATACGAGTAAATCTCTACTTCTAAAAGTTTTCCTTTTGAGGTCGAATACGCATAAGTTTATATGGATTTGCTGTCTTATAAAATATTATATAGCCTCTGTCGATAATTCATGTACAGTCAGCTACAAAAGTAGCTGAACAAATTCAAAGATACAAATCACATTTAAGCTTTTGAGTTCGCATCAACAATAATTGCTTCTTCACTAAAATAAACTTCACAATGTTTACTTAATTTTAGATAAATGAAAATTATATTTCAGTTTTAAGTCCTGTGTAGATGCGATTTCAATTTTTTAATTTGACCAGCTACTTTTGTGACTGATTGTATAATGACAATTTCTCAAATTATTTTGATATGTTGCGAATTTACGTTCCATTCGAATACGTGCATTTTAATTAGTGTGGGTCAGTTTCGTTTGCCTCACAGTAAGAACGTGGAGCGACCAAAGAAGGAAAAGTGTTTATTATATTTCTTAGAATATTATTTTTAGTAACGTCAGTAAAGTGTGGACTTTTTTATGTATCATTTTTGACGACATTAAATGACGTTTATACTTAGTCTGGCCATAAATACTGTTACACTTAATTATAAAAAAATATTACATTTGAATTTCGAATCTGTCATTTTTATACGATTGTTCATTGTGTTTTCTCATTTTGGCGCCAATACATTGTAAAATATTTTGCGATATTAAAATGGTGTGGGGTGATAAAGAGAACCGAATCGCTGTGATAGCATTACACAAAGTAGGTATGGAGCCAAATGCAATTTTTAAAACTCTCCATACACTTGGTATTAGTAAAATGTTTGTGTACCGGGCTATTAATAGGTACAATGAGACCTCCTCTGTTTGTGACAGAAAAAGATCTGGCCGTCCACGTAGTGTTCGTACGAAAAAGGTGGTCAAAGCAGTAAGGGAAAGAATTCGAAGAAATCCTGTCCGAAAGCAAAAGATTTTATCTCGGGAAATGAAGATAGCACCTAGAACCATGTCGCGTATTTTAAAAAATGACTTAGGACTTGCAGCCTATAAGAGACGCACTGGCCATTTCTTAACTGATAATTTAAAGAAGAATAGGGTGGTAAAATCGAAACAACTACTGAAGCGGTACGCAAAGGGAGGTCACAGAAAAATTTTGTTTACGGATGAGAAAATTTTTACAATTGAGCAACATTTTAACAAACAAAATGACCGTATTTATGCTCAAAGCTCTAAGGAAGCTTCCCAATTAGTCGACAGAGTGCAACGTGGACATTATCCGACTTCAGTGATGGTTTGGTGGGGTGTTAGCTATGAAGGAGTGACTGAGCCATATTTTTGTGAAAAAGGTATCAAAACATCGGCACAAGTGTATCAAGATACCATTCTTGAGAAGGTAGTTAAGCCCCTTAACATCACCATGTTCAATAACCAAGTATGGTCCTTCCAGCAAGACTCGGCGCCGGGTCATAAAGCTCGGTCCACGCAGTCTTGGTTGGAATCGAACGTTTCGGACTTCATCAGAGCTGAAGACTGGCCGTCGTCTAGTCCCGATCTTAATCCGCTGGATTATGATTTGTGGTCAGTTTTAGAGAGTACAGCTTGCTCTAAACGCCATGATAATTTGGAGTCCCTAAAACAATCTATACGATTGGCAGTGAAGAATTTTCCCATGGAAAGAGTGCGTGCTTCTATTGATAACTGGCCTCATCGTTTAAAGGACTGTATTGCAGCCAATGGAGACCACTTCGAATAAGCTTTTTATATTTTTAATTGTTTTATATTTATGTATTAAACTGACACACTGTAAAAGTAATAAATGTTATTTGCAGTTAACAATTTTCTTTTTTCTTTATTACAATATTTATGGCAAGACTAGGTATACTATTTTTATTACCATAATATTCATGTACCTTTAGGTACACTGTAATTTCTGGGTAAATCACATTAAATTATACTTTTTTATGGTTTGAATCTGAAGGTCTACTTCGACGAATGAAATCCGTAGTTTCGGATGACGGACCGCACGTTTTGTTATTATGAAGTGTTACGGATCCGATGACGGATTCGACGAGGGATCCGATCCGTTCATCAAAATATTTCAGACATGGAATTTGTAAGAACATAAAGGGTTTCGCCACCCATTTTTAAAACCATCTGCAAGGATAGCGTTCCACTGCTTTCTCAAAAAAAAAATACGAGGAATTGATCCTACCACTAAGGTAAGCTACAGAACGGTGACGGATCCGAAGTAATTTGGTAATAAAGTTAAACCCGAAGTTCGTTGTTCCTTCGTTTCGGACCGACGTTCTGACATTCGTTTTTCGAAGTACATCCTCTGAACCTTGTCGCAAAGTACCTACCTAACAGAAACAAATAAAAACAATCTTCAATCTTTTTATATATATAAGTGGTAGCCATCTTCAGGAACCATTTCGGTACTTGAAATATCGATAAACACTTCAGATTATTGAACTTTTGGAGGCCGTTTACTTTGACGTAAGAAACAGGTCAACAGATATATATAGTTACAAATAATATAAATTCAAAATAATATCAATCCCGCTTTTAAATTGATGGATCTTATATTTATGATGTATTCTTTGGATATGAGCCAACTACAAAAAATATTCCATAAGTGACCACAATATTACAGCTAAAAAATAAACTATGCAGTTAACCTTCTGTCTTTGCTGGTGGTAGGATATATTTTATATCCGCCTGGAACGCTACCACCAAGACCTTGTACACAAGGTGTTAAAACCCACCATAGTGGCCCACGTAAGGGTGTCGTGCTCCGGGATCAGCAGGATCAGGATTAGACCCAAACATAAATTCATTTGTAAGATGTTTTTTATTATACACAATATTTTCATTCCATAAAATAGACCAACTTATACCTACGTCTCTTACTCTATATCTTCTCTTCGCATGGTTTATTTTGCGCAATGAGAAGTTTGCAGAATTCATTATTTTTCAGTTCATATAAAATCAAGAATATACAAATGATGAACGATTTAAGATAATTATTCTTGATCATCTAAATATCAATGCATTTATATACTACGTATAATATACATACGAATAATTCCGAACCAGATAAATACGTTGGTCACATCACTCGTTTGATACACACGTGCGAAAACAACACGTGCAGTCAAGGCGAGATACTTGGAGATTTGTAGGTGTAATATATTGATACTGTCCCAAAATCTTGATCGTCAATAAGACATATTGGAGCATCCGATGTGACATACATGTACTCTCTCAACCAACTCCATATGGCTCGCCTCTGGAGGCGGCCTTAGGGGGAGGTGAACTGGGCAACCAACCACGGCTTTACGCTTACAGGGGCATCGCGAGGCGCCTTGGAAGACCTTCTTTTACAATCTTACCCACGAAACTGTTAAAAACGGAGAATTTACACTTTCTCCACCCGGGGCTTTGCATCTTTTAAGACCACCACTGTCTGAAACTGCGCTCACGGCTCAGCGGCGGCCGTAAGTATACACTACCCACCTATCAATGCTCTAAATGTAATTGCCGTGTACACGTAATAACAATAACGTATAAAAATATTATAATGCACCCATTCATATATAATTGAATGCACCGCATTTTTATGACCTAGACAACATAAGTTTCAATTGAATTATTCAAACTTCATGTCGGTTTCCTGTGAGAATTAATCGCGTCAACCCAATCATGTACGGTAAAGTTATGTAGTTATTGCGTAGTATAATCACTGTAATACTAAGCTTTACTCGCTAATCCACCCACGTTGTAGTCTCTTTTCAGAATTAAATTAGTTAGAACAAAAAAAAATCTTTTTTTTTAAGGACTACCACATCCAAACTAACCATCTTTTTTTCTGTAATATTACCTAATATAGATTTAAATATAACAAATAACTTCTGTACACTGAATATGTGGATATACCTATTCAGGACTAATGGTATTTAATTTAGTAAGTTGACATTTGTAGTAAAATATCCTTCTAAAGATGAATTTGTGTACACTTCTGTTAATTATTATAAAAGAACCAACGTAGTAATTACTTCTATGTATAATTTACACGGCGTTATATGTTACATTTTAGATAATGTAGAGATTCGTCAGTCAATCGATATACTTATCGTTATTATATTCGTTCCTACACTTCAAATACACGGGCTATCGGTGAGGTTAAATGAATTATATTATAAACAGAAAACAGTCAACACTACTCACTTCATTATACTTACATTGATTTACTTAGTACGTTACCGGCAAAAATATAGAAGGAACGAAGAAAACAGCATCACAACTATTCGTCACAATACTTGTATTAACATATTTAAAATACCATAGAAATAAAAAAATACCATAGTTATCAGATTTTACTAATCTGTCAAAATATTTAAGCATCGAGCTCGAACACGTGGCGACTCCTAAGACTTGTGACGTGAGGAAAGTGGAAATTAGCGCCACAGGCAGCCACTAGAATAATTGAAAGATATTGGAGCCAGTATAATTAATTTGAAAAGAACAATTAAAATCTAACGGTTCTGGGTGCCGAATGTAGCACCATAGAATACTTTGCAATTCAAAGCGCTTCTTGATATTTAACATTGATGCTTGTAGGCAATGTGGGATTTACCATTAGGAGAGTTACCATCTCTCCCGTCACTTAGTTGTATAAAATGCGACATAAAAACAAAGAACCTACATCATGCCTTCATCCTCAAAGGGGTAGGCAGAGGTGCAACCAGGGTGGCAGGGTATCCAGTTTTGTGATAGGGTGCAAGCCTATCGCCATATCAGGCACAAAATCCAGGCTCTAGAGTGGTGTTATAACGACTAACTCGTAGAAGATCGGAACCTAATTTGTACCCTACAGTTCATTATGGAACATTACAGCCTCTACACCCTGGGTTCCTAACCTGGGGGCAATTACCCCCGTAGGGATAAATAAGCTATTTCACGGGGGTGACAAAAAACCTAATTAAAGGATCGTAAAATAAAACAACAGGGCCAACGTTAAAATTGTAATGTGCAATTTTGATTAATAAAGATATTTGTATGCTTGTATTGTTTGTTTCGATAAATTTTGAAAGCGGGTTAGAATTAGTTTTCCTAATAGATCACAGGGTAACACTATTGAAACGGTTAAGAGCCACTGTGTCTATACGTTGTCGCATTCGTCGATTATAAGAGATATAAAATTTTTCGACTCGTTGCAAGTCGAATATCGCCGCAAGTTGTTACGGATAACGATGTGCTGCGTCCGTCGCAGTCTGCAGAGATGAGTGATGTCATCGCTCGGATTGAGTTTAAAACCACCTTTAGAAAAACAACACAGATTTGGTTGCATAAAGCGGTATGACTAATGTAACTAAGTAATTTAAAGATAAGAATTCTAAAGATATTTTTTTTAACAGTTTACCGGTCATCAAGGATGATTTTGCCAAAATAAATAGTTTAGAAGTAAGAAGAATAGTGATATTATTTTCCCTGTATTCGGCAATTCTGCTCTGCCTCATTAGTTATCCATGTATAATACTTAGAGGACTTCATAACCATACAATTTTGAATCTTACGTGCAATGAAGAAACGTCTTGTTTAGACTCAAAACTTCTAGCGCTTGAAGAATAAAACAAATTTCATTGCTGGCCTTATGGTCAATCGAAAATCAAGGGGTTTCAGGACAAATGACGGGTTAAAATGTTCGATTTGTAGCTAATCATATATGATTCTTATAATCCTAACAGAAAATAACACTAGTAAAGCACTATTAGATATATAATAATATTTATAATTATTACGCACGTATAATCAATTTAACACAAAGTCTTACAAACCAGCAACATACAAAAATAAAAATTTATAAACCGGCTCATTGTGTCAAATGCTGACATGCCAAATGAGATTATTATAAAAACCAAGTCCTAAAGTGGCTTCAATCAATAATACAATCAATCAATCTAATTTAGAATAATCAATTCTAAAACATTTAGAATAATAACGCAGTTGACGTTTTGTCTTATGCAAATTCTTTACAATTTTAGTAAAATAGGTGAGTTGAAAACAACATTAATAATATACAAAAACCCGTGTTTCAATTGTTCCATTGTTTAACCTTGTGGAATTTAAACAATGAAAATACATTATTAAACAAACCCTAATAGAAGAAACAATCACGGTAGCACACATATTCGTCACTTGTAACGTCAACGGGTTACTCCTAAACTGACAACATTTTCAATTGACGAGCGCTTACTTACTTCAGTAACCTATAATAAAACACTTTCCATGATCTAAAGGTTAAAATACCTTATAAGTATTCAACAGTCACAAAAACTATGAATCTTGCTATAACTGTTGGGGATTTCCCGAATGATACGTCCACTCACCAGCCAGTCCGTTAGCGTTGATTAATCGAAAAGTAAGTCGTGTAATGAGCTATGAAACCCTTAACACCTCTAGCCATCCTTCATTTACAATTAATGCTACAGGAATTTAAAAAGAAATATTTGTTTGTAACAATATGTTTCAGATTAGACAAGTATAAACATAATACATCGTTTCACACAAACAAATTAAAGAAGAACTAGAATTTCGTATGTAAAGATGTGTAAAACATAATAAAATTTACCATTCCATACTATCATAAAGAACCCTTAAAATACATTTTAATTTGGAGTATAAACAAACATCGTTGAAATATCGGTGGAAGTGCAATTATGGGCGCGATTGAACTATTGCGTTGAATTCTTTTATACGATCCGAACCTACAACATTGAACACATTGCCAATATCTTGTATACATGTGAATAAGTACTTGCGCGAAAATTAAACAAATAAACGCTACACGCGTTTAGCATTTTAGCTTACAATGTTGAACTCTTTACACTTCCTTAATCGTTTTACTCGGAAAAATAATTAGATAGGTAATAGTGTTATATTTATGGGTTTTTCGTTTTTCCTGTGTTCACGAAAAGAAATATGACGTTCCTGTAGTATTTCCTACGCTGCGCATACAATTTTGAAATATTTAATAAGGATCTAACATGTTATATGTATAAAGAGTGGAATCTTTTATGGATAAATGTGTGGGTTATTTTTAAATACTAAATAATGTTTTACAAGGTACCACCGGCTTATCTTATTTTGCCGCCAAGAAAGTTTGCCCATTTGTATTTTTTTAGAGTTGCATCAACTGTTGATATATTGAAATTATATTAATTTTTGAAACTATTTATGAATATTATTACTAGGCATCATGAGATATATTTGACAATACTTTTAATTTTGAAAATTAAGGAAATTTTGTACTGTTCTTGTCTTCAACACTCTGATAACATGTATTAATTTATTATTGATACTTATTTCAATAAGAACATTGACGTTAGCGGCTTTATTTTTTAACGCCACCGTTTGAGTTTTAGAAACAGAATATATATTAACCTAACGAGTACTTTTTACTTTTCTACATTGATGTTGAAACGTGACTTGTGAGATGTAAAATGATCCTGAAAATATGTAGAGTAAATAATTGAAAAACTGTACTAGACGATGTTGCACTTTGTATCATATCGTCACATTGTTATCAGAAAGTGTTTCATATAAGCGACTATTGTATTGTTGAATCAATTACTATCTCAGCAACTACAACATTAACACAATCAATTAAATTTTTAGGGTTTCATACCTGAAATAAAACCCTTATAAGATCACTTTGTTGTACGCCTTTCAAAAGCCTTTTTCTCCGAAACGCGTAAACATATCGACGTTTGACAGGCAATAATATCTAAGCGACAATCAGTACATTTTTGAGTAGAGTGATTTAAAGTGTCGATTTTAATATAAAAATTCATAACAACTTTTTATTTTATAAAGATATAGCCTAATGATATTAAAATTGTCCTAGACCTACAAAACCTAGATCAAATGACGCAGAAACATTCGATTCTAAATATTTATAGAATACATTTTCGGTATATTTGTCGCTTAGTTATAATTGCCTTTCAAGCGTCGATACCAAGTTGAATTCATATCAAATACTCGGGTCTAATTAATAGATTATGAAATATTATAATTCTGCTCTGCCTCATTAATTATTATTAATAACTTTGTGAATTTATCGTTCGCTTCAACGGTGAAGGAAAACATCGTGAGGAAACCTGCACATCTGAGAAGTTCTCTATAGGAATTTCGAAGGTGTGTGAAGTCTACCAACCCGCACTAGGCCAGCGTGGTGGACTAAGGCTTAATCCCTCTCAGTAGTAGAGGAGGCCCGTGCTCAGCAGTGAGCAAGTACATAATACAGGGCTAATATTATTATTATTATTTACTCGGGTCTATGGTCTCCTTTAGCTACGAAAAAAACAAACTTCTAAGTCAACGCGATCAAAAAGCTATGACCGTTTATATCGCATATTTCGCGATTTCACATGGGAATCAAAATGTATAGAATTCTTCCCGTTGACCTATAATTATGAAATTAGGCAATAAGTAACGTTTCAAACTTATTATTCGCAGTTTGTGCAAGAACTGTGTCAAGGGATCGAAGGACAAAGTTAATGTGGTCAAGATTGATTTACTTAGATACCTTGCGGATTTTTTGATTTAATAGATTACCTACCTAGCTTATGATAATTGAATAAGAGACCATTTTCATTAGCATTTTGAAATGTCTCTTTGCCACATAACCAATCGTACGCATTCATATTTCGATAGAAAATATAATGGTTTTCCCAAATGGCACCACCCGCTTTACGATCCTCTGCCTTCCTTATCCAGCCAAACGATGGCATTCTAGAAAGATCATCAGATCGTTGGGTAGGTTATAAAAACTACTACACTAAGGGCAAAAGACATTATTAATCTTAGTAATCTTCTACGGGCTGATTTTTCAATTACCAGATACAATTCCTTCTTAGGATACAGTCCAACACAAACGAATCAAAAATGACTGTTGTATGTATATAGTTGTTAGTGGGTAAATTTTACATGACGACTATAAAATTTGAATTTAGTTGCACTTCTCCCATTTTGTCTAATTTTTTTACAATACAGAGTGTCTTGTAAATTTTACCTTGCCAGCTGGGTACTTGCATTATATTATTTATCTACCTATGTTAGCTAGGTACTTACCTTAAATTTTATCACACAAGCTATTTATGGCTTGTAGAACTTGCTTTCCACTTTTCATAATTTTTAATAATTTAATTTATTACTAATACCTATTAATTACACAAAACTTACTCAGACGTCACATGCAGAAATATGATTTTTAAGGAAACCACAAATCTTTAAGAAACAATACCTAGTTGGGCTCGCCTGCTTGACGTCACACAGCATGCTACCTAGTTTATTGGCATTGACATATTGTGACAATTTATTTGATGAGTAAATAGTGTAATTACAAATTGTGTGTAGAAAGCCACACGGTGGGGCGGAGCGCGGCGGTCGCATGCCGCGGGCGCAGTGAGTCGGTGTGCGGCGCAGCGCGTGCCCGGTGCTAGCCGCGAGCCGCGACGCGACGTCTCGCCGCTCGCCGCTCGCCGCCCGCCGCCCGGCCGCACCGCCCGGCCACCCGCACCTCGGACCCCGCGGCCTCTTCAGCACCAGCGCCCGCCGTCGCCTCCGCCTAGAGCGCATCGCTTCATGCCCCTTGTATAAAGCGGTTGTGCCGCGCGCACTCGCACGCAGTCACGACCCGACCACGCTCACCCGTGCACTCAGTTGACACGCGTCTTGCACTACCCTACACACCCCACTTCACCACCGGGCATCAAACCAAGTACCTCACGCGGACACTATTCAGTGAAAATGGCAGAGTGCGACTGGGGATACACTTGTGAAAACGGTGAGTTCATCGGAGCGTGTTCTGCTGTAGTGAATGACAGAGACCGGTTTGTTTATATAGTGGCACGTGACAACACATCATGTAAATAAAGCGTTATAAAAAGTTATTCAACTTTTGAAAAACCGGTTTATTGTCCTACTACTACAACAGCAACAGGTTTTAGAAAATTTGTTTAGTTTCATCTTAGACTGTTAATGTAGGTAGTTTAAGGGCAAGTGGTGTTTCGAAATTAATCGCAATTTACATAAAAATTTTGTTTATTGTATAAAATTCTGTTAATCAAATGAGATGAGATGTGCATAATTTCTAATGTAATTAGCGGCGGTCGCATTTGCAGACGCTTAACAACGAGAGGGATAGAAACTACGGATAAAACTTACTTTTCTCTGTGTGAATGACGTATTTTATTGCAACAGATAAGAAAATAGTTCATAATATGTATACCTACATAATATGAATCTTACTTAGTAAGGAATATTACTCGGATATTGCATATTCTTCTATATGATAGTAAAAAACTATAGCCCTCATTAACTGTGATATTCTTTAAGGCTGGCACTCGATAAAAAAAATTAATGAGAACGGTTCAAATGCACGATCAACGAATTTACATTTAAAATAATATCTACCTAAAATTAATTACATGTACACACTCATCAAGAGTCATGTAAGTTGTAACGACCCAAATGTTATCTCAACAAAAAATGTCTACGATGATAAATATTTTGTCTGTCGGTGAACATAATATCTAAATACGATTTTTTTTGTAAGTCCCAAGAATAGTGCCAACTAGTAGCAAATCGCGTGCGGCGATCGTTGGCCTACTTTAATTCGTTCAGTAAGCCGGTTTACAAATGAAACTTCACCCACTAAAGAGTTTTTTTACCATCCGCCTACCGACTTTGTACACAACCACAGAAAGTTACAATGTATACCGACGTCGTTTTTAAATATAAGCACATATAAAAACTTCGATATTAATTACCAAAAAACCTACAAAAACAAATATTTTTAAAGTTTATTGTAAGTATTGCGATTATGCGACGTGAAACCTATTTTTACTTTCCCGCCTTTGCCAACTTTCACAATCGCAATTCTAACATCATACTCTACGCGAAACAAATCTTGAGATAGTGACCAAAAAGTAGATGCTTGTTACAATAGATATAAATATGTATGTACGTAAGTAATTACGTAAATGCTATATTTTAAACGATAAATCTTATCAATTAAGGAGCTCATCATCATAAGCCTATATTTGTTTATTTGTAAACATAAGCCAACGAATTATTATAATCAAAGAACATTTGTGAACATTGCACTCACTTTCTTAAAAAAATAAGTCCCTTGTCCAATATATTCATAAAACTTGTTGCAAAGTAATCAAACTGATAGGCGCTTTCTTTGAATTACCTGAATTTCCAGTAATATTTGAGATAACACAATGTTAGTTTGCATTATCTCCAAGCTCCTTTAAAGAATATTCTACAGACATTAAACTAAGGACACTTTATATGCAAAAAAAATTGTTTTTGTTGTATGAAAAAATTATCAACGGATGTCATTTCGCCGCTGCCAGTGAAAAGCAAACACCTTTAAAATGTATTGAAAAACCTTGAAGTTACGCGATGACAATAAATGAAATTTAAGCAACTACCGACTTGCTTATTTACTTAACAATACAACGGCGCCGCGAGATTGACTGACAGTTGAAAGCAACAATAGTAAAAAGAATTGTAATTAGTAGGAATGGTTGAAGACTATTAGCCGATATTGTCCATCAGCTATTATCGTAGTGTAGATAACGTGTTATGAATGCGGGCTTCATTCTAAGGAAACATTTTAGTACCTTTCTATCTATTTCTAAAAGCAAGCTGTAATTAATACGATATACATAACTGCGAAAAGTCAAACTTCAGTTGACCAGGCACGCTAAAGACAATTTTCTCCATATGTCGCCGGAGCAGGGAATCAAACCCAGAACCTCACGATTCTCTGGCAAAGTACCTTACTTAACTGCCACAAGACCAATAATGTGATTATTAAAATAGCGATATGTTTACGTATTTATCATAATCTAAGTGCATAACACTTATATATAAGGCTAGTATACCAGGAAAAGCTCTCAAAGTATTATATTTTTTAACGTTACAAAATTTGTGTTCCGGTCCTCCGGACTTACCTAATGTGAATAAATACATCTTTTGATATATTATAATTATGTATATTATTAGTTTATGTAAATTAAATCTGTGCTACTGGCAATAAGATAATTTTTCAATGGGTATTTTTTACTTTATAAGTGTTTTTCTTTTAATAATTTATACCTATATAATATAATCATATTCTATTTACCTTAAAATATACTAAAAACATATTGCGTCACTCATTCATATAAATCATCGATCAGTTTGTTTACATGCCTGCAAGTTCTATGTAAAAACACTTAAGTAATTATAGCACATAATTTATACCTATTCTGAATAATCGTTTTTTAGCGCTCACTATGATAAAATTCTTGTTATAAGTAGGTATGTACACGATACACCCCACACAGCCATACACGACTTATAAGAATTGCAGTAAAATATTTGTTTTATGTTGCGAGTATTTAGAATTACCAGCATCTTTTCACCAAAGCAGAATACTTGGACCCATAAAGAATATTTAAGACATACGTAAATCTTCGAAAGAAATCTAAACCCACGACCACTAATTTCTCAACCGTTAATGAAGGGGAAAATGTATGAACAAAATTCATAACAGGCTAAGATTGTTTTCTTATAAAATACAAAGTTCTCTTTCCTTGTAAACGTTTGTGGTTTTATTGAATGTGAACGGTCTTAAGGATAAAGTCGATGTGTCTTAACAACAAAAAATACTAACTTTGTCCCTGAACTTCTCTTACATTATCTTGGGCCGTTAGTTAAGTTATTTAAGCACTAGATTGTTACTAAGTAAAAATACAATAGGATCCGGTTATGAAAAGAGACGAAATAATTGCTATGTATAGGTTTAGGTGTTTATGTTCTTTTGTCTTCTATTTCCTCAATAATATTATACCTAACGTGACCTATTTTTCGTCTCAAAACGGTACATCGGTTTATTTACGTTAAGTATAGGTTCTCAATGTAAAAAAAACAACACACGCTTTTTAAAAAATTTGTACTTCGGTGGTCGAGCGTTGCACGGAAGAAAATTCGGAAAATCTCGTCTTCCGGAACAACTACAAAGATATTTTTTTTTCTCATTACTCATCTCATGATTACACACATTTTATTCACTAGAGAAAAGATTCGTAGGCGTTGTAGTCAAGTAGCAGCCCGGTCGGCTCTTAAATTTTCGCACGGCTTCGAAAAACGAGACAATTTTGTATCCCCGAGATTTTTATATGGACACCGGGACAAATTACCGAAAAAAGGGACAGTCCCGTTTAAAACGGGACGTCTGGTCACGTTAATTATACCATATTAATATGCCGGCTTTTATGCTTATACTAAGCTATACAAAAACCACAATACGTTACGTTGTAAATAGTATGTATGCATATTCCGATAATCATCACATATTAGTTTTAGATAAAACATTTTCTAAGTTATATTCCCATAAACATTATTGTTTAGAATTGGATTTCAAACAAATCAACTATTGTTTGCCAATGCAGGGCCACTGACGACAAACAGTACTAACAAGATGTCGTATCTGGTAAATCTCTTGTTTCTCTGATAATTTAAGCTTGACGGTTACTAAAATATGAGTAAACTCGCTGTCCATAAACTCTACAGTCTTATTATGCGCTAACACGAAATCCATTGTTCTATTGATGTATTGTTTTTAGTTTGTTAAACACCGTATTATTACCCGACTTATAATAACTAAACATCGCAGATCTCCACGATAATTACAATTTCCTTCCTTTTTTAAAAATCTTAATTATCGTGTTGGATTCATAGACATATTTTTTATTAATTAATTCCTATTGAAATTCGATTCGATAAACCGACTTTTAAACCCACTACAAATCAAAAGAAATAATTTTGTATATGTACGTATACTCATTCTATATTTGCAATCGGTGCCTGATTTACATTAAACATTGTTATCGTATATGAATTGTTCGTGTATTTACTTAGTTTAGCTGGTAATATAAATTAGGGGTAATATAAAGTTAACGTTCATTATAAAGATAAATATTTTTTTGATTTGTAGAGGAATTTAAAGGTTTTTTTTTCGTACAAAATATTTTTTTAAATTTTTTGTTAATTACTAAGACCCAGATATATGATCGCGGTCATTCGCTGTTAGTTATTAAAAAGTTCCATCTATATATCTATCTCCGAAGATCGTGAACAAATCCAAATATATACTAAAACCTCTCCTGAAAATTTACAATTGGTAGTTGCTTTTTAAGGCCCTCTCCGAGCAAACGGCCTTGAGCATTCGTTCCATATATTTACGGCGCACGAGTTATGGACCTGAATATTCATAGATTTACAAATAATTTCTTAAAAAAAACAACTTACCAAAAAGTTCCATATTAAATTTCCTAAGTATCTAATAAAAATGATAAATTTACAAATTAAAATGATAATAATTTTAGTAGTATTTCCATTATGGAATTATTTATACAATATCCATATAAAAAAAAATGCATTAACCAAAGTAAAGGTAGAAAGTTTCTACTTATTGAAGAAATATGTTTAATTTCTTTTTTCCGTGGGGATTACAAATTTCGAATAGCTTCTAAATATTCTGTTACCGCGCCTTTTTCATGGGGGGCACCGCCTTAAGAAAATGGACAAAGAGTTCAACGCCTAATTTAAATGCGTGATGTCCTTATTTCATCGATATATAAATAAAATGTTGATTTGTTCAGAAAATATCAGTAAGGAAAAATTACACGGTTACTGTATGTTTTTTTTTGAGCCTGGCGTCCAAAAGCCCCTACTTACATATATTCGTACTTTAACCACACATTCCGAAGTTTGATGTCTTTTTTTTTATTTTTTGGCATACTTAATATACGGACGTCCATTTTTTGTGATAAAATTCAGTCACAAATTTTATCACAAAAAAATGTTGGGTTTATATCCAAGACCGTAATTGTTAAATGTAGTAAATATAGAAATATAATATGCATATTCTTATTGTATTTAATTACTAGCAGTCCATGATTTAATAGAGCAAAAAGACTAAAATACTTGGATACATTAGTGGTTAAGGTTCAGTCACTGTTCCATGAATGGCAACAGATCTTTTCAGATTAATAAATTCTTAAAATAAAACAAACAATGACTAACAAGTAACACTAATTTACATTCTTTTATGGCCAATTCTTCTAGATTAATTATAATAAAAATAACTTAATCATCAGTCTTTCGTAATTAACTGTTTTATCGTTAACAACTATTAGTGTCCTGTTAGACGCATGCCACACTTGATTGCCTATATAATTAAATGTTTTCTTTCGTCAATAGATAGAAAAGATATTGCATCATGTATGAGAAATAATGAAGGTATTACTGTAAATATCTAAATATTTATTTAGATATTTACAGTAATTAAATTTAGATCAATTTAGTATGCAGCCGGACCTATCCAATATGTGCTACATATTCCACTTACTATTGACGGGATCGATGCAATACATTTATACGCGTTATAGAAAGGATTTAATTATCCTAAAACAATTTGACTAAAACTATAATGTTTATATTCTATATTTCTGCGAAGAATTAACTCTAATTGTAAAGTATAAATCGCATCCAAATGGTTATGTAAACTTGTTTGTAGAAATTTCCTGAATCTTCTGTCATTTCGCTACAACATTTTATAACGTTAACATCTTAAGGAAAATGGTCTAAGTATTAAAAGAATGTTCTTTGTAGGAAAATTATAAATAAAATATCCCGAGTACAATGTGGAAATGCCACGTCTAGTATATAAGAATTTTTATAGCGTGCATCTAATGGCAAAATTATTATACCTAGATGTGTAGACTATTGGACAATGATGAGATGATATTTATGTGGAGGCGTTGTCCACCGGTCCGCACCCAATTAATGTAACCAATTTGTTACGTAGTACATGCCGCTTTTATTTCACCACATACAATATATGAGTATAACTCGCAATTTCTGTTCTTTATTATAACGGCTTGGGATACTTTAATAAGAAAAAGACAACATGTCGCACCATTATTTCCTGGTACTTAAATGTTTGTCAAAGAAGATCTCGTGGTGCATTTCTATTGTTATGTAAATAATACACTATTAATCACAATTTACCTGGTAAATTATATAAACACTTAGTTCCGCTAACCAACGACATACTTTTAATAAAGTGCTATTATATTTATTTTAACGCGACACGCCGAGAATTTCGAAACTAAATGCCTATTGAAAATATATCAAGGTAGTGTTTTTTATATAAAAACTAAAGAGATTGGTTTTTGTTTATAAACAATAAAGTAAGTTACAATTTTATTGCAAGAGCGGCGTGTGAGTGCACTTGAACGGTTCCGAACGCTGCGACCTCGATCATGTTGTGCTACTACGGAAATAAAGGTTAAATACTGATAAAAAAGATATTTACTGTAAACTATTAAAGTCAACGAGGAAATATTAATTTCAATCACGAACAGATTGGTTACTAATGAAAAATTGGCATATACATATGTATATGGCATTAAGTGCATCCAGTTTAGATAATTATAATATAAAACGTTTTATAATATAATTAAATTGATTTAAAATTAAAATTTAACACACCTATATTACACATATTCAAATATGGAAGATAATTGGATGTAGTTTATCCTCTATTTTGATTAGGTATGTATACTGAAACCATTAAATTATTATACGGGTTACCAAGTACGTGTAATCGTATATATCAGAGAAGCTCGTATGAAGACAATGCACTGCAGCGACATGAAGGTGACAATACGAGGGCGCTTATTTTAAACTGGATGTATAAATCTGTAGCGAGATAAGCGAGGCCGAGGTCGTCCTCAGCCGAGAGCCGGGGCGAGCAACTTAACTCCTGAGCTGCCGGACGATTCAATAAATCATTCCGTACCTATACATTATCTGTTTTCGTCATTACTGAAGAGTATGCTGCGTTTATATGTGTCAGAGAACACGTGCCAAACGATTTAGTTAAACGATATGAAAATTTAGGGTAATAAAATATTGTTTTTAATATACTTACACGTAATTGATAATAAGCTATTGTGTCTGACCCAAACTATATGACCCGCGATTATAATGTAATAAAAACTATTTAACAATCAAATGACAATATCTCTTAAACTTAATCTGAAAACAATGAATAAAAACCCTTTGTAAAGCGATAAGCTAAAACGCTCAAGATATTAAATACGATTGTCACCTTCATAAACGTACGGAGAATACTAAACTTGTATTTGGCGGTAGCAATCACGAAACGTATCCGGTAACCGAATCTAATTGGAAAAATTACCGGATTTCATAATACGCACTGTCATTGATGTATTGAAAAAACTTACAAAAAACAAAATCATTTTAGATAGGTAATGTTTAACAGAAATTTTAAATTTAATTTGTTTGTATACGTTCTAAATTCATACCTATATAGTAGAGTTTAAAACAATTCAATATCACGGTAAAAATAACCCTCGACCCGGCACGCATTAAATTTATTGCCCGGAATAAAAGTCCCTTGTACACTTTTCCAGGATAAATATAGCTTTTATGATATATCGTTTCTTGGTCAATCCTTGTGCCCAATATCATCAAAATGAATTAAGCAGTTTCACGTCTTAGGTTTTACGTGTTATCTCCAACATTTTTAATGAACATCATGAAGCACACATTCACTTTTATGCTTATGACATCCTTCACATGTATATTTGCCTTAACCACGAATATAAGTCATAAAAACAATAAAACACAGACCCAACTACACACGTATCTTGTGTTTACATTGATAAACATTTTCATATCTACCTAAATCTCTATAAAATAAAACTTTAACTACTTACACAGTTTTATTGATATTACTTAATAATGCCGGTTCAATGTACTTAACTATGCACCTACTTACATTTAGTTAGCATATACAATTAATAATCAAGGTAAAAGTACCAAATTATGATACGTTTAGGCATGTCGTATTTTGTAAATAGGTACTTACCTATTTATATTACTAGTATACTTATAGTATGATCCCTTGAAAGCAAGATCAATCCAATAACTAAGTTTTAAAAAGTTATTAGAATATTTTTAATATGTGCGCTGGTGAAGTTATTGACCTCTTATAATATTGTCGACTGTCCTAACCATACAAGCAGTCTAACAAGTACGTTGTAACAGTAGAGAAAGTTTGACACAGTCAGAGCTCTACTTTGTATGAAAAATGTGGTAACTTAACGGACTGCATTGTTGTTTATTACAAATGAACCCTGTTGTGGATATAAGGAGGCAGTTACTAATGTCTCTCAGGAAACTCCGTTTGGTATTGTGTGCTTTTGCAGGTAATTATAATTTAATCAATAATAATTAAGGATTTTTCTAAAGAAAGATCTTGGAGGATACCAAGTAATGAACTTATGCAATCAAAAAACAATACTCTCGGGATCATAATGTTCATATGTAACAAAATATTATCGCACTGGGGTAACACCTGTAATGTAAATGTCTATAACTGTAATATATAAATAAATAAATAAACGAAAAAGAAATTAATTTATTCATGAACCTATTGAGAGTTTTTCGAAATCTATACACGAGGTGAAGTTATAGTCATTATTATGATGTACGGTAGAATTACCTAATAAGAATATATTCTGTAATCCGGAACCGGTCCGACAAACAAGGCAAGCACCTATAACATCCTACAAACTAAAATAGTAATTCAACGAATGTACAAAACACTGACATTTGCAGACTCGTAATGACTTTGCGACATACGTAACGTAAGAACTAAGTATTTATTATGCAACATATTTCGCACCGGTTTCAATAATTACAAATGCAGACTAGACGAAAGCCATCTACTCAATAGAAAGATTGTAATTGTATTTTGCAATTATTATATTATACGTACCTACATGTTGAAGGTACTTGATTAACCTGTCTTGATAGAGTTACCTACTTGTTTAATTATCCCAAGGCAAAATATATTCAAATCTAAATTGTTTATTTACTATAAGAAGAACGCATGGTGCGGTGCGGCAAATCTTGACCACTCGAAGTCAGATCATGCTATTTAAGAAACAAAACGAGATATAATTATATAATAGAATTTACTTAAATCGAGGAATCTATGTCCAATTTCTTTCTGTGGTTGGCCACTTGACTGGATGATGGAACTTGGATGGGTGATGAAAATGGCCTTGACTGCCTTGGTGATGTAGTTGTAACACATACATGGTACGAGTAGAATTACCACGCTGAGGTCCTGGGTTCGAATCTCGGATCGAGCCAAAAATAATTGTGTAAATCTTAAACATTACCTAGTCACTTAGTCAAGAAGTCTGCGACGTGATACCCTCGTAAAAAGTACATAAGACGGCTTTATGTAGAAAGTACATAAAGCCGTTGGTTCTGCGCCTGATCTCTTTCCAGTCATGTTGGATTACCGTCTCATCGGACTATGAGAGTGAAGGAGCAGAGAGTGCACCTGTATATTGCGCACACACTTGTACACTATAATATCTTTTGCATACCTGGCTGATCTTCGCCGATATTGGCCGCCGTGGCCCAAATTTGTCTAGGAAAGATTATTGATTAGTCTATGGGGACTTGCAAAGTTTAAAATTAATTATTGAACAAAACCATAGTCACCTTTTAATTCGGCTATACAATTCTACGTGTATCAAACAAAAAATTTCATCTTTCCCATTAACAAATATTTTATCAAATATAATACACTCTGTAGAACATAATAGCCTCTTGTTTTCATTGGTACTAGTCAGGTATAAATTTTGATTTGTCGGCAAACATTCCCCGGAAGTCGCTAAGTAAGTAAATTTATCACTATAAAAATGTTATTTCAGTAAACCGTAGACAAATCCCAGCAGGTCGGCGACGTCTGATAAGATAATATTATACTCCCGATGTGTCAAAATGCCACTCTCACTATTCATCTTTTACACATTTGTCCATTAGATCATATTAAAAAGACATTTAACAAGGAAGTAAATTAACCCAAATACCTTTTAATACTGATATAATATGTTTACGTTCTTTTATTATTGCCTAAATTTGTACTACAATTAAGTTTTTTTAAAACACCTGAATATCGAGATAGACCTAAACTAGTTCATCACCTTACGGAGAATGCCACGTCCAAATACCAATAAGCCTAATAGCAACATCGCAAGAAAAGTATGGCCCTATACTCAGCTCGTCTTTCTGAAAAATTACATTATGTTGATTCGCAAAATAGCCAGCAACTACATTGGCCTTCTGTCATCCTTCAATAATGCTCGTACATTGCTCTTTGAATGCAGAAATATACAAAGCGGTGGTGCAATGGTAGAAAACACTAAGCTAGACGCAGCTTCATTGCTTCTTATTAACTAGAAATTGTATGATTGCCACAGGTCCTGCAACATGGGTAGAAAAGTTTCCGGAGGCGCGAGGTGCACGCCAGAGCCCCGTGGACATAGTGACGTCACGCGTCAACAGTGGTATTTGCCTGCCTCCTCTCAAGTGGAACTACTCCGTCAACCACCCACGTTCCGTCGTCAATCCAGGATACTGCTGGCGCGTGGATGAAAATGGATATGACTCAGGTAACTTATCAAGTTTGATGTTATACTTAAGTACAATAAATCAAGACTATAATATTGTAACTAAAGAACTATAAATACGGCGATGAAAAATTTAATGAAACATTAAAACACCATTAATTCACAAGTTCATACGTCTCTGTATCGTTAAAAGTAATTAAAGGGTAATGCTGAAATTTCACACTTCAGGTCGGTATAGGTACTCACAAATATTTGTAAAGAAGTGCGGATGCAACAAATACTTCTAACAAGTGAGACAATTTGCATTTCCATCGACCTAACGCAGTTCCCCCTCGATGATTCATACTCGTGTCGGTGTCGACAAGTTCCCACTATCACACTGTATAGGTAATTGCCTGAGGGGCCATAAGCGAATGCATATCCTGCACCATTAATTTTGTGTAGTCCGTCGCAACATCCACTACTTGCTACTTCAATTTATTTATGAGTCACTTTCACTATCATTAGCCTTACAAGTTACAATATCCATAAATTGCATAATGTGGCATTATGCAATTTATGGATATTAATTTAGTTTTTCCTCCTATATATCTGACTGATTGAGACTCGCAATACGTAGTATTAAAGATATTTAGTTGGCATATTTTTGACTATATTTGAAGATCTTTTATTATCTGATTACAATTTTCATTTTTGTCACGTAATTTCAAAACAACCAAAAGTAGTTTAACCTGCTTATCGCTTAATTTTAACGTTGATTTTTGTTATATCTCAGAACTTCGAGGCGGTCCATTGGGACAAGATGTCTACAAACTTCAGCAGTGGCATTGCCACTGGGGAGCTGTTAATGGCGAAGGATCTGAACACACCGTCGATGGACGGTCTTTCTCCGGCGAGCTGCACCTTGTCCACTGGAACACCACCAAATATCACAGTTTCACAGAAGCCGCTGGACAACCAGATGGACTAGCCGTTTTGGGAGTACTTTTGATGGTAAATATAGTCATTTTTTTGCGATTCAGACGTCGACTCCGGCTTACCCCTTGCTCCCCAGATATTGGGGAATTAACATAATAATTACGAGTACCTACATGAAATTTACGCTTTTCTCACTGGTTAAAAATTTAAGAAAAATTGGTTCAAAATTGGAAGTTGCCTACGCTTTTAGATAAAGAAAGTAATAAGTAGATAATATGTAATAATATTTACCTAGGTATACCCATATTTTTTTAACCGTACTTTTACCTGCTATATGCTATATATTTCTATAGGGGCTATATTTACAACTTGCATGAGATTATTTTTAGATAATATGATTCTAATATTTATTTATAAATGATCTATGACGAAATATTTATAAATCATAACTATATTACAGTAGTTAGTTAGAAATGCTTTTAATCAAATACTTTACTATTATTATACTTATTGTAATAAAATACATAAATATATAAACCTACATTGTAAACTTATTCTTAGAATAAAAAATTTACAACACGAACTGTTGATACTGTGTAAGTTGATAAAGGGTTTAGTTGACTGAAGCCATACTTCAGCTGCATGGCACAATCCTTTTACGTCGCACAACAAATATAACTGTAGTCCTTCACATCAATGCAGTCGTAAAGTAGAAACTTGTTTGATTCCCTGAGCTTCGTGTTACATTTTAGTTCTACTCAGATGATTTGTAATTTTTTGTAGATTCACATTAAAAGCGTTCCTCCAATTTCTTATGATTTGTGGGTATTTGGATCGTAACCCATTGCTTCACACCAATCCATTCAATATATTTAAAGGCCAATATTACTAAGCTAAAAGTCTTTAAATTATTCCATCTTATTACAACTAAGTACGTATTTGGATAAAAAAATAAATATCCAGCTGTGTACTCATACGTACACACGCCGGAGTTCGGTCGTAATCTGAAGACAATAAGACACATTTGAATACTCCTTCAGAAATTATTATATGTTTTGTAAACACAAAATGCGCAAACAATTGATAAAACTATGAAAAGTATATTTTATCATGTCAACTGTTTCACATTATTTTTTTATTTTTCAGGTAGGTAAACAACATGATGAATTGGACAAAGTGGTGCGCTTGCTACCTTTCATACAACACAAGGGCGACAAAGTCACTATGTCGGAGCCACTGGACCCTGCCAAGCTCCTGCCGACCACCATCGGCTATTGGACTTACCCGGGGTCATTGACCACGCCACCCTGTACTGAATCTGTCACATGGCTTCTCTTCAAACAACCTGTTCAAGTTTCTGCTGAACAGGTGAGTCAAATATTTTTGCATGTATTTTTTCATACATGTTTTTAAAACAGCAGTGCATATAAATACCTATACTGCGAGTGACGCCTGCTTCGACATCAGGTTAAAACTTTATTCTAAACAACATATTGAGGATACTTTTTTCAAAGTTCCACAGTCTGGTACTGATTGATATCGAATATTCACTCAGTGCCACCAAAAGCGTATCTATATCAAGCTATCTTTGCTTAAGCTATATTTAAGTATGATTGGGGAACTATTTAAAAACAGTAATTACAAAGAATGACATCTCCAAACAGTTTTTATAATACCTTATTTTTTGCGGCTAAAGACAATTGAAGTGACCGTACAATTGATTGATTTCAGTTGGCATTGATGCGAAAACTCAAATGTGGCGAAGCGTCACGCGGTGTGGAGGCCATGGAGCTGCTGCACAACTACCGGCCGACGCTGCCGCTCGGCAACCGCGAACTGCGCGACTTTGGAGGCAACTAACGCCACCACCACGAACCACTTGAAAATCAACGCAGTGTATACATTTTTATGAAATTATATACCAAGAGACATGATCTCTACACTATGAAAGTATCTGTGCCACTACTCGCCTCACGTAGCGGAGAGTACGTACTTACAATTTTACAAGTATTTGTGATGCAAGGGAAATAATGTTTCCTACTTTGACAAACCTGCTATAAAGTTTGATAAAAACACACATAAGTGCCTAAATATACAAAATTCAAATAGATATATTCGTAAAGTAGAACACAATTCTGATACTTTTGGTAGGTTATTGAATTTTTAGTGCCTAACGACTGGAACAACGAATTTTAATGTAATCAATTACTGTATAATTGCTTCAGTCTAAAATTATAGATTATTTTTAACTCCAAAATAAAAGACTTCATGGTTCCATACTGTATCTGATCATGATTAATGTAGAGCTGATTGTATCGGATCTTCTTGTCCATACTATGGCAACCACGTTACCAATATATAAATCGGTCCATGGATTATACACCCCGATACAGCGGTGATATTATGTAATTATCAAAGTTAAAAGATTATTAAAAATAGATGCTTTCTCTCTACGTAGGTATATTTTAAAATATAACCATAGCTGCTTCATTATTCACCCAAATGTAATGCTGTTTTCACGGAAAATTTTAGTTTTTATATTTGCACTTCAAATCCAATCTTCAGCTTCATTATTTGATTACACAATTAAATTCGGGTTCAGTGCTTAGAGCAGGCTCTCCTGCCTCTACAGTATACCCGGAAAGTGTGGCTGACTACTTGTGCTTCATACATATTTGTACTCAACTCGAGAAGAACTCATCATAGTGGTATGGTGTACATCTAATAAACACAAGTAGAATAATTTTAACGGCAGCTATGAGTGATGACCCACATCGGTTGATATTATGATTGAACTGCATCGTCCTTACCACCAGCTACAGTGCAGTCACCCGTGTTTGGATAAAAACTCATATAAAAAACGATTTTAAACATCTTTCCACAATGTTATCATACAAGTTTTTTATGTATTTTTAATCGATAAAAAACTAATTGACAGCTTAATGTGTCCGATTGATCTCTAGCAATTTGTAAGTATGGTTACTAATATTAGATTATTAATTATTGTAACCAGTTCTTTTTATGGAAGTTTTAATAAATGAAAAGTATAATTATCTTGAAACACTATTGTGGAGGTAAACGTCATTAACTGCGTCAATGAAATACATGACTTCATACTAAGTACCTATTATTATTCATGTTTGATATAGATGAGTAATATTCGTTGTAAAGTTAGATATGTAAAGCAATGTTCTGAACATTGTCGAAATGTTATTCGATGCTTCCTACGTAAGTGTGTAATTATACAATATTATAGATGTAAACACGTGCCTCGAATGTAAACGCTGCAGTTATGTTAACTGTAACGTCTTAAGATATTTATATTACTGTAAGAATCCTCATATTGTGAAGCTATCTTTATGTAATGTTAGTGTCACGCCTATACCTGTTAATATTAAATAAAAATACTTTTACCCATAATAGCAGTTTTAATTTTCTTCATTTCTTACATAGAAATTTTATTCCATGGATACAGATTACAATTATTTTAAGAACCAAGCAAAACTTTTAAAATTTTCACGAAAATAAACAGTGTATGCATATAGTGCTGTTAATATTATAATGAAACCACGCAACTGGCTAAAATCGACTACTAATGCACAATATATGTATGTACGTAAGAACTATGAAACAGCTTTTGGACGGGACATTCATTTGTTATTATGAAAATACCAAATAATAGTCCTAAAATAAACAAAAATATTTACATATTTTTCATGGCCAATGTGTTACTTATATAGGCATTTTTATTAACATTTTTCTTTGTTAAGTATAAAACATTATGGTATTCCGTAATCGGTAATATAAAAATATATATTTGGATACAAATTATAATTACATAATAATACTTATATCTATGACTTTCTTACGTGCGTCAGGTATGAAAATTGTTCTGTACAAATTTCTATCAAAACCATTTAGAATTAGTTAGATTGACCTACATCATTTCAAAATATATTCAACCGTGTTCCACACAATAACACAAGTGCAGAACAGGCCCCGTAATGAAGTCCACGTAGAATATTATGATCACTTACTAAAATTTTGCCTTTTTTTGGCAAATGGTTTTTGAGAGTAGGTGGGACCAAAGGAAAAAAAAATCTCTGATACCTCCTCTCAATTTCCTGCTCATAGTTCCCGAAGAATTTATTGTAAATAAACATTTGCTCAAAATTAAAAATTCGATTATCGCGATTTTTTTTTAAGTTATTAAAAATGAGAATAATTATGATATATGCCACACTGATAGGTCTGCTCCTCTTATGTGAATACATTACCTATATAGTACTCCACATGGGCTAGGAGAGACGGCGAATCACCTTAAGAATTAAATTAAACGGTATATTGTGATATTTGATTTTAAATTTAATATTATAACTATATAATTTTACTATAATAATCTCTACAATGCAACCAAACTGTAGAAGAACATCCCTTTTCAGTGATATGAAAATTTTGAGAAATGATGTGTAGTAAGTAATGACTATGTGAAAAGCGATATTCTACTACTTATAATGAGCTAGGTAAGGTATAAAATGCAAACATGGATCTAAATTAACATCTAAAATTATCATTCTACTATCAGGAAAACTCATTTGTATTGGGTCCATATTTACTGATATTATTCTAAATTTTGGTCACGTTCATGTAACTTATTATTGAAATTTAATTACTGATGACTTACTAGGCATCATGTTATTATGTTCCAAACTCTAAAATATAACTGCAATGTGCCGATTTATTCAACCGAGAGTCGATATTTTTTTAATTACGCCGATAAGACACTTTAATAACAAATTTGCGATAGGTAAATACCTTTAGTATTGGCAATTACATTTTACTTGAAATATACCCTTCGGATGATAAACGACTTCAATATGTTTCGCAAAAATATCGAAATACCACTTTATATGTATGT
Organism: Manduca sexta; assembly: GCF_014839805.1. Classification (NCBI taxonomy): domain Eukaryota; kingdom Metazoa; phylum Arthropoda; class Insecta; order Lepidoptera; family Sphingidae; genus Manduca; species Manduca sexta. Next base: position 6,126,717 of record NC_051139.1, read on the forward strand.
ATGTATAATGTCAACATACTATTCCTTCTACCCGCATCCACCAATGCATTCTGCATTTAGCATTCTAAGGCTCAATAATTACTATGTTTAAAAAAATAACCAAGTCCTAATCGAATTTAAAATTACAAAACCGGTGAAATCTTAGTTTTATTTCGCAAATCAGGCGATCGAATTTGTAACTCTTTGGATTCGAGACATACTTGAGATAATTGAAACTGTAATTTGACCCCAATAAGGGGAATATACTTTCTTTTTATAATATCAGAGGATAAAATAATTTCGGCTCTACCAATTCTTCCAAGTACCAGTCAATTTACCACTACATAGTATAAAACAAAGTCGCTTTCTCTGTCCCTATGTGTGCTTAAATCTTTAAAACTACGCAACGGATTTTGATGCGGTTTTTTTTAATAGATAGAGTGATTCAAGAGGAAGGTTTATATGTATAATAATAACATCCATTAAATAGTCAGCATTGCACCCGTGCGAAGCCGGGGCGGGTCGCTAGTATATTATATAAAATGGCGGATCTCTGTCATTTCATATACCATGTTTTTTTTTATAAATTCCCATGGAACACTTATGAAAATAAACATTAATGCAAAAATAATTTGACTAATATTGAGCTTAATTATAATCATAACTGTTTATTGCATTAAGTTCAATGAAATTTCGTTTGTTCCTAACTTCGCAAATAATATATTTAACAAGTACCTACTGTGTCTTATTCATTTTGGTTTGTTGCAATAAACCTAAACTATCTACTTCGATGCTACATATTACTTGCTATATAATATCACATTTTCTCAATGTCAGAGAGACGTTCGCAGATAAGTTCTATTTATATATAAGGAAATGTACGAGTTCAATCGTTGGCAAGGGCTTACTATTTTACTAGGTGGGATATTTACCAGCCAGGCATAGAATCAAAACGTTATTAGATCTTCAGTCGACTTACTCGTATTTTGCCGTGAATCGCCGTCAACGTCGAATTCGGCATTTTTCGGCGATAACTTTCTTCTGGGTGGTACAGGAGTGTCGTCTAATATGCCCGTCGTCCCTAGATGTTTCCCTTGCTCGGTTAATGTTTTGACATCGTGGTTGATTTCAGCCCGCCTGGTGCTCGGTGATAACTTAGTCCGTACGGGAGGACTGGGAGCCGTTCGGGAATACATCGGCCGGTTGTCAAATATTGACGTATTCAGAACGTTTGTACTTCCCGGAAGGAGCGCTGACGTTTTACTTCTTTCTATATAGAACACTTGTGATGAACTCTGTTTCTCTTCGTTGTGCGTCTGATGGGATTCCGTATAAAATGTAGTCTTTTTCTTAAATTCCGTTTGAAAATGCTTATGCGCCTGCACATCCGATTTACTCCTTTCGAGTGTGAACGCGCCATTAGTGTGGAGGTGGCAACTAAACGAGCTAGTGTTCACTGTGCAGGCGGGGGTCGTTGAGTAAGGCACTGCTGGCGCCCATAAACAAGCACCTTCGTTTCGCGGCACCAATAGAAGAGGATCCTTGTAAAAGTAATTATATTATAAACTTTGATATGGGGCATTCCACGTGAAGCGGGCACGAAAAAAAACTCGATGTCTCAGATTTTCGTAATATTTGATTATGTTATACCTGTATATGTCTTCGATCCAGATACAAAATATTATTAAAGTATAAAGCCTGGTTAGCGAGTTAAAGGACTTTGAAGTTTTGACTGGCCGGCTGGTATACGCCACCTCGAATCCAATTATCAAGTTTTTAAATGTTACAATAAAATAAATAAAGCAATGAAATAAATACTTCATTTAATGAGCTTTTTATTGTATTTTTGGAAATTGAAAAATGATTTTTTCTTTGAAAAAAATGTGTTTGAAAGTTTCAAACTTAAATTTCACAAAGTTGGCATATTTATATATTTTTTATTTTTTTTCTAAAAATAGCTACTATTGTATAGATAATCCCTACGAAGTTTCATAATGGGCTGAGAAGTAGTTTAGGAGCTAGACCGATTACAGTGCCGAAGCGCGGCGGCCGCCAGAAAGAGCGAAGTAGTAAAAACTTTCAATTAAACTAAATACTTTCGATCAGAGTATTTTATCATGTTTTGCATCGCTCTAATGATTCAATTACATCTGATTATAATATAAAAAAATATATTTATATTACTGACGGTGCACAACAACATTTTAAAAGATTTAATTGTATTAACTTGTTATATTTCAAACAGGATTGTGATAAAGATGCAGAATTTCATTTTCGTGCCACTTCACATGGCAGAAGGGCAATTTGACGGTCTCGGTGGTAACCTAAAACGCCTGGAGACACAAGCTAGTTTACATAACGAATCAAACAAAGCCATCACGATACCCGACCGCTTATACATATAGGCTAGAACATCAATGCCACAAACTCATATTTATTATTACTACTACTATTTATTATTATTATTCATATATATTTTAATGTTTCAAACTTGTATTTCACAAAGTTGGCATATTTATATAATAACTTTTTCTACTAAAATAGCCAATATTGTATATAGATTATCCTTGCCAAGTTTCAAATGTTGTTGTGCACCGTCAGTAATATAAATATGTTTTTTAATATTATAATCATATGTAATTGAATCGTTAGAGCGATGCAAAACATGATAAAATACTCTGATCGAAAGTATTTAGTTTAATTGAAAGTTTTTACTACTTCGCTCTTTCTGGCGACCGCCGCGCTTCGGCACTGTAATCGGTCTAGCTCCTAAACTACTTCTCAGCCCATAATGAAACTTCGCAGGGATTATCTATATAATAGTAGCTATTTTTAGAAAAAAAATAAAAAATATATAAGTATGCCAACTTTGTGAAATTCAAGTTTGAAACTTTCAAACACATTTTTTTTCAAAGAAAAAAAAACATTTTTCAATTTCCAAAAATACTATAAAAAAGCTCATTAAATGAAGTACTTATTTCATTTCTTTATTTATTTTATTGTGACATTTAAAAACTTGATAATTGGATTCGAAGTGTCGTATACCAGCCAGCCAGTCAAAACTTCAAAGTCCTTTTACTCGCTAACCAGGCTTTATACTTTAATAATATTTTGTATCTGGATCGAGGACATATACAGGTATAACATAATCAAATATTACGAAAATCTGAGACATCGAGTTTTTTTTCGTGCCCGCTTCACGTGGAATGCCCCATATGCTAAAAGAACATTAAATAATCGTAAAATGATTAAACAGATAATATAGAAGATACCTTGCCAGTAATGGAATATATCTTCGACTGGAGTGTATGCAGGCGACTGCGTAAATATTCATATGAACACTCTCGTAACTTCATCACCCACTGAACGACATTGTCTTCAGCGCGAGCTGCAAATATATGTCGTTTTTCAGGTTCATCTCTGCAAATAAATATTGCTGGGTTTAATTTTACACAACTGCTAAGATATAAAACAATGGGCGACCGTATCGCTAAAAACGGCTGCTGGCAACCTTGGCAAGTGGTCGCAACCGATAAGTATTCAGTGAAGGTATATTAATTAAGATGAACTAGTTTTCATTATATTAGCGGCTTTATCAGCGTAAAGTTCTCTTCGCTGAACAAAAATCCCATTATACATAAAAAGATACCGTATATTAGGTACTTAATTTATTGTTATTTAAGGGTAAGGTCTAACACTGCTTTCAACAGCAGTAGAGGAGCGGTCAACGACAGTTCCATCGAGTTTCGGGTAAAAGTGAATGACTTTAATGTGCTAGAGTGAGAACAGTATAACTCAACGGACGCGCAGGTCACCCGCCTGATAATAAGCGAGGGTTTGTCTTAACATGTCTGTGTGATTAATAAGTCTGTACAAGGGTAATGCATTTAATATTTTACCTTCCACAAAACAATTGAACTAATTTAGTAACTGGAATCTTAACTAGACACGAAATCATTTTCACGCTATCTTAATGCTTCAGCATTAAGTAACCATTACCGCCGAGAAATCTTTAATGGCAATATGACGCGATGAGCACTACTAAAGTGAAAGTTTATAATGTTCCGGTACTTTCACAACTTATTAATATACAAGATTTTATTTTACTAAGTAGGAACTTTGTTAACAAAACAATCAAATAAAATCTGAATACCAAATTAATAGGCTAAACTACTATTTAGTCTAGTGGCAACATATATGGCTTGGGGCACAATTTTTTGTGGGTTTTTCAGAAGAGATTGATGTCAGGCTGTACAGCAAGTGTTGTAACTACTCTCGCTAGCCCCCCGAGGCAATTTTTGTGCGCTTGGACTCCACACCAAATGCACGCCCACGCATGGGTGCACATTTGCCGCGACCCTAGGCACACAGTTCAGTGTGTATACCTCACGGTTGCTAAATACACATTGAGGCCTATAAAGGTTCACGAACATTTCCCTTCTCTCTCCCCTTCAACTACCCTAAGAGGTTTCCTTTTCCTTCCTCTTCTCTGTCTTCCTTCTATCCCCTCCCTTCTTCCTCCCAGGCCCTGTGACCGGATACCTGTTGGTCGCCAGCGTACCGGCCGCTGGCACCGTCAGTGGTAACGGTAGGGCCCACCAAATCATCCTAGGGACTGTCGTGGTTGCTAAGCTGGGGGATCGCTTGTACACCGTTCGCAGGGTAATCCGGTGACAACCACGGCAGATCTCAAAAAAAAAACTCTCGCTATGTTGTTATGGTATAAGGCCAAGTAGAAAGAGTATATTTTAAAGGACAGGCTACAGGCCAGTAATGACTATAATGTTATAAGCAGTCCATTTAATCATAAGTGTGGATATTAGCATACCCTTTTTACATCAACCGGTTTCAATCATGTTGAATTATGCAGAACATTAAATAAGGTATGGCTGACAATGAGCCCTATAGATACAGAATATAATGTCACCATAGAACCTAAAGCTGCAGTTATAAACAATGATCATGATAATTTTTTTATTGTTTAAGTTGGCATACAAAATATACTCTACTCAACTATAGCTTATAAGTTGGGTGACCTCGACATAACCGAACAGTCGCCCTTAAGGCTGAGCGGTTACGCAGAAATCAAAATTACTCATGAAATCATACATTTTCACATTCATTTAGTACCCCTAATTCTACTGCAATGCCATGCTAAGTAAGGTTGATGTTATCGCTACCTTCGTGGCAGCCCCCCAAATGTACAATTAAGAGCTTTATCCCCATGATTTAATACTTATGATTTTCATAATGATTTCATTTAATAACTGGTAACTTTAATTTTAATAGTGAACATAAAAAAAAATGTATCAGTTCAGAATATTATAAAATACATCTAAATTATCCTGTATGGATCACAGAATGGGTATCATGGTACTATATAGTGCAGATGATTGGAACTGAGATGTTGTAGATGGCTACTATGATAATTTGATATGATCTAGGTCATAACCCTACCTATCTTAACATATAATATTGTCACTGCCATAATGGAAAATGTCAGCACAAATTTTTAAATAAATATCCCAAGATCTAGTAACATAATCACACTCTTAATAAAATAATGACCCATTCCAAAATTGCCAATTTGTGGGAATTGTCAAACAACCAATTTCTGTTTGCGACCTTTTAGTTTTTTTCATGCTATGGGTTTCATTTTTTAACTATCTTTAATAAGCTCAATTATATAGCAACTTCAAAAAAAAGGTAGCAAACAATAATTAGTTTTCCAATGACTGCCACAAATTAACAATTTTGAAATAGGTCATTATTTTATTAAGAGTGTGATTATTGTGGGTACATGATGTGGGTCTCTAAACGCCACAATATCAAGGGCTGTTTTTATAAATCAATTTTAACTTTAATCAAGTAGAAATTTAATGTATTAAATTATTTAATAGATGAATCTTGAGTTGACATTTAAAAGCTTAATCTCAGCTGAGTCATTATTTCATAAACAAAACTTAAATATAAAAATCCATAATATGCTGTGATTTAAAATATCACATGAGATGTTGATATTTGTTTATGAAATAGCAACAACCTTGCTGACTTTAATTTGACAGTTATATTTTCCAAGATCTCTGCATCTTGGAACTGTGTAAAGAAAGTACCTTAGCCTTACCCTATAACAATAATAAAAAAACTTCGAAAAATACCAGACTAATAGGAATTTAAAAAAACATTTGATTTTTGCAATATTGAAATAACCAAATAATGAAACAACTAGCAACTTAAAAATAACTTCAAATGTACAATGGATGGGAACAGATGTAGATTACAATGTTATTTACCTGTTTTGACTAATTACTGCACAAAATAAATTCAATACAACTTACATAAATGATATGGAAAACGAAAATGGTATATTCAGCCCATGCTCCATCTGTATTGATGAATTTTCCATAACAAACATGCCAGCAGGATTTTTTGTATCAAATTTTCCCATTTCACTTATTTTAAAATAAAATAAATAATTTTTTATCAAACGAAACCATCTCTCCTTGAAAACTGTGGACAAGACAATATAGTTAACTTTTTAGAAGTGTCAGCTAAATTATAGAGAAAATGAATATCAAAAGAACATGAATATCAACAGAACTAAAATGCAATGATATATAAATGTTATAGGCGTCAAGTATATTATTTTATAAACTATTATAACAATGACTCACAACTACACGAAGTTGTATATGCAAAATATCATTTTTTTACTTAATAAAACGAAACAAATAATAGCGCTTTGCATACCTGTTTGATTGCGGTAACTACCATTTGATATTTTTTTATAATTTAGTCTTCCTTCGATTATACAGGGCTGATCACTCAGCTGGGCAAGTTCACGAATATTGCATTTCATTTGTACTATTTCAATTCAACACATTACATGCAATTCATGAAGATAATGATATTGGCATTTATTTATATCTAAATTGTATGTAACGAAGGAACGGAGCCTATAATTATTTACGCCTCAAAATAATTTATACATTTGTACTTTTTTTAGAACTACAAATGACAGATGACAATTAACATTCAATGTTTCAACTCTGAGGTTTCAACATTCAACATTTGACAACATACGTAAGACTAGGCAGTATGGTTGAAAGACTATAGCCTGTCCTCTGAATGGATAAAAAAAAAGTAACAATTGACAGTTGGACACCTCAGATGGACACTAGTAGCATTGCCAGCCTTTTTATGCTATTCCCTCAGGCTATTCCACAATAAATGATGGTACAAATCTGTATAAGCCACAACCTACATAACAGGAACAACTTTATAACAGGCCTACTTTATGACATATACCTGAAAGCGAATAAAATTCGAAAGGGAAACGATAATAATGCAGAGTAAATCTAAAAAAATAACATTGTTGAAGTCCTCTGAGTCAGTTTTCAATAAAAATTATGTAAATTTCAGATTTTGATTAACATAAATCTATCTTTCGAATTATTTTATTTCTGTGTATATTGGTTTTGTTTATGTAGTCCGTTAAAGGTTAATTATGCTTGTTCTTGTTCTGAGGTTAACACTACTAGTTACGCGGTATTGTACTATCCCTGACGCAATGTAAAAAATCCATGAAATCTTTGACGTATAATATTTATTTAAACATACATACATCGTGTAGGCAAGTACTTAAATTGTAAACTGAAATATTTAAAATTACAGCTCATGGGTAGACTGAAAGAGGGGGGCAGCTATCCCCCGGGCATTAACACTAATACATACTTTTGTATATAAATACTTTTATAATGTGTTGAATTATTGGAACTACCTACTTATATGAAATTTCCCTTTTGCCTAATGATCAAAGTTTGAGATTTACTCCCGATACGTTGAAACCGTCTGTGGTTCAACCTGGTTACGCCCATGCCCACGGGGTTCGAGTTTATTTTATTTACCAAAATATTATAAGTAATAAATCTGCATACCTGCGAAGTCGTTTGTTAGTTTAGGGGATTTATTAGTTCCAAATGGCTCTACATATTATTATGCCGAGTTCTAAACAAGAGCTGAAATAGAGAATGAGAAAAGTATAAAGTCGAGAGCACATGTTCCTCCCCCGACTCCCCCTCTCCCGTTAACATAGAGCAGAGCGTAATTGAGCGTACGGAATATTAGGAATGGAATTGGTGAATTCATTCAAATTTTAGAAACTGGGGAGGGGGGCGGGGATTCAGCTAGCCCTACCTTCCCCCACGTGGCGAAGCCCTTGGTTCTAAATTATCACTTATATTACAATTTCTTCACGTATGTAGTAAAGACGTCAGTAGTAATCAGTAGAAACAAAGGAAGCCACAACGACGTGAAAATAAAAAATATTGTAGTTTAATTATTCATTTATTTTTAACTTTTAGTACAAAATAAAACTAGTACACAGGGATACATCTCAAACCTAGCATTTGCAATGTTGAATAGTTCGAGGCTTACGACGATAAGTCTTCTCATTTGTACTATTTTAGACACTATAACGTCACAAAAATTAGCTCATATTTCCCATCAAAAATAAAATTAGTCAAAACTGAATAATGTAATCACTCCTCGAGTCAATCTGATCAAAAATAGTGTTTTAATGCCGTATTAACACTACATTACTATCGGTATCTACCTCAGAATCGACGTTTAGCTTACTTAATTTACAAATACATAATTTTGAGGTTTGGAGCGGCATTGATGAGTTTTTCAGGCACAATCAAACCAGTGCATTCCAATGTTCAAAATACATGAAACGACACATCTCATTATTGATAATGCTTAAAGTGTTCAATATACAATATTCCAATCGTTCGTTACATGAATTATTCTGTTCGTTTATGTATTACGAACATTCATACAATGTGCAATTTTATTCACTGACCACAAATTATTAACATTGCTCATTGTTTAACATTACTTTATTACACAATAATTTATATTTATGACGAATACTTACCTATAACGACATTACAGTGCACAGTAAAAAAATCCTAAAAAATAACTAATAAACCTCAGCGATTCTCACGTAAGTAAACATTTTCGAACACAACGAAAATGCGTTGTATCACTAATTATGCAATTTAAAATCACAACTTCATTTGGGGCTATATCAATCTACTGCAGATTCTGGTGTCGCATCTAATTTCGGTCTATTCTAATGTAACCGAAGCAGGCTAGCTTCACTATAAACATTTTACGTTTTGTGTTTTTCTAATCATTACGGTTTGGAAGTACAAATGTGCTATATACGTGGACCACTTTTAATTAGTTATAGTTCCCTATCCATTTCCTATTGCTTTTTAGAGATATTTTTATCTCCGTGTAAAAATAAGCTTATCGAAAAAGGCACGAAAACTTGGAGTGTCTTATTTTTTTATGAATTGTTACCCAGGTTTAGATCACATAAACTGTACCGGTAAACAATATTACGCGATAATATTGTTTTTACGTACAATATTCATAATCATATTATCCCAATACAAAAAGGTTAGGTATTACATAATTTATTATTTATTTACATACGAACTCCTTACGAGGCCCTTCCTTATTGCAGTTTTATTTTAGTGAAATTAAAATATTTGATAGACAAATAATTGATACATGATTATTAATGAAATCTTGCGTTAAAGAAACGTCATCCATAATTACTTATATTTTTGGTAAACCTTATTCCTAAGAGGCGGATAATCGTCATGAGCGAAAAATTAAGTTTATCTCTAATTACTAATAATAGCTTGCTCATTATCATAATGTCACAAACCAATTTATTACAATTCATTGCCTTATTTACAAATATTGATATATGATGCAACCCGTTAATAATCAAGAAACTTGAGTGAAAATAATTTACTACTTCTTCAAAACTACGGATTGTGTTCAAAAGATAAACCACTGTGCGCATAATAACCATGGTGACGTGATGTAATGGAATCTGCTTCTTTAATACAACAGTCACGGACTCACAGAACAAAAGGATACGGGAAGTGTCGCAAAGGTCTCTATGGAAGCGAATGGTTCCAAACTTATACAAAATATGCAAATGTATTAGATACAATACGTAAAAAAACAAGTATCTACACAATATTATGGTTGCAAAAAAAGACATCAAAAGAAAATACACAGGGACATCAATCTGCATAATGAAAATAGGCATTATAGTTACTCAATTAATCTAAGAATCTCTGAATGAGAAGTCGAAAATGAGTATAAAAATCAAGTAACGGGATACCGGGAAAAACTACGGAAATCAGTTTTACTTCCAATAAAATATTTATAGTGTGGTTTTCGATGCAACAATAGCCTCCTACAATTTGTTTGTAGTTTACAAGCCATAATTTTTATAAAATCTAGACCGCTTCACTTGGTGCTTCAGAGATGTAAAGAAACTTCACAAATGCCAGTACATTTGCAACACAATTTATATATCGCGAAAAGAACCCTTGATAACGGATCGACAATTTATTTTTAGATAATTGACGAGTCAGAAAATAAAGCAAGCAGACTAATAGTATCGGATATTTTATGAGTAATACCGCCATGTTTTATAAATGGTGTCTTGAAAACAAAAGCATTTAAAATGTTAGTAGTAATTTAACTTTCATTTATTCGACATTTACTTGAACATAGTAGTATAGAACACAATTCCACAGATTGAAATGAGGAAGTTTGTATCAGTAATTTTTAGATATGCCGAATATTTCGAAGTCGAATGATCTGGGTGGACATAATTAGTACATGGCTCCTCGTCGAAACCTGATTTACGTGGAAGTTTCTCGAGCAAGAATCTATCAGAAAGTTCTTGTTTTAAGAACCGGTGTTATGAATATGAAATTGTCGCCTACATCTGCTTCACAAAATTATAATTAAGGCGAAAAAATGAAGCCAATTATATGTATGTCGATCGACGTAATCTCTCTGTCGCTCTGATAATTTTCCTTGCAATTAGACTTCCTTTATTAAAATTAATAAGGCAGTATGTATGTGTATAACAGAATAGGCTAAACCTACGTATAGGTTTTGAAGACTGTAAATATATTTTACCAGCACTGAAGACTAAAACCAATATATTTCTACCAAAAACAATAAAACTTGGATAATTTCATAACCAATGAATATCATGATAATAATATATTTAGCTTATTAGTGTAAAATGTGTGCTTTCAATGGTATTTTTATACAATATTTACAGCATCGACAGACTAATTTAGTCTCATATGCGGAAAAATGTGACTTTAATGTATTCCGAATGAAAAATAAAACCAATATGCCGAAAATTACATACACACTAGTCACACGTCAAAGATTTGTCCTCGCATTAATATTGCTTCAAATGATAGGCACGGAATCAAAAGATTATGTCCATAAATTAATTCCATACTGTAAGCCTGTGCGCTGTATCACTAAAGCACACGACGCGATACTATGTTCACTTCATATCTACAATTATACACGGATGAGCAAGGTGATGATTATAATCCAATAAAAAAATATATCATTTAAACTATTCTAATGCCAATGCGTCTTGAATCGCATTATTACAATATTTAATCGCGGTTGGGATATTCCGTAAAGTTAAACGATGGATAACTCCAGTCTAATGTAAGGCAACAATGGCTTCTGCAACTTCATACTTCATCAACTTTTTTACACGAATGTTGCTAACAGCCACGTAGTAGTGGGTACCTATGGTACATATCAGTTTGTTTATTATGTCATTAATATAACTTATATACGCAAGATGCGAGGTCAGCAGATGATTTTGAAATAACGTAGAACAATTATACAATCAATGATGTCCATTTAATATTAAATTCGGCTGATCGAAATACGTTCTAGCGGTTTTTTGTATATTTCCATAACGTTATTAAAATTCCTATTCCCTAATAGTTGCAATATACTCCATTATAGCATTTTAAAAAGCTGTAAAAATGCTCAACAATTCACATTTACTTCCTTTGATCACTTATTAAGTAAGTCCAAAATTAATACAATAATTTAACAGAACTTAATATGAAAACCGAATAGTGGCATAAAAGATTAGCCTCATCCTATCAGCTTCTAAAGGCAGTGTCTGTAGATTATGAAATGAGCCTTTTAAAACAAAAAGTAGACGTTATTGCCAAATGCATGGAAGACTCAATTTAGTAGCACAGTTAACCAGGATAACACCATCTAAACGTAAAAATACAGTTACATTCGTTTGCTACATCAGCTAAAGAATAGTTAATTTTGAGGATTTCTTTTCGGAAATACAAATCATTCATAACAACTTACTTTATTACATCACTAGATTTGTATACTAGGGCGATCATTATCGAAAGTATCATTATGGTAAGAAAATCCCTAGCTCTTGTAAGCTTAATTTTATGTATCAAACCCTATAACAAGAGTGCGTAACGTTAAGAAATGCAGTCTAGCGTGTTACTAACAAATTATATTTTCAATTACGCCTTTCTGACGCTTCCACGAATATCTTTGTACAAAAATGTATATTTTATTATTTAAATTAAATTTTTCACTTAAGTAATTCAAAACCTGTAAGGCGCTACACCTAATTGTTAAAATATTAAGTGCGTTCAATTTCATGATATACGTACGCAACGTGGGTATGGACTGTATTATATAAAGTCGAGATTATTATCCACATCAATTGCTTATCAACGTATCTAACATGACATCAAAACTAAAGATTTGCCAAAGAAATGATTCACATTATTCAGACTGAGCCTTTCTGTAACATCGAAAAACAAAACACATAAAACAACAAACATTCATCGAACGACCGGCGCAAAGACGATCCGCTGCGTCATCAAATCATGTAATTCAGATTCTATTACCTAAATGAACACATGAAATACAATCCGTCATGGCGCGTTCGACTTCGGAGCGCTCAAACGGAACGGCGATATAAATCTACTTTTAAATAATTACACTTCCTAAACGTAAAATAAACTCAATAATATACATAATTACATTATATATTCGAAAATATAACAAAAATCCACAGTCAACATGCGAGAACCGACGGATGGCGACGCACACACTGCGTCCACAGTTCACTCACGGAGGCGGGCCGGCAGCGAGCGTGCGCGCCGCCCGGCGTGGCGCTACGAGCTGCGGCCGCCGCGCACCGCTCGCCCCGCGCGCCCCGCGCACCCGCGGGCCGCTCCCACTCCACCGCCGCCGGCGGCGCCGCGCCGCTCCACGCGCCCCAGCGCTCGCGGCGGAAGAACCGCTTCTTGAAGTGGTGCGCCGGCAGCGGCGACGGCGAGCGCGCCTCGCCCGCCCCGCCCGCCGCGCCCGCGCCCTCCCCCGGCGCCGCGCCCGCGCCGCCTGCCGCACACGCGCCCGCCCCGGCCGCGGCGCCCGCCGGCCGCGCGGCCTGCACGCCCTGCGCCGCCTCGCCGTGCCCGATGCCGGAGTCCGGCGACGTGTTACACGCCTCGTCGGATCGCCGACGCTTGTCTTCCATAGCCGTTGAAGCGAACGAAATTATTTGATCGAATCGAAAGGCAATTCTATCTTGCCATTTACTCTCGTCGACCTCTTCGCCGCCTTCGCCTTCTGAAATAATTACATTTCTCGACTTAATTTTGCTGACGTCACTTTATCTCTGTTAGACTATACGGTACAAAGAAGATACACTACCTTGTAGCCGTGAACCGTCAGGCAATTCATCAACTAAAGGCGTCGAAGTGTTCGAGTGTGGATCGGGTGGCGGCGTTCGACGACGAGATGCGTCGTCCTGTTCGCCGCTCCCGCCGCTCCCCGGGGGGCCGCTACTGTTTCCCGGACCGGGCGCACCATTGCGGCCACGCCAGTATTCCGAGGCGAGGACTCGCGCTTGTAAACACGCAGCAAGTCCTAAAATATTTTTAATAAATATAAATATTTTATCTTATCTTACTTTTTTAATATTATAAACACGAAAGTTAGTTAAGAGATTTGGGTCAGGGATGTTATGGAGCTCCGTAACCGTAACCGAAACTATCTGACATCCGAAATAAAAATATATCCGAAACCGTAACCGTATCCGTTACAAAAGTTTCGGATAAGTTACGAATAATATGTTACGACAGGGCCCTTATTCTGTATGATAGTGTAAACGCGTAACGCGGCCGTGTCATGTTATCTTTGAGAAATGTGCGTGGAATGGTATTCTGTAAGCCAAATTTCTATAGTCCTAAACATGATGTGTTGTGTTACGTGCTTGTTAAGCACTGTTAACGTGCGGGGTTGAGAATAAGGCCCCAGGTTTTGTTTCACTGCTCGCGCGCCACGTGAATTTTACTCAACTCATTCATAAATAGTCATTTTTTTATTTATGAGTAGATACTTCATTTAATAAAGTGAAGTATATAAAAGTGTTGTGTTACGTACTAAATTGATTCATAAGGTCGAAATGCGTCTAAAGTCGAGGTTAATTAGACATTTTTTTATCAAGTTAATGTAAATTTTGCAAAATGTAAACAGTGTGATAAAAACTTTTCACGGAGAAGAGGTGGCACTACTTCACTGAATTTTCATCTCAAATCAAAACTCTCTCAATTAGTTCATCGATAATTACTTATTAATCAACGATGAGGACAAACGATAGTTTGTAATCGACGCTCTACTGTATTACATACTATTTTGAATTTTTATTTAACTTTAATCTAATATCCGTAACCGTATCCGAAACCGATATAATTTAATTCCTATATCCATATTCGTATCCATATCCGAAATTTCATATCCATAACATCCCTGATTTGGGTGTTAATAACAGTTTATGTTTATAACATCTAAATCTAATAAAACAATAATTAAACACAAAAACCGTTAAAAGAATTTTAAATATGACTTGGCATTGTAATGTCATAGAGCCTACTTTTGAACTCAGAAAAGCCTGTAGTGGCACTGGTAAACCGATGGAAATTTTTTACCTCAGTCGAGCTGCGAGAAACACCTTGTATGATATAAAAATATATTTGTCGCTCATTTATTACCAAATTCGAGGAACGATGAAGCTACTCTCATCTAAAAATGTGCTAAACTATGTTTGTGGGTAAATAGAGAACACTTACCCTCGAGCGGTTGATGTGAGGCAGCCGGCTCGTGATAACGCGCTGCGCTCATGTTGACGGCCGCGTTTATGATGCTCTGATTGGAGATCTCTAGTGTGCGTTCGATTTCGCCGTTGACGAGGTCGCCTATGGTGCGAGCTCCCGGCGCCGCCAGACGCTCCTGCGAGAGATGGCGCCGTAGTGCTAATTTCGCAGGAGATACCTGATTCCAAAAACCGAATTAAAACAATATCGTGGTGGCTCTTAAAGAATAAAAAAAATATATATTTAGCGAGGAAAACGAGAAAAATACCTGAGTGTAATCGGGTTGCGATATATGGTGATGGCGCAAATCAGGCGGACGCGGGTCGTGGTGTGCGGTCGGCAGGCGCGGCGGCTCGCGACGGTCGAACTGGTAGCGCTCGCGACGGAAGTCACGCGCCGCACTGCGCGGGTATGAGGGCGAGGGCGCAGGCGCGGGCGGGGCGCTGGCGGGCGGCACGGCGCGCGGCGGGTAGGCGCCGCCGCCTGGCTGTCGCACGTAGCCGTTGCCGTACCCGTGCGTGGGCGTCGGCTGCCGCGACGCCTTACGCTGCTCCTGGTCCTCGTTCAGCACCGAAGTGATTATGCTCTTTAGCCGGTCTTCAAAGTTAATTACCTTCGGTGATTCCTGCACTTTGGCGACTACGTTGAGGGGCTTCTGTGGTTTGACGGGCGACTGTCGATGGGCGAGCGCAGGCTGCGGCGGCGCGGGGCGCTGCGGCTGCGGCTGCGCTCGGAGGATGGGCGTGGCAGCTTTACTGCTCCGATGGTCGCCGTGCCGCTCGGAGTCTCTCACGTACCCATTCACTATAACGTTAGGTTTTATGATCTTCCCCGCCTCGATCTGACGCCCGGTTTCGAGAATTTTCTGCGCGAGGATTTCTGGGTTCTGTTCCTCAATTTTCCCTACGTCCGGAACGTCAGGCCACTCCTGCGATCTTGATCTGTGCTCCCTTGACTTTCTTGGCTTCGAATTGACAGTATGGGGTTTCACGGTAGCAACGGGCACTGACGGCACTGACGCTTTTTGTTCACTAGCTCTTTCCATTTGGATGATTTCATTTTGAAGATGGCCGACTTGTGCGTGTAGCCTTTTTCGGTGCGCTAATGTTGCCGATATCTCTTTTAAAATACAATCATGGGCTATGTTCTGCGTAATTTCAACATCAGGTGGTATATGTCCCATTTGACGATACTTTTCTGTGATTTCAAATGTTCTTTGTTTCACGAGCACAGTTTGTTCTGCTTCTATATTATTAACCTAAAAAATAGACAAACATGGAATTTGACCAAAACAACGTTTTATTTAAGAACAAGACAAATAATAAAAAAAAATCATCTGACGGGTTATTCTTAAAAAGAAATTTAACATTCAATCTATTTTGTGATGATGTCAAACAATCGTAACGTTTTATCGGTATCGTTATAACTACTATAAAACAATTTTGTAAATTTTTTGTTCCAATTGACTTTCAGAAATTTTACCTGAGATTGTAGTTTACTAGCTTTGCTTTGCAGCTCTTTATGTCTGCCGACGATCTCCTTAGCTTTAGCCAGCAAATCAACCGTGTTGTTAGCGTGGATGCCCAGTTCACTCATGCGAGCCTTCAGTAACGCCACACTGTCGCTAATCAGCACATTGATTTGTTTATCTAATTGCGATGCTCGAGATTTTAATTTTTGATTTCTTTCCTGTAGACAATAAACATAATTTTAAATTCATAATTATTGTATAATTACAATAATTATGAAGCCAGTTATCATAAAAAGTTCACAGTATTAAAGCGATAAAAGAGAACAGTAACGTTTGTATCACCTTTTCTTTGTCGATCTGTTGTCGAATCTCTGTTGCGTATTCGGGCGTGTTCATGCGCTGTATGAAAGCGAGGTACTGGTCACGGAACATGTCGAGCAGCAGCTGCAGGCTGTAGGGCGTGTGCGGCGAGCGCGGGATGTCCAGCTCCGAGTGCAGTCGCTCGGCCGGCTGCAGCTGCACACCCAGTGCCGACAGCCGCTGTCCCACGCAGCCCGGCGGAGGCGCTGTCACCTGACACACACAGACACAGCCCTATATTTTAACATCAATTCGGGCTCGTACGCAATTGGTGTTTTGCAGTTTATTTTTAACGTTATATAATCTAGGACATCATTTATATGATAAAGGCATATCCAGAATTACAGATATTACGGTTATCTATTTCCTAAAGGTCGCCAAAATTGAAGTTGTTTATCTCAAGTATTTAGTATAATTATTTGATCGAGTTGTGTGGTGTGTGGTATGACTCACGGCGCCGTTGTGTATGGTGGAGGCGAGCGTGGTGGAGTGCAGCAGGTCGAGGCCGGCGATGGCGGCGGGCGCGGCGCGCCGTCGCTTGGCGCGCGCCGCTCTCCGCCGCGCGCCGCCCGCACTCGCCGCGCGCTTGTTCGACGTGCGCCGGCTGCGGTCTGCACACAGACGTACACATTCATACACTACTTGTAAAATATATTGTTCCTGGCTAACTTCCTCATTTTTTTACTATATTTATCTACATTTTCCTGTATATACAGGAGATACTGCAATATTGCATAACAGAGAGTACAGATAGAAGTTATACAAATTTATAAATTAACATACTTCAGACCTTTGTGCTAGAGTGACAGTCCCAGAAATTCTACCAGTAGAGACGTTATTAAACAGGTATGATTATGTGGTGGCCCATAGGCCATCTAATCTAATCTTGGCACACCTGTTATGTCTGATATCATAGTATTTTTACTTCTGTACTGTCATCACCTTCCTCAACAAGCACTTTGGAATGTGCGGATACCATAGAAATCGCCAGAAAAATTAATAAAAGTTTCTCGCATATTCAAAAATGAGCAAGCGCGACACAATTGTGTCACGAGTAATGAGCGTCGGGCAGGAGTACTGACTGGAGTCGGAGGAGGAGGCCCAGGGCGCGCCCCACTCGCGCGGCGCGGGCTCGGGGCCGGGCGGCGCGTCGTCGGTGCCGCTGGACTCCTCGTCGCTCTCGTCGCTGGAGCGGCGCACGACGCGTCGCTTGGCCACCGCCGCGCGAGCGCGCGTCCGTCCGTTCTCTCCCCTGAACCAACCATTATTGTTCATTAATTTCCAGAGACCACATTTGCAGGATTTTATAATAACTTACTTGATTATAACGATCTGACAAAAAGTGATGACAACCATTATCCTATTACGTCAGCACTCATGAGGGGCTGGCTTTAAATGCAGTTGCCACATGTTTAACAAAATCAATGAAAACGCTGTCTGTTCATATGGATTCATATTTTTATTGACACAACTAATAACAATACCCGTATCTACATTTTTGATTTTGTTAGTTTGTACAAAGTATGTTTATATTTCCAATAATATACTATACACATAACAAAGGCCTCTATTTAGTTAGAAATTCATTCCCACATTAAATATAAAAATAAAACTGACAACTATGTTCTCAGTATTTCATCACTAAATATTAAATTATATCTTAGTTTTTTCCAAAAAATACTTTGTCACACTCATAAGAAGTATGAGAATTCCGTGACCTTAAATTTGTTAGATGGTTAGAATACTAATGAACTAAGGTGCCATAATATTATTACAACAATAACATCATCCACTTTAATAGCGACTAACCAAATACTTATCCAAATCAAAACTGTTCGCCCAATCACAACCATGTGTTTGCTTTAAGGCTTAAATATACTATTGCACCTGTAGCATGTTCAATATGGTGGCAATTTCAATTCCTATTTCAAGAAAAATGATTGTGTAAACCGTAAATATTTGTTGCTAGTCCGAATGTTACATTTGAGTCTATCAATTTATGATGCCTACATCACAACACTACCTTCATGTGTACCAACACTACATGCATATATTTTTTTACCTATCATTTTGGTTACAATACAGTTTGAACTCTAGAGACAATATTTCGATTAAGTATTCTGGTCCAATCATAATTTTAATTATATTTGTAAGTATATTGAAAGAATCATTACAAATGGAAATGTGCCAACATAAAATTTAGTTTGGCAATAGACATTCGGAAGCATGTATATAGTAAGTATGAGGGTGGTGGTGGTGTGTTCACCTAACGGTCCGGGGGCGCGCCACCTTGCCCCTGCGCTCGGGCAGCGAGCCGGTGCTGTGGTTGCTGTTGCCGTTGAGCAGGTCGGGCGTGGGCTGGCGCGTGGGCGGCGCGCTCAGGTGCCGCTTGCCGCTGCCCTCGCCCTCCTCACACCCGTTGTGCGAACCCTACAGCACAACAACAGTTATGTCTCACTACTCACTACTCAACACGTGCTTATAACAATGTTAGTATTTAACAAGCAGCCAAGGCGCCGGCAGTTGAGTGATGCTCACTCGCGCCAAACGAGGTATGAGTGACGCATTGCCTGCTTTATTGCGTAGAATGTAACATGTTATTTCATCTAACACATTGGTTACCATACTGATTAGTAAAGTACCTGTGTCAATAACAACAAACCACCCACTAATTGTAAAATATGATTTCCTCACGTAAGCACAATGGGACACAGATGGTAATCAATATGTAAAAGCAAAATTAATTTGTTACATTTAATCTATTTACAACCTCCATACATCCAGTGTCAAATGAGACTATTGTGAGGACTGTTTCTCCTTGGTAGCCCACAGAATATTTGTACCAAATGTCTGGAACGCCGTTGAATGAAACCATTTGAAATGCTCCACGAGTTACTTGTTGACTACTACAATGTACTGAAAACATCGTATTATGAGGTAAAATGCTCTTCTTTATTATAGAACCCCTTGCCATATATACGTAATAAAATGTAAAAAGAAAATGCTATTTGCCATAT
Source organism: Manduca sexta (assembly GCF_014839805.1). Lineage (NCBI taxonomy): Eukaryota > Metazoa > Arthropoda > Insecta > Lepidoptera > Sphingidae > Manduca > Manduca sexta. The sequence continues at coordinate 6,146,615 of NC_051139.1, forward strand.
CCATATACTATGCTATCTACAATTGCATGCTTTAAAAAGCATTGTTATGCTAGAGATAAACGCAAATTTAAAGAGCTACCAGTACATTAAAATTTTAAACTTATTAGTACAAAAGGAGTACTAAATAAAAATATAGTAATTAAAATGCTGAATGCAGCAAACGAAACAATTGCAACAATGCCATGACGTCCCACTTTAGAGCGCAGTCCTACGCTTCTGTTACGGATGGGACTTTCAGCAATAATTAACCACACTGGCCCATTGTGGAGAACGCGAATTTAGCGCAATGACAATATAGGTACTTTAAATATTAAAACTAATTAAAATGTTCATAGTTTAAGTAGACAACTATTTTTGGGTCAACTACAATTTCATTATTCCAATCAGAATACTGTTATTGTGGTGACGGCCTGTTTGAAAGAACCTAGTAATATCTAGGTCATCATTTTTATATCCAAATGGACGTCTCAAAGACACAGAGACACGGAATTTTTAACCGACTCCAAAGAAGAGAGGTTATTAACAATAACTTCCGCCCTCTTCGTCTAGGAATTTATATTACAAAACATACAAATAAATGTTACTTATTCTATATTCATTGTTTATCTTTAATATCACATGTATACATTGTTTTAATAACTTTTAAATTCCTAATACGCACAACAAATGTTTAGTAGCCATTTAAAAAAATTATAACTTATGATTCCACAAACAATGCCAGTATAGTAGAATATAATTAAAAAAAAAACGAAACTACTAAATAAAAAGAAAGAACTTTTAACCGCATGTCTCTGATATAAACATTATGAGACTACCTGGTCCAGTATTACAAAGGTTGTAATACCCGATGACTTAACAACTTCATACACTGTACTCGCAGGCAACCACTTCTGTACAAAATGAATAAATTTGTAAACATTTAGTTGGCTATCGATCCGTCATACCAAGCTCCTCTATTGTCTTTGGTGGAATTAGTAATGAGTTCAGGTCTGCAACTTATAATTCAACAATACTTGAAAACTAATTAGTGTCTGCATTTCATATTATGCTTGTTCAGTGACTACACTAAATTAATGTGCAGTGCACCTTAAAAAATGTGAACGACTTGAGCCGCTAATATAGCACAACAGTATTCATAAACTAGGTTTTATCTCAATGTTATAAAGAATTTATTTAATAAATAAGGAATGTATATATGAACTAGCAGGATCTCAGACTATTTTAAAGATCTGATACGAAATATCAAACTTCAAAGGTGGTAATTTGTAACTTGCAACGAAATGGCGAGATCGGGCCGGTAACTGTTCCTATATATAGAAATAACTCACCAGGTAAAAATAATCCAAAATTAAAATTAAAGAAAATATGAATAATCAGGTGTTGGTCGCGGATTCACGCGTGTGAAGGCTTTTCCTACTACAAAACTCCCTAATATACAGAAAGACGACAGCGCAAACTTTCTTAAAAAAATCCCATAGTAACAAATTACTGATTTAAAAATAGTAGGTAATGTACTAATCCATCTATCTGTGTAAATCAAATTTCGTTCTTATCTGTATAGTAATTGTTACTGCGTTATTTCTAACAAATATCCAAACGTTTTTACGAACTTTCAATTTTATAATATTGGTAAGAAGTATGATAAGATTATAATATGTGTAAGATTAGATAAGAAGTAATACTGCAATAGAAATATGTTCCGGATGAAAATTTAAAATACAGACACGTAATAAGATTTTCCCTGAGTGAACCCATAAATCTGGATTTTGTTGCTGTAAACTGAACCAGGACCTTAGCCCTCATGTAGAAATGAAATCCAGAAATAATGTTCAAGAACTTCCTCCATGGTTCCTCCCAACTTGACCTGTGTACCTGCAAGCTGACTGACAACAGTACTACAATCTTCATTGTTTTTACCGATGTTATTATTTTGACTAGTTTATGGCTGCCAGATAAAATAATGACTAGACTGTTATAAATGCTTCATCATAAAGTTTGTTCTACAAATGGTATATAAAAACATGTTGTGCGTAAAATTTAAGAATTAAATATTCTGTTATTGAAATAATGTTCTACTCAACAGGAAAGATATATCTCGCAAAAATTCTCCATTGTCGAGTTGACATGTCTTATTTTTGTAATATTTCGGCGCATGATTGCAAAAGTACAGACGGGCCAAAATCCCTAACTTGATCATGGGCAACGCTGATTGAACTTTTCTTAAAATATATGTTGCTTTATATGGAAATGTACTTTCACAATCTGCAGCTGGGTTAATAATACTTGGAATATGTAAAGTGACTGGAACAGACCCTTTTGCTGACCTTGAGTTTCGGATTTTTCAGTCTTTGAAAGTATCTCTCCAATTTGGTCCTATCTATAATATGTAAATAATAAGAGACTGGTTTCCCCGTCCAAGACACGGAGCCTTTCAGTGGAGACATCTCGCTGACGTGCATGATGGTCCCAATATCACTCAGGTTTCTGTCTGTTATCCTAAAGTTCAGCGGGCAGAAGCTCTTCGACGATACTATCTTCGCTCCATCCTTCAAATCCGCAAATCTTTCCTTCAACTGATGGTCGACGTTGGGCCCAAACGCAAAGTTATTAACGAACACAATTGTTGCTGCGTTTATTTTTTCTCTATGTTCATCCATTAAAAAATCGCCCTTAATTAATTTGTATTCCCCAAATTTTTTGCCATACCATCTCATCCATGTTCGAAAATAAACATCCATACTCTGGAAAAAATATAACGTTGATAATTATAGTTTATTGACATCTCTCCTCTTTCTAACAACTATTAAAAATATTTTATTATAACTCATACCTCGGCATATTTACTAGGTACTTCAGCCTTCTCAACGCCGAGGCATATCCGGCAAGGCGTCGCGGCCGCCATCTGCAGCACCACTTGGCCCACACCAGAGCCCAAGTCGACGAACACATCGTCAGCTGTTATTTCGATTTGATCTATCATCTGACACACCAACTCGTACGATGTTTCGCCGTACACCTGGATAATAAACAAAAGTTATGATTTCAATAATAAAAGCTGAAGGGACAAAGACGTGGCCCCACGTCGCGCAATTTATTACTACTAAAATTTTAAATCTGACAGTCTTTGAAGATGTTTAGGGGATGAGGAGTTCAATCCCAAATAAATAGAGTTAGAAAACTCGCTCATATTGTTGCTGGATTTGGGAGTCGAACCCAGGACTTCTTAATTCACAATGTATGAAGAGTGCCGTCAGAACAAGGAAGCAATTAGATGTTAGCAGGTGATTATTAAATAATTCTGGTTTACAATTTTGATATTTACCAGAGACATTTTAAAGTACTTAAATTCTGTAAAATATGTACAAACCAGATAATGTTTGTGTATAGCTCATAATTATCTTTGGAATAAAGTTAATTTGTTGATTTGTCTTCAGGATTATAAGTCTCTTTGTGTACTATGTAACTATCCGAATAAAATAACCTAAATATTAATCGACAAGTTAGTCCTTCTATAGCATGCAACATATTATATTCTAAAGCTGTTCCACGCTTTATTGACTTCTAACATACCAACATTTATAAAACCTTTCACATTATATTAGTAAAATATCAATACACTTTTCAGGGCAACTTTATAGACATATGATTTAAAATTAAGTACTTAATAGATACCACTAACCTCGGGCGAGAATGGTTCATATTGATTAAGCTTATCCGGGTCCGATACCGCTTGGTTGTACGTTTGTTGCAAAATGTGTTTCAATAAACCTCGTGACGGATATTTGTTGAGACGTTGTGCTGGCAGTGAAGTACCTTTTTCCTGTAATCAATAACCAAAATTATTAATTATATTATTTTTCAGGCTTTATAAAAGAACCAAAGAATACACATTAATGAAGAAGTGTTCAACAGAATATACTCTTTATACAATTGTTATAAAGTGGATATAGTATACTAATAAACAGTATCGTCCCAGTAAGTTTAAAATGTCCTGTGTTTAATATGCGCACACGCTACATAATAATATGAAAATAAAATTTGCAACGACGATTCTATTTATTAAAATATGCTAACACGAATGGTTGCTCTCAGTACTGGTATACAAATCTAAATCAATATAAAGGATTTATGTTTTGCAATACGACACCAAGGGACGATTATGTTTTACCTTATTTCATTCACTAGTATAAATTCACTTTGAGTTTTTATTCGCACAGAAGTATTTACGATATTTAATGAACGATGGTAACGTACGTCTGGAAGTCATGACATTGGGAATATGGTGAAATGACCGATCGATACGGACTGCGTCATTTAAGAGCAATGTCGATGGCCTTGAGTCCCAACACAGTTCAAGGTTTGACAAATGTAGCAACTTATGAATATACAGCATACACAATACCTACCAATTTAAAGTAAATGTTAGCGGTCATTAGCTTCGCTATACATAGATGAGCGCCGAGATTAATTAGATCACGTTTTCTGCCACGTTCAGTACAACGACTGCAGTTGCTACACGATAAACAACATTATTAAATACCTACTACATGTATAATATATAATTATCATTTGTGGCCAGACGGGTAGAGTGTAGCACGTTATGGGTTGACAACCCTACATTAATATTATATTATATTCAGGGCGCATTTACATAACAATCGCTATCGTATACAAATATGTCCTAGATTTACACTTAAAAAGTATCCTGGTTTTTATGTTATTCTTTATCATCAATATTATTAAGAAATTATTTTCCGTATAAGTAATAAATACTCTTTCCCTATTTTTATCGCCTAGGTGCATTATGCAAGCAATTCTGTACTCCGGTTTAACGCATGGTAACCTGCATAAATACTCCACTTTCTAAGACTTAAACATAAAATATCTCAGGATTACAATTATAATGCAATGCCATTTAAGTTTTCTGAGTGTTGTTATCTTTGTTTAAGTAGTTGTCGTGACTTGCAATCAGACAAACGTCTTGTTCGTCTCGTCATTCAATTGTATTTAAAAAATACGCAGTTATACATTTAGAGAACAAAGAAGTTCATGTTTGTCATTGTTTGTTCGTACTTCCTTGGTCGTCACCGCTAACGTTGCATGTTTACTGGTTCTTCAATATAAATAGTACTCGGCATCACTTAACACCGCGAGGCCATATCTTTTAAACACAGTGCAATTAATTTATCAAGTACCACACAGATGCCGGCGTGTGTACATCGTCTTTATGACGTAACAGAAAATATTAAACAGCACTAATGACACGAAACATCGTTTAATTTAACATTGAAAATGCAAATCATAGAGAATGCAATATCTCTCATTTGTTTCACAACATAATTATTTCTTATTAAAGAATATTATTTTTTCTAAACTCATAAACACGGCCGTAGTTGTGCAGTTATTACGTTCTTGTTTTAAAACAGCATCATGAGCAAAAGGCGGTATGAATTAGGAAACAATTATGAAAATCGGCCAAGTTTTCCACGAAGTGTCTGTGCCAGAGAATAACATCAGGGTCAAGTGCGAGTTATACACAACGTGAAAGGTTATAATAATCTATGATGCAAATTCCTGATTAAAACGTCTTTAGACCAGAATAGTTATCACTTGTCATATTTGCCATTTCAAAATAACAAGCCTATTACTAGATATCAATGGTAGACCCGATATGTCAATATACTACGGAAACATAATCATAGTAATTATAATAAACTGTATAGTGCAGCTATACTCTAAGTGTGTTCCGCGGAACCCTAGGGTTCCGTGATACCTCTGTCGGGGTTCCGCAAGAATTTAGAAAAAAAAAATCAAAACACCTCTCTCAATAATAATTAGTAACTACATTGTACTTTTATTATGCTGATTAATAAAAAATACACTTATAAAAACAATTGTTTTATTGTAGGGTTCCATCAAGTATTTTGCTTCCCAAAAGGGTTCCGTCATTTAAAAAGTTTGAGAACCACTGGTATAGTGCATATGTAGTTGGAATAAAAAAAAATTATTATGAAAATACGCGAATAATTATAATTTTTTCTGTAAGGAATGAAAATAACACCAAACGGATAACAGGTAAAGGCGTTCGATCCTATTATTTTATATTATTCAATTCCGATCACAGTAATCGTCGCTGAGGTTAATTTTTTCGCATACATTTCAAATTGGGCACATCGTGGTTGCAAATACCCGCAAATATTGCCCAAAGGCCACTCTGTATTTTACGGGTGAGTTATTACATAATAAAAAAAATAAACTAAGAAAATTGTAACAGGCTGTGACATGGTCACTAGGGCAAAGAAAAAAAATAATGAATCAGAAATTTATAAAAAATATTGTGTACTCATTTTAATTTTAAATTTTTAAGTGAGTATAATAAAATTACTGTACGCAGGACGATAGGTTTTAAAAAATATATTAGAGTACTTAACGAGCTGATCGCCACATCTCTGTTGAATTTCATCCAATCGTGAATATTTTGGAAAGATGTACTGCTTAGGTGTTACACAATCAATTCTCATATAAGTAAGCGCACCGCGGCCCAGCGGCCCATATGGCGCTAAAAGTGTTGCGTCATTGAGTATCTAACTCGGTGAAAATTAGAAAGCGGCCCCCACGTTAATTCATCGCAATGCACCGCCGTAACATCATGTTTACTATCATATTACGTGATTACTTTTTAATTGGTAAACTAACAAATATAATAACTAAAATATAATTTTCTTATATACATAATATTATTATGTATTAGTCTATTTAGTATTCAATGGAACACAGGCAACGTATTCTACTATAATAACAAGAAATGTAATACCTAGGTGAAAGGTTTTGCAATTTCTGACATTTAAAGCACTCAAACCTCTATTGGTATGGTAGTATTTTGATCCCTATACATATGTATAAGCAACAGGATTGACATCAAAAAAGTTTTTGCATAAATTTCCCATTTTATTCCGGAGTGTATTTTTAATTTGTTAATGCAGATCACGATGTTATTAAAATTATGGACATTGGACAGTCTCCTAAGAAAGGTTTCTTGTAGCTACAGCGGTTAAGGTAGCCGCCCTCTTTGTCACATCTAAACAGTCAACCGTATATTTGTACAATAATCCTAATAAAAATAATGAAATTGAAAATATAAGTCAACCAACTTCATAAAATAATAGAATACCCAAATCTATTAGATTGTGAGCGACGGCGCTGGCGCAGCCAAAAAAAGGTCATTAACACTACGTGAGACATTCGCGTTCGCTCAATATTGCGGTCATCGCCCCCACAAGTGGTCTGCATTGAAAATCTCGCCATAATAATAATGACATTTGCAGTCAAATCAGTCCGAATCGTCATCTAAGAGAAACTGTTCAGATTTAAATGTGCGTTATGAATATTTTTAAAGTATCTATTCTAAGTTTTTTTCCAAATGTTGGAAACGAATTCGGTAATTCGTGCCAAGTGGTAAACAATGCTAATTTAAGAATGGAACATTTCGTAAAATCAGTTTCATGTGAAAGAAAAATAGATATGTATGTGTACATATAATTCGAAGTAAACCATTAAGGCGGTAAAAATTATGTGAAAGTCCGTCTAGGAGAAATTATCGGATGTCTTAGTAACTACAAACCTGTAGCTGAACCTTTTAATCTATTCATTAATGTTCATAGGGAAAAAAGCTAAAACTATCGAACGACTTACTAATATCGTCATTCGGTTGTAGACTTTTATAACTCTATGCTGGAAGCCAATACATATTATACTGCTGGAGATTTATTTCTTTTTATAGAAATATGGAGCGCTATTTTACCATGGCTTTGACTACCGTTTCGTATGTTTCCTGGCGCTAACACTAGCCGTAGCGATTAGCGTCACAATGAGGAAGTTCTTTGGTATATGGGGCTCATTAGTTCCGGAAGTGATAAGGGGGCAATTAATTCGATCACCTGTTTTTCTACTGTATTGTTGCCATTTCATTCATTAAAACTGTATAAAGTTATAAATAAACTTGTACTATAACAAGTTTATTAGTTTATGGGGAGTTTTTTATTAATATTAATCTAATTATATATATTAAGGTGCGTTGGGGTTAAATCGGACGCTTTTTCGACGTGTTAAATAGTCTTCCCGAATTATTTTTTTACAATAATTCTATAAGAGCTATCATAATGAATCATTAACTTAGCTAAATATTATTAAATATACTAAATGGTGTATATTTTTTCAATCCCTTATATATAACAGTTAATGTTTTATAGGGCTTTAAAAAAGTACCATACTTTTAGAAATGTGTGAGAAAGATAGGACCTTCACAGGTATAGTTCGGACTACTATCTAAAATCGTCTATGATACAGGGATTCTAAAATCCATAAAAAGAGCATATTCTGATCTAGATATTCATTTATAAACATTCAAAAAAAATTATAAATTTCGGAAGATATTTTTAGAAGCAAACTTTGTTTTTTTAATAGTTGTAGGCATACGATCATACCCCACATGAGTGATACTGTAGATATTTTTAAAAATATTCGAAGAAATAGTACATACACGTGTAAATAAACAATAAATAAACCAAATCGACCATTCATCTGAGCTAAAAAAAAATACACAATTGGTGAGTTCAGACGTTTTCGGGTATAAATTTTGATAAAAACTTGCAATATTTTACAAGTGCTAGATCGAACGATTTTTATCCGTTCTTTAACGACAAATAATTGTATGGGTAAAGATCGGATCTCAGGGAATATACGTGTTTCGACATATTTGTATAAACAAGTCACAAGATTTATTTCCTTTATGATAGTATATACCTACAAAATTAATTGAAAACAGTAAATACTCAATTAAAATTAGGCACATTCTTGCATGGGGTTAATCCGGATCTACCAGGGAACGACAAAACACCGACATTCTGTTTGTTAGCACCGTAAACATTATTTACTTGACGGATTCACTCATGTGAACTAGTGGAACGTAGGGTACAAAATGGGGTCGCAGGTAGTCTTGTCCGAAAACAAAAATTATAACACAATTACGAGTTATTTGATTTATACGATCTTATACCTCCTACGATCTTACCCCAACGCGCCTTACGGATTCATAAAAGTAAATATTAAAAAGGAATATTTCACTCTTAAAAATTATACGTAAGTAATCCAAATTATTTTAGTTCCTTCTAATGAAAGCATAAAAGTGTCCCATCATGGTAGAGTAGATTATGCTGTTGGGATTGTTATACTTATTCCTTTGGCGCTTTATTGTTATTAGCTTATTGATGTATCAAATTAAGTATAATTTAATGTAGTTTTATTTAATTATAGTTTTTGTAAATTCATTATGTATCATAAAAATATATTATCTTACTTCACGAGTCTTAAACATGCCCTCTTAATGTGCACAAGATATTATCTAACTTACAATATTTTTAGAGATGGAAATAAAGATCTAAATTACAAGACTTTCTGATTCAAATGCGGAAAGCAACACGTTGAGAATATTTATTACAGTGACTCAGCTCGAATATGTAAACTTACGGCACACACGGATAATAATGTAAATGAGAACAAACAATATGTATACAATGAACATCAATAAACTGCTAAGTATAAAACCTTGAATACACTAATATCCAATACGACAAAATAGAAGATTATGCAGTTGAGGCAAGCAGTGGCGGCGCGTTTGACAAATCCGTCTATCCCATGACAGAAAATGGTATGCAACGTGTATAAATAGAGTGAGCCTCGTGCGGCGTCTGCGGACATCGATCGTTGCGTCCTCGCGGCCATCTTGGCCCTCGTGTCTCCCTCTTGCACCGCGCCTCACTCTCCGCTATCGCCCATCACTGCCCCACATTCACCGCGTCGTTGTTTCGCACATGCAACTCGGTAGGTATAACCGTTGTATATTATGCACAGTTTACTCAGTATTTGACTAAGTATTACAATTTTGTAATATATTCAGAGACACACAATATGTATCTTCAATATCCAAACTGCTTCCGGAATAATAAAATAATATGATAGACAAATTATATTAAGTATTACCAAAACTATACTACTATGTATTATTATTAAAATTTCCTATATTAAATACCTACACATAGATTAGGAGTAATGGCAAAAATAACAATATTGCCCTGGTTTTCACAAAACTAGTGGTTTTAGGAAAACTAGAAATAGAATGACTTGACATTGAGAATCTTTCCGCGACTGCAAGTATGCCAAACGTAGGGTTGTAATTTTTCTCAAATGTAAGTATATTTTCAAATATTTTATTTGAATTAAATATTTTTATAATATAGAAATAATTTATAATTTAGTAGGTAAGTTAGCTAGCTCCAGGTACCCCTATTACATTACCAAAACAATGTAATTTTTACTTATGTTCAGATCACATAGTCATACGAACGAAAAAAATGCTGGTGTATAATAATATTCTTACCATAATAAATAATTTTGCTCAATGTAGGTCGTTCGTTTTTTATATCTTCATGCATTCAATCGCCAAACCTAATTTTATAGTGCGAGTACATACTTCCAGGAGTTAATCAGATAACCACGTTACGTACGAATTGGTTGCAATCGGTTCCTTTTTGCTCTTGCAAATTTTATGCTGCGTAGTAAAAAGGCCTAATAACCTAAATCAGTTATTATCTGTTAATTGATATTGAATATTTTGACGTTTTTTATGCCTATTTCGGGCTTTTTAAGTTGCATATAATCCGTGCATTCATTATTATAAGTACCTATTTCATAAACTATAGGTTATGTTTTAACAGGCGTTATTTATAGAATTAAATATCCAATACCTATCTAGTACATGTAGTAAATTTAAATACTTTAAAAAAAAGCGGATGAGAGCAGTGACTAAATTGTACTTAAAATATTATTATTTTTCCTTGAAAAAGTTCTCTACAGACTAAATGAAATCTCATAATCTTTCGAAATATACAAGGGACGTTTAGCAAGGAGTTGATACACGTACAGAATAAAGCAGGTGCCACCAGTGGGCCGGATGACCGTGGTCAACCGCCCATTGATATCAAATGCACCCAGTCAATTCATTTATATAGTGCACTGTACAGTGTACACATATCCATTATACGACACAGGTCGTAGCCCCAAACAAGGTGGCAGCAATGTCCAATGACGTAAGGTAATAGTTATGTTAAACGTTTTTGATTCGAAACTGGTTTCGTATCTTGCGCGTAAAGTAAAATATAAATTTTGTGTCGCAAATTTTTTGAAGAATATAATCACAACTAGGTTAGTGTTATTAAAAAAATTAAAATAAGTACGTAGAGTGTCATTGTCATACAAATCATAACACACTTAGTGCATTTGTCAGAGAAAAATAAATTGTATTCACATTTTTTTTTAAAACAAATGTTAATTTCTCTGTAAGTAATAAATCGAGTTTTTTTTTTTTTATTTTGTCCGGTAAACCTGACAACGTGATTACCTAACGAGCAAACAGATGTCTCCATTTAAGGACCCTTCTCAAGCAAATAGCCTTGAGCAATTCCTTCATACTTAGCCGCGTACGAGTTACGGGCGGGAATATTAGACAAATATTACTTATATTGCCTAACTAATGTGTTAGTCATAAAATAAAATAATGTGTACTTTAGGAGGAGATGCAAATAATCAAAAATTTCAATGGTAATTTCATATAAATTAAATACAATAAATTGACAATATCCACATTATAATAAACTAGCTTTTGCTCGCGGCTTAGCCTGCGTTAGAGATTTCCTGGATAAAAGTCCCGTTATGTATTTTTCCGGGATAGAAAGAGCCTATATCCTTGACAGGGTCTCTAACTATCTCCATAACAAATTTCAGCGAAATCCATGTGGTAGATTTTAAATTTAACGCGATATTTTAATTTTTTTTCATGGATAAAAATCTCGCTATATATTTTCACGGGATAGAAAGTAACCTAGGTCCTTCATCATAAGTTCATAGAAATCTGTTGAGTAGTTTTTGAGTTTTATAATAATATATATTTTATAGAACTTTTTAAGAGTAACAATTCCTTCATACATATTTGTTGCGTTACTTCAACCGTTTACTTAGTGCTCGCAACGGAAGCTCTCAAAAGGAATAAATTTTACTCGTTTTTGCAATAAGTTTTTTTTTATTGATGCTCAGCTCTTGTAAGTCTTAGCGTGCCCTTTCGCCTATTGCCTTTCTCCATAAATGGACAATCCAACACTACAAGATTTTTACACTTCGAACCAGTAGTTCCTGAGATATGCGCGTTCAAGCATACCAATAAACTGTGCAGCTTTATATAATAGTATAGATAGTTAGAAGTATAGATTTGAAATAACCAACCAAGTTGAGTTAACATATAGCAGAAATATGGAGTTTATTTTATTTTGATATGTATCGAATATAGCTTCTAAAAGAACGGCGCGCCGCGCCGCACCGTTTTGCTGGGTGAGGGCCTTAATGACATGTTGTTCAAAACACCTATTGATGTCAAAGCATAATATAGTATTCTATTAAAAATTAAAGTTTTAAAATAACGATGCACAATTATTTCAAATGGAATATTATTAATATTATACTGAATGAAATTTTTAAACTCCTGTCGTCAACCGCATCATAAAACCTTTTTTTTTTTGCTCCTTGTTTAATTTATAGAAATGTGTATAGATTTTGTGTTCTATAGCTATTTCAGGTAAGAACAAATAATTTATTTCTCGGCACATTGGGTATCGTATAATATCTTGTTTATCAGACTTGATCCGAGGCAAATATTTATCATAGATATTGTCTTTCTTTAATTATCTAATCGATTATCGAATAACACGTGCAAGGTATAGATATAATTTTCGTGTGAGTATATTATGTTACAGGCAATCTGTATAATCGGGCATTCATAGACTATACAATACCTAGGTAATGTATAAAACATTATTAATATAATTGTCCATTACATACTTTATCTGAGTAATGTATACAACTCCTAGGGATTGTATTGAGTGCCTGCGGGTCTATCAGCGACAATGTGTAAATATGTAGATTTTGGTCTGTATTTATCTGTGTTATATAATAGGCTATTTTACTTTTTTTTATTTTTTATTAGGTATTTCAATAATTTCTACATTTAAAATGTAACAGTGAAGGTACGAATAAAATTCAGTTAAAAATCATCAAGGCCTACAAAAGCCGCCAGAAGGGTTAAAACCGAACAAAGTAAAAATCCTATTATAAAATGAAGGACAAATAAAATACCCGAATTAACAACATTTCATTTTTCAACATACTCAAATGTTTATATTTTATGAAACTAGGTCTAAAATTATGAGACCCATATTTTTTCTTTTTCCAAAACTCAGTTATTTTCATTCATGATTTTCAGTTTGAATTTTGTTTTATTCTAAAAGGACGAAAACACTAGATGTCGTCATATATACCGCTCAAGACGTAATGACCTTTGCTTTGGCAGTAAAAAAAGTAATGAAGAGACAGTATTTTTGTTTCTCTCTCTCTCTCTCTTTAAAAGTGACAGTTGTGACGTACCTATTGTAATATTGACATTTGACATGGACAAAAGACGGTGTCTAATTTTTTTAAATAAATAGTAAGGGGGACCAGGTAACTACTTCATTCAACCGTATGTATATGACATCATTAAGCATTTTTCGGTTTTTAAACTTCGAAATTAAGTATTAAAAAAATATTAATAATTCATAATCGAACTCAAAGTAGAAAAATTAAGAAACGGAATTTTTGTTTTAGATACATTAACATTTTAAATTTTTTTCAATATACAGATTGCCAGGAGATATATAATTAATATCATGGTATTCTCGCGCTGTAGTTGTATAACTTTGCACAACATGTTTTTTGTTACTTTCACAAAATAAAGCAAGTTATAAGCTGTTTTTAGGTAGATTAATCATAGTTGTCAAAACAAAAAAGGTTACAAAATGTTATGCGATATTGTATTAACATGTGCATTATGTTAAACCATTTAGCAAATTGTAACAAATATCGCATATTATAATAGAGAATGTTACGGTGTCAGAAAATGCTATTTAACATTAGGTAACTACAGTGTGGGAGCATCATCACAAATTACAATTTATTTCAGTGCTAACTTCTTCGAAAAGGTCGCTTATTGTAATGTACATAAAGGTTACTCACCAATGCGACAACAGAGTCGATGGCTCGGTTGAAACGATCGCATAGGGCTCGCATGCTTTCGTAGGAGTGGGTGTCGAAGTCGCACAAGATGTTGTTCTCTAAAGCCGCCTTCATCTCGGGCAAGTCGTCGCACACCCACCTAAAAAGCACAAGGTTTAAAAAAAAGCTTTAAATAAAAAAAGAGCTTGGGGTATAAAATTTGAGGCTGGCTGTTTTATACAATTTGATTGATTTTAAATAATGTCATTTATAAGAAGTCTATGTATACGACGTTTGTTAAAGGAGGTATTTCATTTATGTGCGCTGATTACGCGTAAAAACCGCACGTCGATGGCGCGTATAATGTACGCTGAGCAGACAGCTTCATTATGCATAGTTTTCAAAATATTCCTTTCTTAGAGATAATTTTATGACATCCTATTTGTATGTGTGCGTGTTTTTTTTTTGCAAATATGAGTTCCGTCATAGGAGCAGAAAACCCTTTCTTATATTTTTGATAAGTTTCAATCAATTTGGTTATCACCAATTTTTTTACGCAAGCTTCATAATACCCATTAATTACACTAGCTACAATATTCTTATAGGAGTGGCAGTGGCGGGTGTAAAGGCCGGAAAGTTTTGGGCAACAATATTCTTCAAACCGAAAAACAAAAGTGCAAGCATACTAATGCTTGACGGTAATATGCGCTGCTATATATCTTGTCCGACATTCGCAAACCAAAGCTAAAAGGCTCCTGGCGGTCTATTAAGCACCCTTTGTAGATATACCCCCTTATTCATAGACGTTTTTTATCGAAGGACGGAGCATTGCTGTGATAACAAGTCTGTTTCTCAACTTTGTTTATCTTACAGTTTGCTGTTTATTCAGTTTTGTTTATGTGACAGCCAATTAGATTAAAGTTGTATCTCAATATTAGCAAATCACAACGCTATGTCTACGCACTGCGAAGGCTGCCATGCCGTCAGCACTGAGAAACAAACTTGTTATCACAGCAATACTCCGTCCTTAGATAAAAAAAACCTCTATGAATAAGAGGGTTAGCCTCTAGTTACCAAACACAATTCTTTAAATCGTAAATATGTCTAAGTTATTGACAGTTCACGGTATAAAGAACTCAATTAATAGCTCAGTTTCAAGGCCAGCGATTGAGTGAGTCCGTCCGGTCGAAATGAGGTCAAAGTGAAGGCTCTCGTGATCCCGACCGCTCGGGTCGAAATGCACCGACTTGCAGGACTCGTTTTTACTTTATTTGTACACATACGAAACAGGTGAGTTAAACATGCTGCCGCCCATTTAAACTTATGTCATATAACAAGTAATACGATTATCGAACGTTTATTCTGTGTTTGTCCTTACTGTTATTTAAAATAATCGAAAATAGACATCCTAGCCAATCCTATTATTTTATTGATTTAAAAGTTGTTACAAATTTTTTATCTGATATCTAAACGATGTCACCCATCGAGTTAAATGACATAAATCTAGATAAAGATAAAATAATATCAATGCGACTGACGATATAGTATGACGATACTTCGATGTATTTAAAGTGTTATTGGGACTTTACTCTACGAGTACATTTATTAATTATTTTTTTGCATTACTGCTTAATACATCCAATCTATTAATCTAAAACAATACTTCGGTTTATTTTAAGCCGCAAGCGTTTTATCAGTGTCCGCAAAAGCATAACAGTATTATCTCTTTGGTCTTGTGGCAGAATATATGGGTTATAATCCGAGAGGTACTGAATTTGATTTAAAAGTTGCGTCGCGTCGGGCTAAATCGTGTAGGTTTAAATAGCATACTATAAATCACGTTTATACGAGGAGTGTTGAGCTGGATTTGATTTTCACGTAAGCAAAAACAGCTAGCTGTACGTCAGTCATGGTCAAGGTCAATATGATATTTTCGAAGTATATCATAATAATATCATAGAATAAAATATAATATTAAATGATAAATAAACAATGCAATTACAGAGCTAGTACCGAGAAATCTGTATTTTCTAAACTCATAATTTACATAGTAATACGTAACACCTTGAAAGTTAAATGTGGTCATTACAAATGTATAATAGTTGAAGTTACTATTAAAATTATTTTTAATAAATAATAATTTAGGGCAATATTTAGACGTAGAGGGCAGCGGAACCAAAACGAAACGCAACCCGTCACTTGCTTAACCATTTACCCCCTAACGTAAAGTACGAAATGGCACGATGCGTCTTCGTGGAATGCTCAAACTATACTATAAATAGTCGTTAGACGTACAAGAATTAAAAATAAACCGATGAGTTGGTTATCGGTCTCGGTTAAAATAAGCTTTGTAAACAGTTATATTTTTTTCTTAAAAAGACTGATAAATATATTTTTTTTTCTATAATTACGCTGTGGTTTTATTTTTCTAAATTATAGTTTGCAATAGTCTCATATTTAAAAAATTACTGGACGCCCGATAAAAATTATATTATCGGGCGTCCAATGGTCGAAATTCAACTGTCGAACTTAATTTATTTGTAAAACATATCACGTTAGCGCGTTTCACAATCATTCCCGCCACAACGGAACGCAAATAGTTTTTTTTAGAATCGACCTATGCCGACTTTGCAATACTTCTGATTCAAAGGTTCACCTGATAACAGTCAGCGCTTTTGGCGCGCTAGACATAAACACAGTATTATTTTGTTGGATTTTAACACTATTCAAAATGAATCTACACATATTTTCTAATGCTCTCAGCAGCTTCGTACAAAATAAAATCTGAAGATTTCGACAATTTTTTTTTTATCTTTTCGCTTGTGTAGTGTATAGTGTGGGACATGGATTAATTATAATAAACTTTATTTCGTAATATATAAGGGTATTTAATTTTTAACCTAAAAAATGTGTCTAGCAAATTTACCAACTAAACGCATTCATTTGATTTATAATTATTATTTCATAATGTGTTATTTCTCACCTTATAGTTTCTACTATCTCCAGGGCCCCATCGTGTTTGTCCTGTAACAAAGAAAATAAATTAATGAATATTAATCAAATAAATCAACATATTGGTATCCTAATATTATATTATCAAAGAGGATTTTACACTTTTATTAAATTTTGAACATGAGAACCTGATTATACTTAGATAACAATAATTATTTCAAAATGCTGTGTATTATTTGAGTACAAAATAGAACTCTTTTTATATATATTTGAAACAACACTATAATAGACATGTTGGATTATAGGGGGCGTCAGATTAGACAGTGGCCGGTTTACCGAGGGTCCACTGTAATTTTAATTATAAAACAAAATGTATAATTATTTATTAGTAAACTTCTGATTCGCCATTTTCAAAGAACGATCCTAATCACTTTTTTATCCCTCGCGAAAATGGATCAACAAGAACAAATTTTTTTAACTTACTAACAAATAATTTATTTTTATTGGCATGTTCTTGAGATTAGATAGAATATAAGACTGGGATTGATTATTGTAAATAGTTTTAAGTCATCAGTGCCCAACCTAAAGCATTTGAACTAGAAATTTGAACAGAGGACCTTTCTGTGATGACTATATATAAGGGATGATATACATATATCTCTTTTGGGGTTAATGGTGGTAAATAAATATTTTAGAATATCACCATTCAAAGTTTTTACATAGATTTATTAAAGGTAAATAGCATTATTATTTTATACTGAATACAGTCCAATAACATTGATTTGACCGGAAACTACACCTTTTGTAAGACTATAAGTAAAAGTGAGAATTACTATATGTTCATAAAAATATGAACAACATTCATTAATCCAAATTATCATAAAATGACATGCAAAACCAAGTCTGTTCATCTGTTACAAATCATTAATTAAGTTTGATGTTTTTTTTTTTTTGGAAAATGTCTTAGTTTCTATAAGACAATATTCTCAGAAAACCACTTCTAAGGTTTTGAAATTCGAGTTGAAAGTCATATTAAAACCTGTTACCAATAACATTGAAAAAAAGGAGATATTATGTTTGTTAAAAAGTATATTATTATGTGAGTGCAGCCACAACTAATAATATAATAATAATATAATAAAATATTTATACATACTTTATTGTACTTAATTCGAAATTTAAGTTTTAATTTAACTGAAGATCATTATTAGCTATCAAAACAGAGAGAAATTATAATTTAACATCTACAAAATATTTCATTTTTTATGTACAACTATTATCCATTAATATCTTTTTACGGAGGAGTATTGTGATATTTCTTTCAATGCAGCATCTTTATCTTGGCTTGGAAAGTAATCGCACAATCAATACTACAACAATCATTTTTCAATGATACTGTCATATGTGTTTATCCATTTGTGTTTTGCATAGAAAGTAGAAAAGTTTTCAATACAAAGTCAAGAGTTCTCATAATATTTTCCTCTGAAAGCATTATATGTATTTAATGAAGCTTTGACAAACAACTATTTTTCACATATCATTACACTGCGTTAAGTTTATTTGTCAGATTAAAGTTGTATAACTTAATTTTTTATGAACTTAATTCGTTAATATCTTAGATAATTCAAACCGAATTATGATCCTAATGAATTAGCAACTAATAACTAATTCAAATCCAATTAAACCAAACCATATCTTGTTGCAAAAATAGCACATTACAGCTAGAGCTCAAATATCTTGTAATCAAATTTCGAGGTCAAAGAATGGCATTAATTGATTTAATTTTTATCTTAATGTATGTATTTTATGAAATTTAAATACATAAATGACAGAGAGGTGGTATGTCAATATCATAGAAACAATACAGCCAATCACAACAAATAGGAATATGTACGCTTATCACCATTTTATTATAAAAAATGTTGTCACAGAAATCCTCAAGTTGGTTATGTTAGGTTATAAGTGTACACATACTATAGGCAATCTGGACAAGCAAAGCAAACAAATAGAACAGGAGCTGCAAGTGCTAAAAATAAATGTTTAAGTGTGGAACTTCTGTTCATTTTATCCTAATAGGATAGAAATGTTTAGCCTAGTTTTGACAAAAAAATCTATTTTGCAAACAAAATAAATTGAAAAGAAATAATGATTTAAAATTTAAAAAAATATGTGAATATTCTTTAAATAAATAAAAACACACAACATAACACTGCCGGTTAATATCTTTGAAATATTAATAGGTAGGTACTATTAACAATCAACCCAAACATGTTTTGAATCAATAAAAATAATTGATTCTTTTCTATTTTTAACATGCTTCCAACCACAAACACATTACTATTTCCATATAGGTTTTTTTCTGAGCCTGGAATAATTGAATAAATAAAATAAAAAATTACTCTGCAACTATCATAAGGCTCATCTTAATTTTTACAAAGTATAAAGAATATTATAGCATTCACATGTCAACACCGAAGGAGACCACAGAATCACATAATATATAACTACAATAACAATAATTAAAATATTGTACATGGACAAAATATTTTGAATACTATTTCAAAACAAGGTTCATGTATATAACTAAAACATGAATACTGTTATGGAAGACCCCAAACACTAATGAAAGTACCTACAAATGAAAAAATACAAATTCGACTCATTAAAAAGTATTCTAATGTATCAAAACATTTAATTTATGTCTAAGACTGACAACTAAATAGAATGAATGATAATAATTGATTTATAGTAATTATAACACATTTTAGTAAGTTTCGTCAACATTAAGTAACACTGATAATTTCATTTATTTATATTACTTGTTTCATTGTCACCATCATATACATAATATTTAACCTTGATATGAATAGCATGTTTACCAGTTCCTGAAATAATAAATACAAGCAAACAACTACCCGCTCTGCAAATAATCAATTTTAGGATATTGCATTAGTTCTGCTTTTCTAAATAAGAGAACCACAATTATTAATATGTTTGATATACTATTATTCATAATTGTAAATAACACATTTTAGAGCTGCCTGCTCAGATTTCATTATACATATATTATAACTAAAAAACCATCATAATTATACATTTGATTAATATTCATTTTAATAAAGAGAATCGAAGAAAAAAGCTTTTTATGTACATATTTTTTTATAAATAAATATTTAAACAAAGTACATCTTACTTTTTTTAATACTGCACCCATGTCAATAAAACATTAAAATATTATCCCCTTTTGTTAAAAAAAAAACCTTGTACTAATTGTTCAAAGCATATGATTTAAAACATAAAGAACAATGCAATGACTAATGTATAGAAATAAACCTTAATTCACCATGGATAATAAATGGAATAATTCAAAATTAAGAAACTGAATGTTTTGTATCAATGAGACAGTTACATAGTTACTCTCTATCATATAAAAAATATATTGTAGGAACCTATAACTATATAACTAGGTTATCAATGAAGATAAATAAAGAAATACTGACAAAAGACATTACCCCTTACATAATGTGGAATTATTTCAAAACAACTATACATCATAATAAATTAATAACTTGCTACCAACATTCAGTAAGCTAAATAAAGGTTATCAACATTTTCTCTAAACAATGAATGTGAGGTAAATAGCTAATCAACAAACATCACATTTATACAACAAATATTTAATACTTTAATATGTACTGTGTATACACCACTTTGTATAATGTATTTTATCACCTTATTATCAATACTGTTGTTATACGCAGAGTTTAGATTATAACG
This sequence comes from Manduca sexta, assembly GCF_014839805.1. NCBI lineage: Eukaryota > Metazoa > Arthropoda > Insecta > Lepidoptera > Sphingidae > Manduca > Manduca sexta. The sequence continues at coordinate 6,167,477 of NC_051139.1, forward strand.
AATGAATACTACCCAACAGTGTGTACATATCTAAAAAAAGTCGACACCTTGACAAAACACGAGGTCAATACACTCTGCTGCAATACCCATGTGACGTTGAGGAATAGCTACCCTAAACCTGAACTATTTTAACTAAAACATTACCAGAAAAACTATTAATTCTCCTAATGATCAATTATTTTTACCTTCCCAACAAAACAAATGATCACACTCAATACAATTTTGCTAATCAGTAATTCAAACTGGCACTTGTTCCACGATGGATTGTTTGAAAATAATGAGATGCGCCTATTTACAATTTTTGATTCTGAAAGAATAGCATAACGGACACTGAGAACATTATAACTACTACGAAAGCGTGTAAATAACTAAAATAGAATAAAAAGTATACATTTCCTTACCGAGCCATGACCTGTAGTGAGGGGCCATGTATAAACAACAGGTTCCGCGCCTGCAGGAGAGTGCAGGCGTAAATCTAAAGCCATGATAGCAAAACCGATGCATTAAAGCACACACTTTACACTTAAACACTAAATTAATCACTAAATACACTAAATTTTAACATAATTTCACTGCACTTTCACACACACACACTCTGAACAACCGGTCGCCATGTTGAAATTATTTCTAAATTCCAATCATGGCTGCCTATAAGTGTTGCAACATTTAAAAAAAAACAAAAAAAAAACAGAAAATAAACAATATATCAATAAAAATATATATACATAGTATATTTTAATGTAGTGGATATTTTTGTATGTCCAATTGATTATTCAATATTTGACCAATCCAAGTACACCTCTCTGTAATTTGCCTATCGGCTAGGGGGTATAAAGAGCATAGACTTAGGACACAGGCCGCTTGATAAGTGATAAGGTCTCAGGAAAAGGTAAAGACCGCAATCTGCTTAAAGCTGGCTTAAAGCAGACATGACTATGTGGAGTGTGCATTAATTTAACTTCAAACCTTATTAAAGTGCCATTACTAAAGCTAAGCCCATGCCTTATACGCTTACCCCCTTATTCATAGACGTTTTTTATCTAACGACCGAGTAAAGCTGTGATAACAAGTCTGTTTTTCAGTGCTGACGGCATGGTAGTCTTCTCAGTGCGTAGACATAGGGCCGTTGTGATTGGCTAATATTGAGATACAATAATAATAGCCAATCACAACGGCCCTATGTCTGTTTCTCAGTGCCCAACGGCACTGAGAAACGAGCTTGTTATCACAGCTTTACTCCGTCCTTAGATAAAAAACGTTTATGAATAAGGGGGTTTGTCTGTATACTTGTTAAAGTTCTTTATCATTTGTACCTAATAGGTTAAACTAGGTGGTGATTCTCGTATGGTACGGTCCATACGGTAGGTACGGGTAGGTATAAACCACCGCAATATCTGTTTCTGCCTCTCAACGGCATCGTCTTGTCATTTAAATTGTGCCTATTGAAAAAAATGGTGGGCTGAATTTTTATTACGTATGTTTTACTGTACATTGCTTGTGGAATGTACCGAATGAAGAACCTTTTCTAAAATGAAAGTTCCAGTCTTATTTCCTAAATGTTGATTCACCACATGGTTTCTATGAATGCCATTTATCAATTTTGGAGTAAACTTCAAACAAAGATGTTATTAATAAACTTTCGCATTTTATTATAAGGATTGCTTTGCATTCGTTCCATGCATTTACAGTGCACGAGTGACGAGCGGCATTATATAAAAATCAATGAATTTTAATGCTTTAAACGTGTTTAAAAAATATTGAACTGTATAACGCTCACCCAAGTTTACAATCGAAAAAAGTATGCTATTTATAAAAATCCGGATTATGAAAGAATAATGATATTAATATGATAACGCATTTATCAATGTCACCGGCTAATTTGTAGAAGTGGCGCCAAATTTTGTAGCTATATAATAGAAAAAAAAAGTCCTGTCCAGTCAAGTGACGTAGTTAAATAAGCCATTTTCTACCAACAAATTAAAAACCCAGTTACTTATATACCTACGGTCTGTATCATAAATATTGTTTTTTTTATCAATATTTTTGAAATGGATACGGTTAAATTCATAAATAGCTGGTGAAAACTGGTGACAACTCTGTCAATTTCGAATGCATGAATGAGTATGCATCTCTTTTTGTTCCTTATCCATGCCATAAGAGTAATATAGTACCAACATGTATAATATAACTATAATATATAATGTAACTATTATAACATGGCTTTAGTTATTGTTATGTGATCAAAACATTGAAATTTCATTACTGTGGTATTTTTGTTAGTTATTATCATAAAATGTATTTTAAACTGTTTGATAAATAATACCTTCGCCTCTGTACAGGTTTAAAATTGACAAACCTAAAACTACCTTTTTTCGTGTCTGTTTTCGTGTAATATTTACATATAAAAAAAAAATATTTTATATCATTTACCGACAATTCGGTACGTTCTAGACTAATAGTACTATTTTTCATCATCATTTATCATCACATAATATACCATTTTTACTCGGCAGCTCCACCGATTTGTGATGTTGTCTTTCCATATATAATATGTATTTTAATTTTCTTTGATTTTGTCTTTTGAGACCACTGGCAAAATCTTTCTATGAAAGTCATCTATTATCTATTTATAATATTCTTTGCAGAACATCATCGTCGGCAACCATGGAGCCATAATCTAAAAATTAATTGAATTGAAGTGTCTGCATAAAAACAAAGTCATATAATTTGTTGAAGTTAACATAAATAGTCCTTTTAGTTGTGTTGTTAGTTATATTATAATTCTCTTTATTTCACAGAACATCTCATCGGTAATTGCTAAATTATGTCAGACTCCGAAAACTCTGAAACTACAGAATATAATAACTTTAAAGAAATTCAAGAAGAAATAGAAAAATGTAAGCGAAATCCAGAAACTTCGGGAATGTTTGTGTCTGGGTGGGATGATGCTGATCAAGATGTTGATGTTGTGAAAAATCCTAAAGGTGACTATATAATTTTAATACAAAGTGAATTTAAATGTCTACAATATTAAAATTTATGGATGTCTACCATAAATTTTTACTGACACTATATAAAATAGCAAGCTTTGCAATAGTATGTTTCATTTTTCATAAAAAAAAAAATTAATACTTGAAGTGAAGCATTCACTTTTATATGTTTTAATATAAGTACTAAATTTTAATATAAGTACTTTTTTTTTAGAAAATCCAATAGATCATATCCTGTGGGCTGCAGAAAATGGCGACGTTGAATTATTGAAAGAATTATTAACAATCCAACCTGGGCTTGTCCATGCTCGTGATTCTGATGGTTATACTCCCCTGCACCGAGCATCCTACAGCAATCATATAGCTGCTGTTCAGTACTTACTCAGTGTTGGGGCCAATATCAATGCCAAGACTCAACTTGGGTGGACACCACTGCACTCAGCTTGTAATTGGAATAACTATAAGATAGTTGCAAGATTACTGGCAGCTGGGGCAGACCCTACAGCACTTTCAGAGGGAGGTAATATCTCATAATTTTTTACATTGTAATAATATAATGACCTAATAATGGAACAAAAGCAAGAAAATGGATCCTTATTGAATATAATATTAAAGTTGCATTTTATTTGTGTGTAGTAATATACAAACATGTTTTTTCTAATGTAATATAATTACTTACTGTTGTTATTATGGAATGATATTAACTTAATTAAGAATTCTAAAAAAATTATAAATGTTCATATTGACTGAAGAGTAGAATAGAACTGATCAATGTGTTATTTTGATTACAGAACAGACCCCACTACATTTGGCAGCAGCAGTTAGTCATTGTAAATCAACATTATTAGTTTTATTTTTAAGGAGAGATTTAATAGAAATAGCTAGAAAAACTAACAACAGTGGTGAAACTCCTGAAGATTTGGCTAGAGGTCATGGTATTTATGCACCTTTATTTGAAATGGTGTGCCCAGCAATATCACACATTCATTCATTAGCTTTTACATGTAATCCTTTTGTTCGTAGAAAGCAAATAATTTTACTTAAAAAATAAAAAAATTAGAAGTATAAGTAAATATTTTATTAACTTTTTTTATTTTACAATAAATAATTACAAATACATAAACATATTTGGTAAATTTAGGTATTTATCTAAGTATATGGTCCCCATAGGTATACATTGGAGAAGTTTACCTAAGCTTTTATTCTAGTAGAAAGTGAATGCAATATTGTTTTTATTTTTTTATATAGGCACGGCGAAGTGTCCTCACTTCACCTGATGGTAAGTGGAGTGGGGTCGAATAGAATGCTGACTGACGAGAGATGATAACCCCTCGACAGTCGACTCAATTATGCCGGCCTGTTGGAACCGGATATACAGTGGCTGACCCTGGAACGCGATAGAATTACGTGTGCGACTGGCGGGTTTTCATCGCATTGTGTACGTGGTTGCTATCCGGGGGAAATAAATCGACGGATGCAAGGCTAATTGACTTTAGCGAAAGTTTTTTGCGACACTAAGTTTCATACATATTTTAAATCAGCACATTTTTCTGTTCTTAAACTTGTTAAAATAAAAAAAATAATGTTTAAGCCTTTCGACCGTCGAAATATATCCTAGCACAAGTAACGTCATGTGGAAAGAATAATTAACTCTTCTGGGGTTCCAAACAATATATTATTATTATTATTATTATATTACACATGTGCTTACAATAACCCACAGGTTTATTATACATTGTTTAGGGGTAGGCGTGTTGTTGCGTACTCGCATAGTGAACTCGAACGTTTGCGCCAGCATTTTCTACGTGCAAAACAGAGTATATGTATAAAAATGAGCGTGCAACATAACAGTATGCTAGGTGCAGTTGACGAAAACATGTGTTGGTCGCATCTTTATACTGCTCATTTTCACATAATTGGTGATTCGTGATCGCCGCGGCACTAGTGTTCAAGTTTGTTACGCGAGTGTCGTGACTCGCACCGATGGTAAAAAAATATTGTTTTGGCACTGCCGTCAAAAGCGATAAAAACCCAATAAGTAAGGTAGTATATATGTGCCACGGGCGACCTAATTAACTCTTACATCAACACATTTTTATAGGCGCAACCTGAAATCTCAGGCATAAAAGAAACATGTGAAATATAAATTAAATATAATATTAATTCTACTATCGATACATTTTTGATGCCATACCTTCAATGACGTGCATAGCACCAGACACTAGATAAGATTCATTATATAAATTCTTTAAACTAGCAATCAAATTTCGTCTATCTATTTTTAACAGTTCTGGTAATGTCTGTCTCGTCTGTGGCCTCATGTAGGGTAACACTAAACAACCTAATCCGAGACATTTACATCTCACGCAATTTTTCCATATCTCTGTTAGATCTTCATCTTTCAATATTGGGCACAATGGCAACAAATTTATAGCATTTATACATTTTGTTCTCTGTCGTTCAGTGATTGGATGGTCTGCATTTTGAAATGGAGACAAAATAACAGCACGCCATGCAGCGTAAATTACACCATCGGGTGGGAAAGTTGAAATCTTCAATAGTAATGGTGTTAGGTCATCGTATACATTAGAACGTAACAAAGAAATTAAAAGGTGGTGAATTATTTTTGAAGAACCGTATCTACATGCAAGCATTGTCGCTATTTTTAAAGCTTCCACGTTTAAGTCAGTAGTATGAAGTAATTGGTCTAGCGCACGAATTTTGTCTTGTAAGAATGTTACTACAATCCACGGCATATCTACCGCTTCTAGTCTTACAACACATAGTAAATCGACTAAAGATATCCATAATGCGTCTCTTCCTCTATTCGTCACTTTAATTGCAGTATCGGCATCAATTACGCTTATTAAGCACTGAAGAGCTCTTAATTTTTTCGATTTTTTGTAACTGCTGTCATCATCGAAAGCTATACGAGATAAATAAATTGCACCCATTTTAGGGCACGTTGCTTTTAGTATGTATTTTGCAGTGATTAGTTCAATTGGTGTTAATGCAGACGAATCATTATTATTTTCTTTGCTTGATTTTTCGAGAATGTTTTCCAAAATTTGCATCCTAATGGAGCTAACATTGATGCCGTTCTTGTCAGCTATTTCGTTGGCTGCACGGTTAACATCATGACGTCCAATTTTTTCAATGAACTCGGGATGAAAATATAAAGCACGTATTAGTTGAGCAGGTTCTGTTGAAAGGCGTACAAGTTCATCACATGCCCATTCAATTTTATACAACACATGCCGAGTTGATAGAGTCGCATTCAAACGTTCCATTTGACGTACTGCTCTATTTCCTGGCTGAACAGCAGCCCACCGTTGTGCAAATTGATAGCATAAATGTGCAGCGGCCACTTGATCTGCTCCACGTGAACAGCCTTGAAGCACATAGAATAAGCAAGCTCCGGCCCATTCCATATTCGAAATGTGTCGTACACATTTATGTGCCGCTCTAAGTAAAGGTTCTTCTCGTGTTATTAGACTCCAAGGTTCGGTTTTTTTACTATCAGCTTCGATGCCTTCATTGCGTTTTCTTGATGTCATTGTTTGTTTTAGGGCATTACTGCAGATCATATCTCGAGCAGTCTGCAAATCGGAATCTAACGCCAGTAGTACTACGACTGGTAGCCACCGCTCATAAGTTTCTAAAGTAATTTCGGATTTTAAATTAGACCACATGTCGTCTCGCATAAAGAGATGGAAAGGAAGTCGGAAATATCCAACCTCTGGGTATATACCTTTAACAGAAAAAAGTTCAAATTCGTATTGTTTCGGAGGACTTTTGCGTGTGTACTCAGTGAGAAAATTTAGCAGAAAATATTCTCTCATATTGCGTAACTCCGCACTCGTATAAAAAATTAACCGATAAATACATAAAAAGATTTCGTAATAATATGGGTTTATAGAAACCACACGTCCATGTAAAGTAACTTCACCATTTCTCCAAAAGTCGTTTAATATATCGATTAAAAATTCTTTATCTTTAATGCTTTCCCAAATAATGAAGCATTTTGTAAAAGGTTCTTCCCCGTTTTCTGTAATGATCTGTCGGCGTCCAAATTGATTTTGACAAATTTTGTATCTTAAAGTCCAATTCGTTAACAATGATATAAGCTGCAGTGACAACCCATCATCTATAGAAACATTAAGTGCGCGACAAATCTCCGAAAGTCGGGGAAATGAAATTTCCGGGTATTTTTTTAAAACGTAAAAAAGTATAACTTTTACATCCCATGTCTCTTCTGAATGCTCAGGAAGAGCTATTTCAGACAAATTTATGTTAAACTTTGATTTCAGAATGAGTTGCGGTGGATAAGTAACTGAATTGCCATTTACATTGTTGTCCAAACAAAAAGTATTACGCATTGGCAATGATGACAGAAAACATACTACTGGCGTTGATAAGGATTCGTTTTGGCCTCTCAAAACATCTGGTATCCATATAGATTCCTCAATTGTTTCTACAGTTCTCAAAATAAGAATGAGAGCCATTATTAATACCTCATCAATATCCACATTCGCAACAATTTTATTCAACAATCTTCTAGCCGTGTTATCACATAAATTTATTAAAGAATCTTGAATAGGACAGTGAGTATTATTAGAATTTACAAGTGAATGGGATACCATTCTAAAGGAATTAAAATCGTATGGCCTAAAATCTTGAGACATACTTTCTAAATCAATTTCACTTTGACTCTGTAGTTGTATTTTGGAGTAAAAATTAATTAATCCACTAATTTCTGTAGTTGATGATATAGGTAGGTATACGTAATTAAATTTCCAAGCGATTGAAAGATTCTGTACAACTATATTAGTTTTTATCAATGCATTGAAAATTATTAAATACTTCATTAAAGAATGTAAATATTCTTCATTGCACTTACAAAGTAATTCGACTAATACATCACTGGATTGTACTAGAAGTGTTGTGTTTTCACCATTTTCAAATTTGGATAAAATGCTATCATCACATGGGTCCTTCTTTTGTGACCGAATAATTAATCTTTCAACAAATGCGTGAACATTGTGGCTGGCAGGTGTTCGTCGTAACAAAGTTAATATCGCAGACTGTTGAGTTGCCCACATTCCTGTTATTTGATTCACTCTTTCTCCATATCTAGACATAGCTTTTGAGGAATCCTCCAGGGATTTCATTGTTAAAAGATCCTTGAAAGATTTCTCAATGTGAATGTTATTCATATCTAATTTTAAGTTATATGAGTTCTTCATATAGAATAAATTTTCAATATTTTTCATTTGAATATTGTTCAACAGCTTAGTGCCTTTTAAAAAATCTAAATAATTTCTTTCCATTCCTACATTGGTGGATTTTTTTGTTATCAACTGCTCAAATTTAATTTTCATTGCCTTTAATAATATAATCTTGTCTTTTTTATTTAGTGCAGTAAAATATTCTAACGCTGCTTTTATTTCACAATCCTGCAAACATTTGTTTAGGTATAACATATTACCATAACTAGAGTAATTGCTAATCACATTGGTAATTACTTTTAGATCATCTAAATCCACTTTAGGAGCATTGATTATTTTATGAAGAAGCAATATGTAATCTGTTGATGCCAAAGGAAAGTTATACTTTTTTAAGATTACTTTAACCTTTGCATAGTTATATTCCTTCAAAATTTCCTTTACTAGGCCACAATCAGAATCAGACAGTGTAAAATCGTTAGTGGCCGTAGTAGCAGTAACAACTATCTGAATGACAGTTTCGTTCCATGGTACATCCAATACTTTCAAGACTTGAAGCAAGCAATCTAATTTACTATTCATGGACCGAAACATGTCCAATAAAATTCTTAGACGCTCACCATCTATTTCACCACCACCTAAAGTTGCTTCACTTTCTATAAAAGACCTCAGTGCATCATCTAAATCAAATTGATGTCGAGTGGCATAGAATGACAAATAATTTTGTAAAAATATTTCAAGATCTTCTGTGTAACAGCGTCGCAACATTATCAAGGTAAGTTCAGAAGGACTTTGATTACAAAATTCATTCAGAAGCATGTGAATTTTGTATTTTTCTTTTAGCTCCAAGATATCCCGAATTCTGTCTTTTAGCACACCAAGATCATCCATAGATATAGGCCGAACTGGGATTATCTTAAGGGACTTTTCCAACACAAATGTTATTTCATCTATAAATTTTATACCAATTTTAGGCCAATATGAAGATTGTTCAAGTTTAAAAACTCTCTCAGTAGCCCATTTTACAAATATATCTATGTGGAAAGGATTTTGATCTAAAAGAGATGGAATAAAGTTTTTTAACCAGATCATGATAGCACCAATTTTAGTATTATGAGATATAGAATTGAGAATATCAAAAATATCATCACATGTAATTGTTAATTTCATTTCTGAATATTTAAGCCAGCAAATAGATGCTAAATCCAAATCTGACTTGGATATAAAAGTTATACATAATTCTTTAATATTTTGTTTAAATAAATCCACATCTTTGTAGCTGTCATTTCCTTTAAATACAATATACTCTAAGAGGTCTACTTTAATTATTAAATCTGATATTGAATCTATTAAATTCAAATCTTCAGATGCAACAACTTTCTTTTGAAGCGAATATAAAAGAGATTTGAAAATTAAGTTACATCGGCATAATTTTATACTTGTTTTTATGAGAAATGCATAATTATTTATTTCTTCAAATAATACTTGTATGCTTGAAGGTACCTCGGTTACCTTGGGACTTGTTAATATTGATTCTACCAATGTTTTAAGCTGATTCATTAACGTTTCTTGAGATGTAATTTTTTGACTTTCACTTGAAATTTCTTTATTGGCAAGTAGTGTGGATGAGGCAGATGCACTGCATACTTGTATCTAGAATGAAAACAGAGAAAGGGTATACAACTTGAAATATTTGGGGCTAGAAATCATGTTAAACCAATAAAATTTTACAAAATTGATTATTTTGTTTAATATTAAGTTATTATACAAAAAATTTGCTTTTTTTTAAACTTCTCAGCCATGACAAAAATGTACTCTTTTCTTTTAAATAGCATACTCCAATAATTATACAATAAAGAAGGGTGATGAAAAGTTATTAACCATTACCTGCAAAGTATTTCTCACAATGTAGTATAAAACATTATCATGAACACCGATGGGGACATAACATGTACTGTCCTTTGCAAATTTATAAACTATTTCGGATGTTTTGAGATCAATGAGCCACATGTTTTCTTCATCCGCCACCACTACTAGGTCTTCCCATGGTAATAGACAATTACATTTTACATTTGAAGCAACAGTCTCCACCAATCCAGTAAGTGGACATTGTGTTTTAATTGTTGAATTCTCAAGAAAAAGGTTAAAACCTTCAGCAGTAGCATAAAAATCTGAATCGAAATGATCTTTAGAGATTTTCTTGAATGTTGTATAAATTTCCGGAACACCTTCTTCCAACATATTCTTTAATTCTTCTCCTTTATATGGTTGAATTAAATATTCACCACTTTCACTAATGAAATATAAATCAGTTTTATTTTCTTTTATTTGACAAATCTTAAACTTGTCATTACGAATTTTTATTTTTGATTCTTTAGATGGATCTATCGCCACTACGTCTCCAGATTTTAAAATTAACCAAAGCAATCCGCCTTTGCATACTTTCTTATCAACAACATCGATCTCTTCATCATATGTACTCTTTGAAGAACCCTTAAGGTCCACGATATGGTATTTTCGAGAATTTTCAAAAATCGCCAGCTTTGGGTATATTAGTTCTACTTGGGGTGCAACATCATTATTAACTACATCTAAATTTAGCAATTCTGAATGCACTATTGTCATTTTAGCTTAACTTTAACAAAAACAAAAATATATTCTATAATTTTAACACAAAAATCTTATAGAGAACAATTTCACAAGTTCGTTAGTTTTCGATATGTTTTGAAATTCAAAAATTCGGAATAAGAACTTGACAATGTCATCACAAAATTGATTTTTTTTTATTTATTTATTACGGCTCTGGATACTAGTCCGTTGAGCGCGACTTCCATATGGTTGATTATTTTTTGTGGTGTTCAGTGTTGCCAGATACCACCGTCCCAAAAAATATAAGATATTACTTTTTGATCCAGCCCATGGAATGGCGCGACCATACTTGATTTATATGGCCAGAAATGTCGTATTATAATTCTATTTAGACAGAGGCGGCTCGAGCTCATGCGCCGCCCGTGTGCAAGAAATTCCTTGGCGCCCCTTAGGATACAATGTAGTCTTTAATTAATTTGATAATATTAAATCAAAAGTTATTGTGTAAAGTAAAGAAGCCGCTCGCCGGCCTTAGCACGGGCGCATGTCTCTTTGAACGTGTCGCGAGCGGCGCTCGGCGCCCCCTAACACACGGCACCCGTGTGCAGCACACACTCTGCACAATAGGTAAAGCCGCCTCAGTCTTTGGATGTCGTTAATACCAAAGAGCAAGAGCATTAGAATCCAAGAGTAAGTACGGTAGTACTTCTCCTCTACGATTACTACACTACAGAAACTGAAAGTCAATGTGTTAACAGGAGCGGAGCTGCAAGAACACCTATAACTTACTTACATATTATGATTTTTGTTTGAGTAAATAATATAAGTACTACGTACCACAATGTGCGAGGAGGTATATCATGGACTATAATGCACTAAGATAGATCTAAGTCCATGAAGATGAAATTCTGGGCACGGCCAGTTTTTTTATGGTTAAAATATTCGATTATTTTATATAAGTACTTACTTACACACATATAAGATATACCTTGTAAGGTATTAAAACTAGCTTTATATTTAAAAGGCGCTTAGAGTGAAGTTAAGACAAGATGTTGGAAAAATACCGATCCTCTACCATAAAATAAAAGTTCTTAACTATAATATTATAGCTTATTTGTTCTATTTTATATTGCTAATTCACATCATTGATTATAAAATAAGTGGTGAACAGGTGAATATAAATTACTAATCAGGACGAATTGTGAACTCGTACTTTTTTGACGGCCAGAAAATTTTTTTACGTAAATTATTACGGCATATCCGTTATCCAACCAGCTTTTTAAGGTGATTAATAATAGCATTTTCATGAGCTATTTATTTACAAACAACTAAAATATAACAAGGTTGCGTTATCGAAAGCAGACAAGAAAAATCATCGCCACCAATGAGGCGTCAGGCGACCCACGATGCTGATAAAATAAGAACAATTCATATTATAACAATTTAAAACAGTTTATTTGAGCTACGCAATTATTATTACGCCATGTCATGTTTTCTTTTTTGTGGCCTCGTTTTATGTCTTTTAATTTGAATAGACTTTTGTACTTTTGAATTTATTTCAACGTGAATTTGCTCTTTCGTTTTTTGTATTGCACTCTCGTAGCTCATTGATAATCGATCGAAAACATCTTGCGGTATTCGTATTTCTGGAATAACGGATTTTCTTCCCTTTACTAACAGATCCTAAAACATAAAAGATCATTAATTAACATCATTATACTTCGTCCAACCCTTTATTTTACTTTTTACAGCTTGAATAAAATTTTATAATCAATTAATAATGTGCTAATAGGTTACTGATTCGGTTTCATATAACAATCGATATTACTAATAGAGAATTTTTGATCGATTTATAACATTGGTAAACTATTTTAGAAGTTAAATTTGTTTTTGTTGCTTTATAAACATTTTATGTATTGAAATATTTTTTTTTAAAACACTACAGTAAACATTCTTATTAATTGCCATCATCAATTATCTTTAATTTACACAGCCACATTTTGTTTTTCAAGTCGTAATATACAATTAATCTCTTTATTATATTGGAAATGTGAAAGTTTGTAAGAACAGGCTGAAATTCTAACAGCTTCATAGAGCCCTTCATATGCATTAACAATGATGCCTGGAACAAGCTATAGCTTGTAATCACGTAATACCCATTTCTATAGTTTAACATATGATATGATAAAACTATTATTTACCTTAAAGAAACCTGTTTGGTTAGGTAATAATATAGTTACAGCTTGACCAATTTTTCCTGCCCTTCCAGTTCGTCCAACTCTGTGAATGTAGGTTTTAATATTTCTTGGTGGATCATATGACACCACATAATTGCAATCCGGAATATCAATGCCCCTTGCCAATGCATCTGTGCCGATCAATCTAAAAATTTAATTACAATATCATACACACAACTGTCAGTTTTCCATTCAAATTCAATTTAAATGTGCTCATTTTGGAGATGGAATATAAAGCAGCACATTTTGTAAAATTGAATAAGATGTAAGATTTTTACCACATATTACAATAATGAAATAATTTTTACTTACACATTAATTTTTGATTGTGTAAACTTCTTTATAACAGTTTCCCTAGTTGACCTATCCAAGTTTGCCGACAGTTCTGCTACTGTAAGATTTTCTTTTCCCCATATGTTTAAAAGCACTGTTAACCTATGTGCCGCATCTCCTGCATTTGTGAAACATATCACTTTGTCCCATTTCTGTTCCACCAATAAATGATAAAGAACTAATGGTTTATTTTCAGCATTACATACAACAAAGTTTTCCCTTAGTTCTGCTGGAGTAGAATATTGTCTTATTTGGTCATCATCTTCATAATCACCTGTTACTGCTGTTGAAAATAGTTTTGGTTGAAACAGCCCCCACTGTTCTAACTTTTCAGGATCTTGTGATAGTGTGGCAGAGAATAATAGCTTATGAGGAGGTTTAATATGCTCATTGAGATTACACCAATTTAAAACTGGTGCCTTTCCAGCCATTAATTCATTTTCTAATTTGATGTGTCTTTCCACATGATAAAGCCAATCATTTTGTATATGATCCATTATTCTATCAGCTTCATCTATTACAAGAAATTTTAAGTATTTTAATGAAAATCCATCAGTGTTTTGTATATGTTCTACCAGTCTTCCAGCAGTACAGACAATAATGTCTACTTCACTGATCCATCCTGATGATTCTGCTGAAAGTGTAAGTTGGATTTGTTAATATACTTTGTAAGCAGCTTTTGTTAGCAATTAGATTGTCTGATACAAACAGTGTTTAAGGAACAAAAATTAACTAGATTTGAGTTCACTTACTATACTTTACTATTTTTTGTTGTTCTTGATGCAGTGGTACAGAACCACTCAACAAAGCAACTTTTAAATGTGTTTTAGTGCTATATTTCTTGAAGACATTAGCTACTTGCGCAGCTAATTCTTGGACAGGAAGAACCACAAGAGCCCTAATGTGGCAACCCACCTCATTGATTAAAAGCTGAAAGGAAAAACATGCTTTATATGAGCATCTAAACATCTGTCTTGCTAGGCAATGTGAGAAAATAGTAGTATCTTTAAACTCATTATATTTCATTTTAAAAATGTTAAGTGTCAAAAAATATGTGGGTTGTGACACAAAAGCATACTATATAATAAAGGTATTCTAATTTTGATAATATGTAACGGATTTCCTTTACATAAATATATGCCTTACCTGGATAATTGGCAAAACAAATGTTAGTGTTTTACCACTGCCTGTGGGTGCAGAAACACATATGTCATGTGGCCGAAATACTTTTGGCTTCCTATGCTCATTTAACACAAATGGGATTACTTGACTTTGTACTGGAAATAAGTGTTTTATTCCTTCATTTAGTAAATTAGATTTTAGTGTGTTGTGCAACCATGTTTGTTCTTCTACTAAACATGATACATTTTGTAAATCTGTTGAAATACTTAATGAATGTGACAACCAGTAGGGTAATATTCTTGCAACCTGAAAATGTACAACATAATGTATTTCTTAGATATACGAGACAATATTTAAGCTAACACAATAATAAAGGGTAACCATATGCTTGAAAATATGTTATAAGTTAATATCCTATAATTATATTCCATTCATGTACCTTTGTTCTCTTCTCAAAATCACTTGCACCCAAAACTTTAAATTCAATAGCAGCTTCTTCTTTAGATTTACTATTCTGACTTTTTGTAATTTCATTTAATTCAGGTTCATTTTCTTTTTCTTTCTTATTGTCTGTAATTATGTTATTACTGGCTGCCTCAACTGGAACATCTTTTATATGAATAACTGCTGGGACTTCCTTTTTAATAAATGCTTTTTTCCTTTCTTCAATTTTTTCTTTTAACTTTTCCAAGCGTGTTGTTTCTTCATGAATCAGATCTATATCTTCACCAGGATCTTTATACCTGAAATGAACAGTGAGAGATTAATATAGGTCTTATCAACATAGTTTTAGATATAGTACAAACTTATCCCCCTATTCATAGACGTTTTTTATGTAATGATGGAGCACAGCTGTGATAACAAGTCTGTTTTTCAGTGCTGATGGCATGACAGCCATGCAGTTGCAGTGCATAGACATAGGGCCGTTGTGATTGATTAATATTGTTGTATCTCAATATTTGCCAATCACAATGGGTCTATGTCTGTTAAGAGCTATGAACGTTCATATGAGCTGTGTATTATTCTAGAATTTTTATTTTCCATTTCTTATTGAATTAAAAATTATTCGTTTTCTAAGCTGCATCGATATCACTTCATCTTTGTTAGGTTTCTCTTAATAATAAAAGAATATGCAATCTCAATATGCATTATGCACCATTAACAATCAAATTTAAACAGTATAGTAAGTTAACAACATATAAAAACACTTCAAGTGAACATTTTTTACTTACTAAGATGAGTACATGAATATTATTGTACTTTTACCAGTTGTCGACATACTTTAATTTGAATTGGGAATGGTAAAACACATATTGTAGATTTTAACCTCAAATAATTTGTGTAAACATACCTGTTAATTAAGAACAAATCCATGGTTTAATCATTTAACATACAATGTATTATTTCAATAATAAAAGCGTGCTAAGCTTTTCTGGTATTATAAAAAACTCCGTTGTATTTTTTCATATATATTATAATTCTCTTAGACTACGGGTTTCCGCGGTTTCAAAAATAAAATTATGCGCGTTTCTCTGACTACATGCGCAACGCGCGCAACACAGTGTTTCCACTTACGATTTTTTAATTTATCTAAAATATTACAAACAATACCAAATCCCTCGAAATATCTATAAACTAGGTGAGGAAAAATGATTATATAAAAAGCTTTTATGAACTATAAGATAAAATAGGTATCTAAGTTCAATAAGACCCATTCCTACACGATTTTATAACCTGCATCTACGTTTTATATCATTGGTTACAATTCGCTTTTATGGGATTTATTAGAAATGTAAACGTTTTCATAATATATTATGATTCGGTAACAACTCGGTTCATATATTGATTTTCACATATTTTATTGTTTTTATTATTATCTCCCTTTTATATATTTTATTTATTTAAAAACGAGGTCATAGTTTGTAAGGGAAACATTTATTTGTAATGATTGTAAATTGAGGTTTTCAAGGTGATCTAGTGCTGGAAAGTGGCAACACCTCTGAATTAAGTCAAGTGTGAGTCACCTGAATTTAGATAGACATTCCTGATGTGTAAGTCCAGCCTGTTAATAGTCATATTTTCTAATCTTGGCAACATTTATACAAGACTGGCAAAAATAGGAGGCATTTTGATGAAGTGAGCTTTCGATTCGGTGATTTTCTTTCTCGAATTTAAATCATCCAAATGTTTTATTTTTTTGTTCGTTAGTTGTTCTTGTTATATTATCAACTTATCCTTCTTTTTTTGGCTGTCAAAGTTTAACTGTGGTGATATAAAAATTGAATCTATTGCAAAATGGCTAATGTTTCCTATCATATTGCACATCTTTTGGAGAAGGTGAGCCGGTATATTTATACTTTTCTTTATATTTATTGTGGCGATAACGGTGTACTGATGTTCAGAACTTTCTATGTATTAGATGACCTCTAATGACAAAGACTTCAGATTCATGGCAACCAATGATTTGATGACCGAGTTACAAAAAGACAGTATCAAGCTCGACGATGACTCTGAAAGAAAAGTCGTGAAGATGCTCCTCCGATTGCTGGAAGATAAGAATGGTGAAGTTCAAAATTTAGCTGTAAAATGGTAAGTCAGGTTTTCAATTTCAATTGCAGGTTATTCACAAATCACAATGCATAGATTTTTTTGTTTAACTTAAGAAACTGATAACGGGGTTTTATTTGTTTCGGTTCATCTTAATATTACCACTTAACCAATTTAATATCATAATTTTGTTAGTAATTAAGTCACACCTGTGTGAAGTTTTGTCTACAGAAGGAATAGCCCAGCCCGGTTTAACAAGAGTGATGGAACTGTTTGTAGATTGCTAGGATAAAGTGGCTTCTTTCTTGTAAGCTGTCTGTGATAAAAGGAGCTGGAAAAACCTAGCATTTCTAGCATTATGGATGTTGAAATGGAGTGGTGGAGCTCATGCTATCGGATCATCCACTTGATATTTTCTAGCCATGCTATTTAAAGATGATATAAAAGTATATTATCTTGTTTAAAATAAAGGAATACTTCACTGTGTTAACATTACAAATTGATCCAGTGCTCTTAAGTATAAATCATAGACTAATGGTGTATTGCTAAAAATAGTGTTTCCTTCAAATATATGACTTTTATTTGACATTTATTTTGAAGAACAAAAATATCTACAAATGGTATAGTGGAGTAGAATTTAGATGACCATTATCAGTAATGGCATAGCATAGTTAGTATGATAAACTGGGCCTTGTCTCAGATAGGGAATTTAATAGTAGTAAAAAATGGTAAAGTATGCCAACTACCACCTAGGAGAACATACTCAAAAAGAATAAACACATCATTTTGTATTATTATTTCTTAACTTTTTATACAACTGCTAGGTTTTGTTTGTAAATATTCTGGCATCGAAATCCTGTTGAAGTGTAATAGTTAAAGCATATTATAATGTGCGTCAAAAGAATAGTGGCCTGTATGCCAATCCAGGATTTGGTAAATCTGAGTGAAATTCATCCATATCCATCCAGCAGTTTCTACATTTACTTCTAACACACACTTTTATGAGGTTTTGCATTTATAACATATCAATTGCAGTTAAAGCAATTGCAAACAAAAAATAGTTTTTCTAATGATAAATAGAGAATCTTCTTCTCCATCCACTACACATTAATAGTCACAATTATATTAAGAACCATTCTTTCTTATCTTATCAACATTTGTTTTCTATTCTACAATGATTTCAATTACAGCTTGGGTCCATTGGTAAATAAAGTAAAGGAATATCAAGTGGAAGGCATTGTGGACACACTATGTGCAAATATGCTCTCAGACACGGAACAGCTCAGGGATATTAGCAGCATTGGCCTAAAAACTGTTATATCAGAACTCCCTTTAGGATCTAACACACTAGCTGCCAACGTTTGTAAGAAAATTACTGGAAAATTAAGCAGTGCTATAGAAAAGGTAAGGCATAGAGTGGTAATACATATAACTATTGATTTATATCAAAATGAATTATTATATCATCTTTGGTGCACAATACATATTATATCTTATTAATTTAATCTTATGTTTAATTAATTGAGTGCTAATTTATCAATAAAAAGTTTTATTTATAATACATTTATTAAATATAATAATAATATTTGTTTTGGTATGTTTTTAGCAAGAAGATGTCTCCGTCCAATTGGAGGCTTTGGATATCTTAGCAGATTTACTAAGCCGATTTGGTGGTCTGTTGATATCTTTCCATCCTATGCTACTAAATTCATTATTGCCCCAACTCGCCTCTCCACGTCAGGTACATACATGTTTAATGCCATTCAGAGTGTTTGTAATAAATTATGCAAAATGAATTTAAAGTTCTTTTACATTAAAGCATTGTTTAAGATACTTTGTTTTAGTTTCACTATCTTGTTTAAAAATGAACACTTATTTTTATGGTAATAAATTGAACTACTATAATTGCTGTATTTGTGCAGGCTGTCAGGAAGCGCACCATTGTTGCCCTGTCACATCTGGTGATGTCATGCAATGCTTCACTTTACAACAAACTCATAGATCATCTTCTGGAGGGTCTGAGTTCATCTACATCTTCCAATGTTAGCCGCACTCATATACAGTGTATTGCTTCTATTTGGTAAGATATAATATTAAATTTTATTTGGTTCTAATTTTGTTTTAATAAAAATTATAATAGTTTTGTTTGACAACATTTTGACTGTAGTCTTTTTTTATACATAAATGATGAGTATGCAATATTAAAACTATTGTGCATTAATTTCTAGTTGGGGAGTAATTTTATAATAATTATTATTAACCTCAAGGTTACCTATGGTTAATATTTGTTTCTATAAAATATAATTTATAAAATTGTTCATAGTCGTCAAGCAGGACACAGATTTGGCGAACAACTTTGGCGTGTGGCGCCGCAAGTTTTAGAATACTCCACTGACGCAGACGAGGAGTTGCGTGAACATTGCTTACAAGCACTCGAGGCATTTGTACTCAAATGTCCTAAGGAAGTGCAACCGCATATACCGACGGTAACTGATTTAAATTTTGCATTTTAAGGGGTATTGTGAATTTTTTAAAGTGGATTGAAATTTTTCTCAAATTGTGTCTTAGATATTGTTAATTTATAGTAATATAAAGTTGCTTCCTATAAATGAAAACGTGTTTTTTTTTATTGAAGATGGCACACAAATGTACCCAATTTATAAACACTTGTTTAACTTTGCCAGATAATCGACCTCTGCCTCAAAATGATAACATACGATCCAAATTACAACTACGAGGATGAGGAAGCTGACGGCGACGGCGACGACGAGGAGATGGAAGACGAGTCCTTCACACCCGAGGCGGAGCCCGAGTCTGACTCCGAGGAATATTCGGATGATGATGATATGTCTTGGAAGGTTAGTAATGGACTGTATACATATCATTTATAGAACTGTTGTTTACTTTAGGTGGCTTCTGCATATCATGGTGGCGTTTATGGTATACGTAACCTGCGCCAATTTAAACGACGTGATCGGAACTGCGCCTCATCATAATTTTTATCTTAAATATTTGTGAGATCCCAGAGATGGTACTGTATAGTTTGTTTATTACTTTAAATGCTAGACGTTTTACTTATTTCCTGTGTGAGTATTTGAGAAATTTTGTAATTTACTTTATTGACCAAAATAGTGTATGTAAAATATAGAATTGTATACACGTTGGCCTTTAATCAAATAATCTATACTTCTATACTTCTATACTATTACATAACGCTGAAGAGTTTGTTTGTTTGAAAGCGCTAATCTCAGGTTACATAAGTTTGGGAAAATGTATAGCGTGATTTTTATAACGGAAAACTTTAGCCCGGATAACCTTTTTTACGCGGGCGGAGCCGCGGGCAAAAGCTACTATAGGATATTTCCAAAATCCAACTAATATGGAGCTGCTTTTGTTAACCTAGAACCTTATAGTCGCATTTTTGTCTTATTAAATAAATCACTTCGTTACAGGTCAGACGCGCTGCTGCGAAGTGCTTGGAATCCGTAATCTCAACGCGCCATGAACTCCTCGCCGAAATGTATCAAACAGTGTCACCTGCTCTCATTGCAAGATTCAAAGGTTTTGTATAAACATTGACATACGTCTTAAGTTAGCAATCGGAAAACCGACCAAGGTTTCTATTAAGGCATTTGCGTAACTCCACTAAGTGCTAGGCATTTACAGCCTATTATTATGATTGTGTAAAATATTATAAAGAACATACGAAGTGGTCTCATAAACTTCTACAAATCTGGATTATTTGGTTTCCTCTGCATCTGGTCTTCAATCTCGCTGTAAGGAAGAGTCTCTATGTTATTTTAGTAACCATGGTTAAAATATCTACGACATTTTAAAAATATCTATTTTAATTTTTTTTTATCAGAGCGCGAGGAAAATGTAAAGTGCGATATTCTTAGCGCGTACACTTCGTTGTTGCGCGCCACTCGACCACCGCCTGCCTTGCAGATGTCTGGAACTCCGGCCGAGAACTCGCCACAAGCCTTACTGCTGCAAAGGGTAAGATTTTATTATCCTTAGTTGTTTATTTGACTAAAATGCATTGTGTAGTACGTCAAGGTGTCCGATAGGAAGTGTGTACGCACAATGGTGTAGTTTAGTTTTGTGTTGTGTTTGTGGTGCAGGTGGGATGCGTGGTGCGCGGCGCGCTGCGCGTGATCGCGGGCCGCAGCGTGCGCGCGCGCGGCGCGGCGCTGGCGCTGCTGCGCGAGCTGCTGGCCGCCGCGCCCGGCTGCCTCGCCGACCACGTCGCACGCGTGCTGCGCGCGCTCACGCCACCGCTCACGTCAGTACCTACACACTGTGCACGTTGCCGCATCATAATGCTATTTTCCATAAAGATTACGCTGACGGCCTTTTTCAATAAACGATCTGAATCTTGGATTCGATTAAGAGAATAAGCCAATCAAAATGTCATTTGTAAGCATGTAAAAAATTGTTTTGTTCAAAGTAGACTATTTTCGTGATGGGTCGAAAAATGTGAAGATACGTTTATTTAAAACGGCGGTAAATTGGGTATTACACGTGATCTTTGAAAACAATTAGAAACCGCGTTATATTACTGTAGTGACAAGAGCACGGCCTCGTCGATGAAGATCGAGACGCTGGTGTTCGTGTGGTGCCTGGTGCGCGGACACGGCGCGGCGGCGATGCGGCCGCACGTGGCGGCTCTGCTGCCGGCCGTGCTGGCGTGCGTGCACGACCCCTTCTACAAGGTGACCGCGGAGGCGCTGCGCGTGCTGCAGGCGCTTGTCAAGGTCATGCGGCCGCTCGGTACGTACTGGATATAGTATGAATACATGTCATGAGTACTGAACTTGAAACTGGCAAAAGTTTATAAAATTCGGGTAGGGCAAGATACAATATACAATTTAGGTATTAATATTTCTCAATAATATGTTGAAATAATATGAAATTTATGCATTTATATTTATTTATTATCAGACAAGCAGTTATACGAAACTGATAAGCTCCTGAATCTAATTAATCTCTAATTTTTTTTTTTAAATTCAGTTCGAGCATTCTATTACTTAGAAACTGTTTGTGAGGGTTCTTTTGAGATCTGGTAGTGGTAATTTTTAGCTAGTGACCCCTGTGGTGGATATTTGTATTTTACCTATATATTTTATGGAAATTATAGTACCCATTTAAGATGTTGAATGTCTCAATCAAATTACCACGAGTCCTACGATATTGTAAAGTAGTGAGTTTGACGACCTTCAAACATTCCTCATACAAAAGATGTTTTAGTGGTCTAGGAACTTTTGTCAAGCTGTATCGTATTTTCTTAAGATCAAAGTCCTTAATGGCGTAGGGATTCTAGACTTTATATGTGTATTCCAAGATTGGCCTTATATCATTTTTATGTATTTTTGGCTCAATTTATGGATATTACAAAAGCTATTCTGACACAGTTGAAGGTAACAAATATTATGTTATATAGACAATGTGGAAGGCGTAGAGGGTGAAGAGCGCGTTCACTTGGAGCCGCCTCCAGAGGAGCTGCAGCAGTTCATTCCGGCGATGTACGAGTGTACGCTAGTGCGCCTGCGCGCCACTGACATGGATCAGGAAGTTAAGGAGCGCGCCATTGCCACCTGCGGACAGCTGCTCTGCCACTTTGGTGACTATTTACAGGTAATACAGTGTTTATTATTGCTTGTTTTGCTGTTTGCGTTTATCTTACCCCTCTTTAAACTTTTGCAGGTTATAATTAGTAACTTGTAACAAATTATAACAAATACCATTCATATATTTCATGTGGTACCAGGTACTTTCAAAGCTCTATTTGCTATTACCAAATTAAGCTAGCTAACATTGATTATAATAGTAATAGAGTTTAGTCGGAAGAATGATTTAAACACGTATTTTTTTACAGAATGAGCTTCCTGTCTGTTTACCAATACTTTTGGAGCGGTTACGTAACGAAATCACGAGATTAACGACTGTTAAAGCTTTGACTAAAATAGCATCATCTCCCCTGCGGATTGATTTGAGACCCATCTTGGTAAGATTTGTTTTTTATAAAATGGAATAGGCCTTTAATGTGTGCATAATGTTATAACACTAAACTTTTGTTCTAGTCTGATGCTGTTCCTATACTTGGATCTTTCTTAAGGAAAAATCAGAGGGCACTGAAGCTTTCCACTCTAGTTTTGTTGGATACTCTCATCGAAAACTACAGTAACTCAATTAGCATAGAACTGCTGAGCAAGGTAATTTTAAAATATTAAGTAATTGGTCTATGACATTTATATAATTAAATTTGACTATGATAGGCAGGGCACAACAACAATTGAAAGTATATTTTATCTTATATTCATATATATACTACGCTTTTAGTAATGTGTGTGTGCGATGCAGGTGGTGACAGAGGTGCCGGCGCTGGTGAGCGAGCAGGACCTGCACTGCGCGCAGACGGCGCTGTCGGTGGTGCGGCGCGCGTGCGAGCGCTGTCCCGCCGCGCTCACCGCCGACGCGAGGCACGCGCTCACGCCCAACGTGCTCGCGCTCGCCAAGTCGCCGCTGCTGCAGGGTACACACTACACACATGCAACGATTATATTGAAAAAACAGCTTTTGGTTTGAAAGTTATCATAGCAATTTTGGGTGTTAAAGCTCCTGATGCATTGTAATCAGCCTTAGAACACTATCACGCGTATTAAGTGTCAATTTCGTTGTTAGAAGTAAAACACTAATTAATTTTTTATTCATATCTTTATCCATTGTAAATTTTTAAAACCTTTTAATGTAACATATTTGTATTCTGAATATGTGATAAGATTGCGAATTTTTTTACTCCTAAATGTTACAGATAACGTTGAAATCATGTGATACAGGACTAACTTAATGCATTGATTTTTTGCATATTTGTAATATTGTAAATACTAAGGTTAAATAAAATATTTATATTTGTAGTCTGAATTGATGATGGCTTACTAAGTAAAACGTGTTGTTTGTGGTCAGGCGGCGCGCTGAAGGCGATGTTGGGCGTGCTGCGTGCGCTGGTGGGCGCGGGCGTGGCGGGCTGCTCGCGGCACGAGCTGCTCGCGCTGCTGGTGGCGCCCGTGCACGCCGTGCACGACCACAACGCTACCGCGCATCACATCAAACAGGTATACATGCGCTATTTTTAATTATAATTATGTACTTATAAACTACAATAATTGTATAAAATTTCTTTGATGCATTATAGATATTGACTTTATAGTATAAAATCCCAATGTAATATTAATGAAAATATTCATTAAAATAAAAATTCTTGAATAATTGTATCAACAATAGCGTATTATTATGTATTAGAGGAATATGACCACATTTGTTTGTATCGTGTCAGGCGTTCCACTCGCTGGCGAAGTGTGTGGCGGCGGTGGTGGTGGCGGAGGGCTCGGAGACCGACGAAGCAGGCGAGGCGGTGCGTGGGTTCCTGCGCGACGCCGCGCACCCGCCTTCTGATGCGCACCACATGTTCGCGCTGCTAGCATTAGCAGAAATAGGAAGACATTTGTAAGCCTACTTGTGTACCACCACACCAATAATCGAGAATTGATTTTATAATCGTAGTTTTGTCACTTTCTTTTATCAAATAAATTGTGAGACAATGACACAATACATTGATTAGCGCAAATACTGTTTCAAAATATCTCCTCGTAAAGGTCTTACTGTATGCGTACCAATATAAGAAATTAATAAAACTATTCGATAACACTGATCAAACTGTATCGTTTGCAGAGATTTAAGTTCCATCCCTAACTTAAAAGAGGTGCTATTGAACTCATTCACTCCGTCATCTGAAGAAGTGAAGTCTGCGGCGAGCTACGCGCTGGGCTCCGTCGCGGTGGGCAATCTGCCCGAGTTCCTGCCCTTCATATTGGGCGAAATTGAAGCGCAGCCCAAACGACAATACCTACTGTTGCATTCACTTAGAGAGGTTAGTGTTGCTCACTTAATCATTATCATAAACGTTGTTGAAATTATCCTCATCATTCCTTGAAAAACGCGTGGCGTGTTAACCCAATATAATTTTTAAATGGATTATATAGAAATCATTCTATCATTGTTCTTATGTTATACTTCATATTTTAAATATGTGTTTACAGTATTTGTCACGCATAAATATGTTCTTGTTGTAGATCATTGCATGCGAGTCATGTACCCCAGAGGGAGTTGAGGCCTTGAGACCTTTTATCCCCGAAATATGGGTTCAGTTGTCAAAGCATTGTCAATGTGCAGAGGAAGGATCGCGTAATGTAGTAAGTAATATGACTTTACGATAGTTTTATTTTTAGTAAGAAATCTCAGCTTATTGAAAAAAAAAACTTGTTTTATTTAAGTATCAGGCATGTCATTGTGTGTAGTTAATTTTGATATTCATGTTCTTAAAAAATATTTGATCTACAGGTTGCAGAATGTTTAGGAAAATTGTGTCTATTAGAACCACAAGAATTATTGCCACATTTAAAGGAGTTTTTGAAGTCTCCTGAACCACTCACACGGACAACTGCGGTCACTGCTGTCAAATTCACTATTTCAGATCAGGTGGGTTTTACCATTTTGTTAAATTCATGACATAAATTATAGGTATTTGTAGTGTAATATATTATTGTCGCACTTTTGTGCAAAGACCTTATTCTTGTCGTTGTACTATGTTTTATTATCAGCAATACTGCGTTATTGTTTTGTAGCCGCAAGCGATCGACCCGTTGTTGCGCGGGTGCATGGCGGAGCTGCTGGTGCCGCTGCGCGACCCGGCGCTGGGCGTGCGGCGCGTGGCGCTGGTCGCGTTCAACTCCGCCGCGCACAACAAGCCCTCGCTCGTGCGCGACCTGTTGCCGCACGTGCTGCCCACCATCTACGCCGAGACCAAAGTCAAGGTACACCCCCTGCGCACGCACTCACACTACTTAAAAATAGGTTAGATATGCGAAGTGATTATCACTCCACATGAATAACCACAACGTGAACGCGATGCAACATTCTAGAATTTAAAAGTGGTGCAATCAATCAATATAGATTATATTGCTGTTAGGGCCATAGTAAATTCACATATCCGGCTCTCGCGTTTAAGTCGGCAGAAAAGGCGATATCGTCTCCTCCAGTCATAAGTTTCGTTAATTTACAAAAAACATTATTTATTTCTTTTAGACGTCAATTATATATTTTACTATACATTATTTATCATGACAGAAAGAGCTTATCCGCGAGGTGGAGATGGGTCCATTCAAGCACTCCGTAGACGACGGTTTGGACTTACGTAAAGCCGCGTTCGAGTGCATGTACACGCTGCTGGGCACGTGCCTGGACCGGCTCGACGTGTTCGAGTTCCTGCGACACGTGGAGGACGGCCTGCGCGACCACTACGACATCAAGATGCTCACTTACCTCATGTGCGCGAGACTCGCTCAGCTATGCCCCGCTGTCGTTTTACAGAGTATGTATAGTGATGAATATGAATCAATTATATATTATGTCGTTTTTATGATATTGTGTATTATAAATATAATATTAAATCATACTGTATATTATAGAGAGCAAGAAGTTCTATAATTTGTTGCTTAGGTCAAGATATTTTTTTTTGGTAATAGCTGAATTTATATGTCTTTAATTTTACTTAATAATTATAATTGAAACTGACAACGACGACAATTATGCCGTTGCCGCATCGAAGGGTTCATTGATTAGAGTTTAATTTTTATTTTTATTTTCAGGGCTAGAAAGTTTAGTAGAACCACTTAGAGCAACTTGCACCATGAAGGTAAAGGCTAATTCTGTGAAGCAAGAATACGAGAAGCAAGACGAATTAAAAAGGTCGGCGTTACGTGCCGCCGCCGCACTATTACAAATACCAGAAGCAGGTGAGACCTATTATTTTTGTAGTCTTATATAAGATTATTTAGGCAGAATACTAACCTTTAACTTTGCAAAATGGGGAGTTATATTCTTGCTAAAATTTTATTAAAAATTATCCATGGCTATTGGTCAACACATAGTTACTAACAATAGAATAATGGGTTTCAAGAAAGGCAGCTTTATATAATAAAATTAAATTCTTTTGTATTCATTTCAGACAAAAATCCCCATCTGATGGACTTCGTGACCCAGATCAAGTCGTTCCCAGAACTGCAGCCGATCTTCGAGTCGATCCTGAAGGACTCTAGCGGCGCCGCCAGCGTGGACTCGAACCTTATGGACCAGAGCTAGCCACTGCACTCTCCCGCTCTCCGTTCCACACAATACTTATTCCGCATTTACTCTATGAGACAGCTATTGAAGCGGCACCTAGTTTGGTTTGTCTTGGTATATTTTTGTCTCAATTTTATAAGAAATGATATTATTTTCGCTATGTAAATTGAAATTCACCTATAATATAAATTCCATATGGCATGATTGAAATAAAATAGACTTTACAATCAACAGATTTATTATAGAACAAGAGAACTTAACTACAAACCAGTGAATAGTACCTAACACAAATTCTCGCAATGCTCAATCACTCGGGTAACTAAGGACTTTGGTATAAATGGACCGCCACGCTACGTAATGTGGCGGTTTGGTGGCTGCGTTTTGGTAACTGTAGACAAATAGTTTCAACGTCCATAGTAAAGGTTCGGCATTCGATAAAATCAACAGTTACACTATATTGATATGTATTGTGATATTACATGCTATGTGGAAAATCATAGGAAATTGGATAAATATACTATAATGAAGCGAAAAACAGTGTAACTTATTTCCCTTTCCTCTTCGTCGCCGGAGTAGCGCTAGAGGCTCTCGAACTTGTAACTTCATTCTGGAAATTCATATTCGGTTATAAAATTAAAATAATGGTTCTGTGAAACGGTATTATGCAATAGGTTTATTATTACCGGTTTAGCTGGTGAGGCGCGCGTGAGAGTGTTGCTGCTGGAGTTGCGCAGTATCGGCCGCGTGGAGCTGCTCGATATACTAGCCATGGAACTCGCCGGCCGTTCAGGACTCAGTTCCTTGCTGTCATACACATAAAGCACAATTCATTATCTATATTATGAAGTCCTGTTTATAGCTTTCAGTAAAGAACTGACAGTTCGGTAATTATCAATGCTAATGAAAATATTTTGAATACTTTTGTTGATCGTGCTAAATAATAATTTACAACAAAAATATCACTTGCCTGTTACCACGTGAAAGTGTTCCTTTTCTGCTGAACATGCCTGAGATTCGGCCTCTTAAATCTCTTTTGCTTCCCGCAGTACTCATATCTGAATCGGATCCCTACAAAATAATAATCAGTTTACAAAAGTATTATTTTAATTTGAAAAACTCTTTACCTCATTATGAATTACCTGTGATACTGTGCCTATAGGCCTAAACTCTACAATTTCAGGATCAATCTGATCGTCGATGGAGCGAGATTTGGTTAATTTCTTCAACTTGCCAAATATGCTCTTCTTTTTCTTCTTGTCTTGTACCACGTCGCTTTGTGTCGAACCGCCAGACAAGCGACTGCAAATAAATTATTATTCTAATTTAGAAACATAATTTTAGTCTGCTAAAAGGCTTCTGATATATATTTTATTGGTTAGTATATTTATGTATGTGTAATAAAATTAAAAATAGTACCTGTCGAGGCTGGTATCTCGTTGCATAGTAAAGGTGCGCACATCGTCACCATCCAAAGATTGCATCGAGGAAACGCTACTCTCGTCCACGGATTTCCATATCGCGCTCTGTTTTAAAAACGTGTGAAAATATGTGTTAAAAAAGCTTTTGTATGTTTTGGTTATATAGAAAAACAAGAATTACTTCTAAATATTGTGTACGTACATGCTCCTTAGTAGTTTGTTCCAGTGAGATGGAGCGTTTACTGTGTGAGGGAGCGCGCGACGGCGTACGTGATGCTGGCGTGACGGATAACGTGTCACGTGGTTCGGTCGACATTGCTCTGAAATAATAGTGCCGAGCGTATATTTTAATATTCTACTATAATCATCATCATCGAGTACAGCCACTCCATTAACTGTACAGGTTCTATATTATCATGGTCAAAATTGGCTATGTTGCGATAATCGCACACTCCCATGGGCTTTGGTATGGAATTAGGAGGATATTTAATTAGATTCGTTAGACTAGTGGGTCTTTCATGTTATATGTTTTCATAGAATTGTTCTACGAACATTTAAGAGGAGAGACCATTGTGAGATAGTTCACTAGCATACCGTAGGTCCCGCATGCGGTAATCATTACCATGCCCGTATTTGGGGACAATCCCCATGCGGTAATTTACCGCGTTATACTAAAAGGACTCTCCAGTGAAAATGTTTCTTATGTTTACGCGTACGTTAGTTATTAAAATTAAACTATTTTTCAATCCAGTTCGGTCTAGTCCGCCCCGTGACCACGAAGGCTGCAAAGTCTTCGAAACATCGGGAGAAAATATAAAAACGATTAAGCGATTACGCTGTTTTATAATTATTAAAGCAAAATAATAAGTAGGTTAGACTGCCTCGGTGGCATACTTTTATTACAGTAGGACTTTAGTGCTGGAGACCGATCCAAGGGTCGGGCTGGGATATTGGGGTTTCCTACTTAGTATCAGCCTAGAGTTTGTTCGCGTGTAGGCGAATCCATTTTCATGGGACGATATACACACGGCGGGAAGTGGGTGCACGCGTTGCGTCTTAGCCAACATCTTCGGGGATAAAAGGCGTGAGTGTGTGTGTTAAAGTAGTACCTTCTGATGCCAGGCTGTTGTCTTCGTTGTCTCTCTGCTATTCGTGACGCCCGGAGTTCGTCCGTGAGTCTCCGAAGCCGTGCCGCAGTAGCCTTGGCATCATTTACTCCGCCCGCCTCTCCGTTCTCCGGCGTGGCAGAACGGGATCTTGATTTAGATGACTTGAAACGGTAGAATTTATTTATGAAAAATTATAAACGAACCGGTGAACAGTTCGTCTAAGTATTACTTAGATAAAAGTAAGCATTGGCTTGGTAAAGTATGGCAATATAATGCTTTATCATGCTTGCTTTCACTAATTGGTAATATCTTTATTATCTCATGGATTAAGTAACGAAACGTGTGTAAGTATTAATAAGGAAATTTTAACCAGTCATACCTTTTTGTAATTTATGTAGTTTAGGTATTCTTTTAAACAATATTAACTTACTCTATTCCTTCGTGGAGGTGTAGGAGTTAATAGTGACTTCTCAGGTACGACATGTGGATCAACGCGGAACAGATCTGGGCTTTGTTTCATGAGATCCTCAATAGTTTCCAGAAGTTGGGCTATTGTTCTATCGTCCTCCTGTTAAGTCAAGAATAAATTAAAAGTAGTTTGATGTAAGTCATTGTTATGTTGAATCTACTTTGATTCCTATGATTCCTTTACCTGCTGTGCTCTCTTGAGCGATGCAACTAGCAATTTGTTTTGGTCTCTGTCTCTATCGTGTCGTTCCTTGTCACGACGGAGTTTTTCGTTCGCTGTACGTAGCTTGGCGTGAGCATCGCGTAGCTCTAACAAATCACACTGTAATTCTGTCACCTGAAATACAAACTCATAGTCTTAGTCTTTTAAGAAAATCTGGACTTTCTGAAAAGTGCAAAAAGAGCACTCTAGAAGTTTGTCATATATGTCGATCCGTTCATTTACATACAACAGTAATAGCTTTAGTTATTGTTATGTGTTCATTCATAATTTTGATATTCGCGGATAGGTCATATACTAGAAGTAGGTATTAGATTATAAAGTTACATTTCCTGGTGGTAGGTCTCTCATATGTGAGATTCCGCCTGTGTGTAGTCACTGTTGTGTTCCAGTTTGAAGGACATTGTAGCCAGTGTAAATACTGGACATAACCTCACGTCTCAGGATGGCGAGCGCAGTGGAATACCAAACAATACTTTGTAATTCAAGGTGTCGGATTGTGTACTGTATATGGGAGGTCGTATCGCTCACCATCAGGCGAACGGCAAGATCATCTCATTCAAAGCAATAAAAAAATATTTCTTCAGGGTTTTAACTAAGTAGATATAAAATTACGTCAAACCTTTTTCTTGGCTTCTTCTGTTTCGTCTTCCGTAGTTCTCTTGAGTTGTTCTATTCTTCTCTTCATATCTAACCTTTCTTTTTCTCGTTCGCGTTCCAACTAAAAATATGTTTACAAAATAATTTTACCGGATGGTATGGATAAAACCTGCGTATGTGTTTTCATTAAACTTAGAAACTTAAAGATTAAACTCATAGATGATTTCGAACCTCGAATAATGTCTGCCGAAGATCTCTGGCCAATGTGGAAGTCTCCTGTAATAACCGCTGGTGTTCGTCGCGTTCTTTATGCCATGCTAGCTCCAGCCGCGACGCCATACCAGCCACTCGCGCGCGCCCTGATGACACCAACCGGTCTTCTTCATACTGGAATCATAAATTAACATATATTTTCATAAAAATGCCTTATTGTCCAACACGACAGATTTGTCACATCTCGAAACAAAATATTCTGCGTCTCAGATACATAATTTCGTCACCGAAAAATTATTTAATATCCTACCTCATTAAGTCTCGACTGCATTTCAGCCAAACGAACTTCCGCAGCAGACTTTTCACTGACGAGTTCTGTGTTGAGCTTGGATGCCAGCAATCTTGATTCACAAAGTTCGTCCTCAAGGCACGCTACTTGCTGCTCCAACATTGCTACCTTATTACGGTACTCTTCCTGCAAGTAACACACTTATACTTATTTGTGTTTGCGCATACGGTATACCTATCTATGAAATAATAGGGCAAAGTTAGATTTTGAAGGCATAAAGTTTTAGTTTGGGTTATCGAATTTAAATGTGGATACATCATTCGTGTACCTCATACCTCATCTGTACTTGAAATAGAGTTTCTATGTGTTCTGGCGTTCTTATCACCACTCTTCATTTCCGATATCGACTTTTGAGCTGCATCCAACATTTGTTTGTAATTGTCCCTTTCTCGCCTAAATCTTGAAACCTAAAACATCATTATGTAGTTATTATCCACAAATATATTTAAAAGAACACTGAATATTTGTAGCAAGTTGTAAATTATTACCTGGTTGTGTAATGATTTTAATTCTTCTCGCATCGTGTTCATTTGACCTTCATATCTCATTTTGGTTTCCGCTAATTCGGCCTTTCTCGCTTTCTCTGCTTGGTCTAGTCTTGTATTCAGTGCTGTTAATTCATTTTCCAGCTCTGCATTTTCGGTTGTTAAGTTCCTTTGTATTTTTGACACCTTTTCATAGTCTTCGAGTTTCTTTCGTATTTCTTCCAACTAGATAACCGAAAGAGTAAATAACTAAACAATTTAAATAAAAAAGATAAATTTGAACACTTTCTATTTCGTCTGTGATTATAGAATAATAAGTACCTACTTATCATTTATATCCTTTTAATGCCTATTCACTTCCTGACACTTAAGAATCTGCAAGATGTATCTATCTATTATAATATATGCTGTTAGATCGTTTGCCTGCTATCTTCTACTCTTATTGGCAAAATTTCTAGTATTGCAATAAGGTGCGTACTTCTCTTTTGGCGAGGTCGTGGTGGTGTTCCAACACGTCGCGCTGGTCGTTGGCGGCGCGTAGCTCGCGCTCGCGCTGCTCGAGCCGTGCGTTGAGTCGAGCGCGCTCCACTTCCCAACCACCACCGCACAGGCGCTCTTGCAATGATGCTATTGTACTCTGTTGAAATAATAAATTATAGAATTACAGATGGGTATTATAATACACCGCTATAATAAAAGAACACTGATCTCCCATCGTTATTTTAGAGGAAGCAAGAGATGGAAGATTGAAAAACATTACCTGCATTTCGGATTTCTCTTTATTCCACGCCGTAGACTGTGATTCGGTGTTTTCTTGATGTGTTTTTATTTCGGCTAATGCTGCATTTAATTCTTTCTGTACGTGTAATAATTCTCTGAAAATAAACGCATGCATTTACTTGAAATTTGAGCACACACACTTACGCCTTTTGTGCTCTAAGGGGTAGGCAGAGGCGCAACTAGCGCACTCACTTTTCATCACGATGCCATAGCGGCAGCTTATCCCCATATCGAACACGTATACCAGACTCCAGGCTGATACTAAGCAGAAAAACCCGATATCAATTTAATCAACCCGGAGATCGAACCCCAGACGTTAACAGTGCAGTAGTTTCTTAATACAACTACGCCACCGAGACAGCAAAATTAGTACAATACTACTATAGAGTATAAATTATTTAGTATTATCATTTACCCTTGAGCTTGTTCCTTTTCTACAGTCAATCGTGCTTTAGTTACTACGTGCTCTTCTTCCAGTAGTTCGTACTTGCTAGTTAATTCTTCATATTCAGATTTTTCTACAGCAAGCGAGTGTTCCATTTCTGTAATAAATACAAATGAAATATTTATTATACACAATTTTACTCTTGGTTATAAAAATTAAAAGTGCCCTAACTTTTAATGGTCTCCTCATATTCTTGCTTCAAGTCTGCTATCTTCTTCGCTCCTACGCCAGAGCTCTGTTCGAGCACTTTAAGTTTGCCCTTGAGTGTTGCTAACTCCGCTTCTTTGTTTTTAATATCTTTGTCATGAGATAATCGTATACGGTCCACCTTTTTCTTTTCAGCCTGAAAAGCCAGAAGTAAAACATGGTTAACATAAATTCTATGTAGTATACTTCATTTGTACGCCTATTTTAAGAGAACTTTAAATTATGTTTCATTTATCTTTGCAATATATCATAACATAACCTGTTTTAAATAGTTTTAGGAGTCTTTATCTAAGAGCAGTCATTATAGTTTTGCGTGTTAAATGTATGTATGAACGCAAATACCTGTAAATCTGTGTCAAGATCAGCAGCTTTCTTTTCCCAGTAATTAGACTCTTTTTTCTCAGCCTGCAGTTTATTTTCATGTTCTTTTTTCAAACTTTCTAATTTTGCTATATCAGATTTCAGTTGGGATGTTTCTGTTTTCAGAGAAGAAAGTTCATTTTCAGTGTTACTGAGTTCTTGCTTAGCCTTTGTTAACTCATTTTCTTTTTCTTCAAGATCTCTATTTGCTTTTTCTAATTTTTCTTGCAATTCTGCCATTTCCGCAGACGACACTGCTTCACCAGGCTTATTGGCAGATTTATCACGCAAAGAATCTTCCTGGAATGTAGAACATTGTTATAATTTTATTGCTTAAACCTATAGTGTAAGGAAGCAAAATTAGCTATTTTATCTAGTCTATGTCTTAAAACACATGCGCGGTGTTTCTTTTGCAGTTACACGATATTGTTCTCGAGGGCAGTATAACACGCACTATATTTCTATAAACAACCTAAGGGTGCATGCCTTGGGGGAGAACTCTATAAAACTTTTAAAGTAATATACCAATTGACTTATTAAAGTGTTTTTAGCAGCTATAGTTGATTCCAATTCAGAAATCTTAGTTTCATATTCTGATTTCATATCCCTCATGTCGGTTTCCAAAGTAATAAGTTTACTCTCCGTTTTGATGAACCTGGCTTGCATTTCATCTTTTTCGCTTGTGTACTCAATGGATAATCGTCTGTGGGAATTGGCTAGGGCTTCAACTTGTCCCTTCTCTTCAGAGAGCTATGTTAAGAGATAGAAGTTAATATAACATTCATGATAATGGTTAA
This sequence comes from Manduca sexta, assembly GCF_014839805.1. Lineage (NCBI taxonomy): Eukaryota > Metazoa > Arthropoda > Insecta > Lepidoptera > Sphingidae > Manduca > Manduca sexta. The sequence goes on from NC_051139.1 coordinate 6,202,153, forward strand.
TTTTGTCAGTTGCAAAGTTGTCATAGATAGATCGTTAGAGAAATTAATTGTTATGTTATGATCAACGAATTGAAAGAATATAACTGAAATCCAATGTTTATGATACGCATTTCATATGCTTATAAAATTTTATTATAACATAATATAAAAATAATATTATTACACACAGTTTTGGGCAAACACGGCCAATGTTAATAAAGAAAAAATTAATAGATACTATAAAAGAAATGAAATATTACTTTATGTTGACATCCATACACAATTAATATGATACAGTTGAAATGTATTATTATATTTTAATATAGTAAAGATGGAAATATAAGACGTAAGAAAAATATGATAGTTGAGTACGGAAAGATTGTAATATGTAGAAATAATCTACATATTATGTTGTTTTTTAAAGAATAAATTTATTTAAAAACAATTCATCAACCACATACCTCCTTTTCTAATTTTGTAACACGATCTTTTCTTGTTGATAGCTGTTTTTCCAATCGTTTAAGTTTTTCCTCACTCTCTTTTAGTTTCTTTTCCAAATCAGTGATTTTCTTTGTCTTGTCACCAACCTTAAAATAAACAATACATTTTTGCAATTCACGATAATTATTACTATTGATTATAATCATTATTAATTATTTATAATTAATAAGCTTTGTTACCTCTTTAAGCAGCTTATTTTTATCTTGTTCTGCTTTAGTTAAGTTCTCTAACTGTTTTTTGAGTTTTTCTACTTCTTTATCCTTAACATCCATTTCTTTCTTAAGGTCTTCTATTTTCTTCATGCAATCTGACATAGTAGTTTGAAGGGATGTCGCATTTTCTGTAACGTGTAAAAAAAGATTTATTTGTCCAAGTGTTAATAGTCATATCCTACGTGCATTTATATGTATAAAGCATAAATATCAATTTATACACGGCAGTTTTATGATACTTACTTAAATCAGCATTCAGTTTACTAATTTCCGATTCCAAAGTTTTCTTTTCTTCTAGTAGAGTATTGTATTTGGTTGTTGCAGTATTTTTGTCTGTTTCAAGCGTTTTACATTTGTCAACATACACATTTTTATCTTTCTCTAGAGTAATGTTCAGATCTTTTAGTCTTGCTATTTCAGTCTGCAGCCGGTTTTTCTCATTAGTAAACTCTGAATCGTTTCTAGATAGTTTGGATCTGATGTCTTCAATGTCTTTCTCCATTTGTATTTTGGTATTAATTTCATTAGAAGAAAGTCCAGCATTCTTCATTACAACATACATTTCTCCTATAATAATATATTCACGACATTACAACATTTCAATTAAAATCATCACGGAAAGTTTAGGAAATGTTACATTACCAATTTCGCTTTCCAATTCTTCCACCATCCTTTTTAACTGAAGTTTAGTTGTTAAATCTGTAACTTTTTTGGAGACTCTAGGTTTGAAAGATTTGATTGCATCATCTTTCAATGCTTTTAGTGACATTTGAAGTTTTGCATTTTCCTTTTCCAACTGTGTTAACAAAATAAAATGAACTAATTATTAACATCATTAATATGACGTACTTATATGATTATTAAGTACCGACAAATCCAAAACATATTTTGTATGATTTAGATACATGGAAGTATTTTATATGTAATACTCACTTTTGTTAAGTTTATTTTAAGTTTGTCGAGTTCATCTTGCTTTGTTTTAAGTAATTCGGAGTCTTTTTTATTTATTTCATCTCCAAATCTAACTTTTTTCTCTATTTTATCATCTTTTTCCTTATTTTCAAATTCCTTAATTTTATCCAAGGCCTCTTTGAGATCTTTTTCTAATTTTGTTATTTTAGTGGAGCTTTGTTCTAAAGTTTTATCAGATTTTAATGATTTAGCATTTTTCAATAACTGAAACAGAAAAACAGAATTTAAGGTTATGTTTTGTTAAATTAAAAATATTCAGAATGTAACGGAACAACGTACTTGTAACTTTTTATTTTCGGCTTGTAATTTTTCATTGTCAGCTTCTAAGCTTTGTGTTTTTGATCTTAAAACGTTTGCTTCTTGTTCTATTACTTGAAGTTGTCGCTTTAAGTCTACGTTTTGTTGATCATTGGCGTCAAGTGATCTGGAACATATTGAGGTTAAAAATAACAAATACTTAGTGTATATTATTTTAAATTTTATTATTGGTACGTACTTGCTCTTTATAAGAGATGCTTTGGGTTTCTTTTGTGCAAGACTTAGTTCAGCATGCAGTCTTTCGCAGTCCCTTTCTTTTTCAATTAGTTTTTTTCTTAATTCATCTATTTCGTCCTCCAAAACCTGCAAGTTCAGAGAATTATGTGACTTTTGTGATTAAACCAAATAAAATAAAATAATCGCAATGTAGGAATGTACAAACTTTGACTCTCTCTTCAGCCAACTTGTTGTTACTGGTGGCAGTATTCCGCCGGAGACTCGCAGTACTATTGGTTGGTTTAGTTGCTGCATTTGTTACCTTATCAGTAAGTTCTTTAACTTGTTTCTTTAGGGAATCCTTATCTTGTTCCAATTCTTCAACTTTTCGTCGCAGAACTCCAGCTTCCTGTTAAAGGTTCAAACCATATTAATATTGTCATATACACTTTACGTATCAAATTATGTAATGTCATAAGCTTACCTGTTCATTAAGTTCGAGAAGCAATTTCAGTTCTGCGGGATCCTCTACCTCTGACGCTTTTTCTTCTTTATCGTGAGTGGAATCGATAGCGAGTCTATTTGTTGGAGCAGTTGGTGATAACTTACGGCCTACAAATAAAAACTAGCATGAATATAATGTGTATTTTATATTTGATAATAAAGAAAAGCAACACAGCACGAAGCATTTGCCAAATCATATGGAAAGTAGGTAGTTATGATTGAAATTATTACAACATTAGTTCATTGGATGTATAAAACTAAAACATCTTATACTTAGTCGATGAAGTCAATGCTAACAACGATTTGTTTTTCAACAATTTATATGAAACGAATATAACACTTAGGAAACTGGAGAAAATGGCTACCGTAAATACGTCTATGAGTAATATTTGATTACATACACTGATATAAGCTTGTTAGTAAAATCCAAGAGTGGAGATAAAAGAAAATAAGTTTGTTAAGATTTGGGTTATATTTAAGTCAGAGTTATGTTTGATGCAAGGTATTGGCATGGAATTTATGAAGGTCATTGTCATGAACACAATAGATTTTGCATTACAGAATTTGTTCGACGTACTTCTGGCTTTGGTAGCCATTTTCTTCAGCTGTAGAAGCAAAGATTCATTGTCCTCTTCGACGCGTGATGCTGTTTTACGTAAGTTATTTGCCTGAAAATATTATGTTAGTTATTTATCACCGAAAACTTATTAGAAACATTTATATATACCTATTAATAACAGCCAAACTTCAAAGGGTTAAGTGATATTATAACATTATATACCTATATTTGACATCCTAACTGCTAGAGGATTTAATAAAGAAACAAAAGACAGGCTAATTTCGGAAGAGACGTCTTCGGTTTTATCAATCGCAAGTGGGGGACTATCAGATTTTGGTATTTTTTTAGTTGCCATTAAATTCGATTCATTTATACTGCCATTATTTTCATAGTTTGAGCTTTCTGAATGATCGCAAGCGCGATTTTGTTGTTTATCTTCTGTATTAAGGCTTATAGTATTTTTGTCTACAGTTTGCAGACACTCATTTTTATAAAGTTTAACAGCAGTCTGTACGAAAACATTTTTAGGTTTTATTTTATCGGTTTGTGAAAAACCATTTCTACTAAAGTTATCTGTTTGGTTGTTTTTGTTCTTCTTGAACGCTGCTTCCGTTTGTGTATACATCTCCAAAAGCTCGTTAATACATTGTATGCCTGAATCCAGGCAAACTTTCCTTGTGTCTGTAGTAACATCGGAAGTCATTAAAGTATCAGTTTGAGACCCTTCAGAATAGCTGAATATAAAATCTTGAGGTGACTGAGTGAATTCATTGACCCCTATAGATATGCGACTCATGTCTGTTGTGGATACACTTTTCTCTAAGACCTGTTGCATTTCTAATATTTTTTCATTAGTAATTGATTCTAAATCGTGTTTTGTTAAATGGGGGTAATTTGCCAGTGGTAGGATTCTTCTATCTTCTGAGCGTTGTCCATATTGACAAGCCTGTTTAAATACAATATTTTTTTAATTGTTCTTGGTTTTATTACAATTAGAAAAGTTTTAAACAATAGTCTGTTGCATTTCCCCAAGCAGACACATATTGTTACCTATAAGATATTATTTGTGTCGCGGTTGAGTCAGCTACAAGCTGGCAATACGCCAGCTGGCGATCATTAAATTCGAGGTAATACCCCACTGAAAGCTTTGTTTTTTTTTTGTAAATATACTGATAAGATAAAAACGTGGCGTGAAGTTATTAATATGTTAAGAGCAGAAAATTTATAGTGATACTTTTAAACAAATTTATTTACGAGACTATTTGATGTGGTGGAAATTAATTCTATCGTAAATAATACGTTTTGAGTTAATAAAGGCTCATTAAGATTTCGCGGAAATATAAAAAAAATTATCACCTCTTCTTCAGCGTTGCGTAGTTGTTCGCGTAAATCGGCTTCCCGTTCGAGCGAGTCTTGCAGGTCCCGCAACAGCTGTGCAGCATCTTCTTGACTTCCACCACGTGTCAACGACGACCGAGATACTTTTACCTGAAATTAAAATAATGATATCCATCAGTATAATCTTAGTCACAAAAGTATTATAATATATTTTGGTAAAAATATATATTATATATCTTTTTATAGGTACTTTTGTAACTTTGTAGTACATAATGCGCTTAATAAACAAAAATATTAAATTAACCCATGAAATTATACAGATACTTAGTTAAAAATATTTCGTATATTATATGGAAAATATATTCTTAGTTTTATATTTTTAAAAAAGAAATTAAGAAATAAAAAAGAGTATTTAAATTGAAATAAACTCGTACCCCATCTGAATGTGGAAGTTTTTTTAAGTTCGCTGGGGGAGCGCCCGATGCTGCGGTTAATTTGGTGTTAGCCTCAGTCAGTTCCCGTTGTAACCTCAGCGCCACTTCGGTCGATCGAGCTACTTCTTGTTCCAATTCTTTTATGCGATTCTCGCGTTGTAAACCATCTGGGCCGCCCACTATCTACAAAATGAATTCTATTAAAGCATCAAAAAGACATAAAATATATTGCAAAAAATATTTAATTTATCAACACACCTCTAATAATTTCTTTTCGTGTTCGGCCTTCTCTTGCTCTAACTGCTCATTTTTTCTTTCAGTCTTTTTAAGCTTAAATGATAATACTCTGCAGTTTTTAATAGTCTGTTCCAATTCTTTTCTTAGAGAAGTATACTCATCCGCTTGGTCTTCTCTGAAAAGCAGATAATGATATCACATTCTATAGTTGTACAAGTTTTCGAAAAAATCTATTGGGAAATAAGATAATTTCTTTTAAAACATTGATCTCTCACTCTGTAGATTAGAGCCTAAAGTTTATTATTTTTAAAAAGACTTCTTTTACAGTGTAGCATAATTAATCTATATATATAAAAATGAATCCCTATTTCCCTTGGTCACGTCATCACGCGTGAACGGCTGGACCGATTTCACTTTTTGTTGTTGTTGTGTTTGTCATTGTCAGGAGAAGTTTCTTATGAAAGAAAAACTTAAAAAAATGGCGCGGAAAATTAGAAAATTTAAGAATACTTAACGAAAATATTAATTTTCATATAACTGTCAATTGTTTGAAATAACTGTCAGCGATTGACAGAATGAGTTAAGACGGGACAACGTCTGTCGGGTCAACTAGTAACATAATAATTAAAATGTTTCTGGTGTTGAATAAGAAAATAACGACTTAAAAAACATATCACGCGTTAATGACTGAAGGTACTATAAGGGTAACTACTTTTCGCCATGTGGGTTTTGGTCGCATGTTTGATAGGGGGGAACCTATCGTCATAGTGACCATAAATCCCAGACTCTAGACATACTGAATAGAAAAATCCAATATCAATTAGCTCGACCCGGGATTCGAATCCAGGATCTCGGAACAGCAGCCCTACCGCGCACATAATGAAACTACGCCTCCGAGGCAGTCATACTTAATTAAAAAACATCCTAAATGTTTCATAATGTGGAAGAGGTTGACGTTACTACCTGAAATTGTCTTGCATTTCCTCAATTTCTTCTTCAAGATCTCTTAACTCTTTCTTCATGTCTTCATTCTCGTCCATTAACTCCTCACAGAGAGTTTCTGCGGCCAGAAGTTTTGCCCGAAGCTGTTCTATTTGTCGCGCTTGAGCCTCTGCTGATGGTCGAGCCTAGATTATAAAATATATTTTATTAACGTGTATTCAAAAAATGGATTTTATTGAGAATTGTACATTACTTAGCACTGATATTTCAATCAGGTAAAATATCTAGAACAAAATTGCAGTGAATGGACAATAGCTCTGAACAATAACTATCTGAGGACTAAATGGTTTCATTGTTTTACAAATAATATTATATCCAGTCCCTGTTTCATAACTTCTGAGTAAATATCGTCACATAAATGTATAAGACGAACACGTTCAAAAGTTACAGTCTAATCTATGATCCCAAACATAAGGTCATAAAGTGAGTATTATCTACATTAGCTGTTTAAGACGTTAACTAAAATTAAGTTAAAACTTGTGAATTTAGTCACGTTGTGATTTATCTCTTTGATAACTTATATCTTGCGATTGAAAAAAAATCTCTTTATGAACTTACCTCAAGTTCACATTCAATCTCTTTAACCCTTAATGTAAGGTGTTTCTTTTCATCTCTGAGATCTTCGTTCTGCGCCGACAGTTCGTTGACTTTTTGTTGCAGTTTCAGAACTTCTGATGACCGTCCAGTGGTGTATTTATTCGCTGTGTCAATATTTGCTAATCTCCGGAGGAGAATATCACTTTTCTCTTTTTCAACACGTTCACAACGTTTCTTGAGAGTGTCTATTTCTTGTTTGAAGCTTTCTATTTGTTCCTGTAATTTAGAATGATAAAATATTAAAAACAGTTCCAAGACTAAAAACAATTATTTTTTTATAACTTTCTATAAAATCCTTTCGAAAGATGAATGCGGTTTTGAGGTATACGAAGCATCATAATCAATAAATTATTAATGAATATCAATGTCATTCTTACTTGATATTCCCTGACGTTGGCATCGACTAATGTAGTATCAGTTGTGATTGTGCCGACAGTACTAGTATCATCATCAGATTCATCTTTGTCGCGTGAAGGTCCTCCTCTCATTGGAGGTTTGGAATTCGTATTTGAGCTACGCGAACTTTTTACCTGGAATTAAGAAAAAATAGCACTTTAGAGAAGTATATAATATTTTAACATAGAATCTTCAACTAAGCAAATTTCAACTGTTTTAAGTTAACTACTATATATAAGTACATTTACCAAAAATATCAAATTAATTATCTACATATCAAACTACTATGAAAAGATAGGTAGGGAGATTCTAGACTTTCTACCTATTTCGGTTTTGAGGGCAGTTAACTAATAACAGATTCGCATTATAATGAAGACTATTTTTGGAACGTAGTTTATTTTTTTAATTACCTGCATCATAAAATTAACGTCATCTTTAGTTGAAGTACGATCTTCTTTAGGTTTAGCAGTCTTTTCTTCTTCTTTGCTTCTAGATAAACTTCTTCTATCTCTGTCTTTCTCTAAACTAGATTCCTTTTCGAAACTGTTTTGATTCTTCAGCAATTGCATCTGGAAATAACAAGGAGCGCAAACGCGTCTTTATTTAGAATGATTTAGGATCCAACTCGTGCGTCTAAATATATAACTAATGCCTAATAATTTAATGTATGTAGAATATTATCCCAGGAAGTAGCGTACATTATTCTAAAGCAGTAATTGTTTATGTTGTTGTTATGCTTGCATTACGTTAATAAATTACTATATACAATATTTTACATGTATTTTAAATAGGGACCGAAATAAAACTAAAAACAAATTAGAATGTTGTCAAGTGTTTATGGTTATTTAAGGTTTATAAAGTATTTAAATGAATTGATTTCGTACATACAAACAGGCATACACTTTAATAATTTTTGAGTGGAACGTCTGTAATGGGTAGAGGTACACCAGAGCATACGTTAGTGTTTCTTTCTGATTAACACTATAAAATTAATATTTCTTCACGAAAAAAGATACCTACCAGCAAAATAAAGACAAGAAATAAAAATAGATTCTTGTTTCAGTTGTATGTCATTCGTCTCAACGAAATTAGAAACTCGTTTGTGGGTCAATGTGTAAGTGTCTGCTAGATACTAATTCTTTTTACTAATGATACATAGTTTGTTAAAATTGTGTATGGTAATTGATATTGTACTCCATAAAACCTACTTTTGCCTTATCGATTATCTAGTGATAATCAATATTAATATCTTGAATAAAGTTATACAGACTTGTTATTTTTCGTTTTTACGAAATTTTGCGTCTATTTTAACAAGCCACAAACCTTGGGTATATAAATCGCCAGAAATATTGAGTAAAAATAAAATAGAGTTGTTTGAAAAACGACCATATGTGCATCAAGCTGGCAGCGCGTCGGCTATCGGAGAGATTAATCATTTCTGGACTTAGGAATGTTTTAAGTTCCAAATAAACATACCTATGTTTTTCAGAAAAGATGTCTTGGTATTAGAAATTTTGAATTTAATGTCTAAAGTACTCATTTAGTACTATCATTATTCTAAACATTAATTGTTTGCTGACATTATAGAGTAAATTTGGTATTGTTTAAAATTTACTTGACCCCCCCCCCCCTGCCAACCCACCCTAGGCACGCCCACGCAATAGACTATATAATTGAATCAAAATTAGATAAACAATTGATATAATTAATCACAATGTGCTGAGCTCTGCCAATCATTAAATACAACAGCACGCACGACCTTTCATGTTTATTTTGAGCAGCGGAATACAAACAAACCTGGCCGAAAGCTCTACCAGAAATCTCTATAGGCTTGACCCACTTCACTCTTTAGTTCTATTCTTTTTATGTTTAAAATCGACACAATGTAATTTAGGTAATGCCTAATTGACTCACAATCATTTCAACCCGGCAGAATCCTTTCGTTAAAAAAATCTTTAGTTTCGCTTCTGTGTACTTTTTAAAAAAATATACTTATAGCTTATGCAAGGGTATGTTATCCAGACCTATGGTAATGCCTAATTTACAATGTATCTATGAATACCAAGACTTAGTCCTCGTAGTGTATAGTTCAATAACTATACACTACGAGGACCAATGCTCAAGAAATATTACCGTTCTATATATTCCATCACGGTACAGGAACTTACGTATTCCAACGTTGTAATTTTTATTACTCTACATCTATAAGGTTAAATGTATTTATTGTTGAATAGCTTTGTTTACCTTCCGTACTCGTTCAGCTAGCGAGTCGTTTTTGGTTATGGTGACTTGCGGTTGACTGACTGCAGCTGGCGGTGGAGAGGGCGACGGTCGACGTAATGTTACCGATTCTATAATAAACGAAAGGGGTCAATCATTATTAAATGTACAGTTTCGTGAGTATTTTTAAGAATAATTTGTGATAATATGTTGAAGTTGCTCTACACACTCTACCCGCCCATCCGGCGGGACAAGCCGCGAATTCATTATCGGCGGGTTGCTGTGTAGAGCACCTGCTATTACTAGCACACAAGTACAAAGAAAGATCCGTGTTATTTATTTGAAAATACAGTTGCAATTTGCATACAATTGCTAAATAAACATACATTACAAATATAATGTAGTTATTATTTAAGCACGCACCTTGTCCAGTGTCTATGGACGGAAGTGGTCCTGTGAGTCGCCTCTTAGGAAGTTTGAGATTTACGGTGACGGCGTTTGTGGTTTCGGTTTCGTCAGCCCCCAGGTCAGGCGTCGACGTCCACGATGAACTGGTTCTGCTGAACCCTATGAAATAAAAATATAAATTATTATCGAAGTACCTAAAAAATTCCCGCCTTTATCTAAAATAAGATGGTAGGTTGGGAAATAATTTATAATAAAAAAATAATAATAATTGTAAGCAATTTACACGCATGTTATATTGTAGAATTGAAAAACATCCTTGAAATAATTAGCATTGGGAATAATGAAATAGTAACAGAAATTAATAATTTGGTTGATTTTCAGGCTTCTACGTAACTAATTTATAAGAGAATATGTTTTATGTATATAGTTTTGCTACTTACCCGTGGAGAATCCGTCTTTTTTTGGAGGTTCAAAGGAGGTAAGGTTTGTACTGGACGCCCAACCGCGGCCACCCTTTCCACCGTCTGCACCATTATCGTCGTCACGACTTCTGTTTATGTACATTTAAATATGTCACTGATATCTACAGTTGTATATTATTATAAAGACTGAAGTTTGATTATGACTAGGTATGACATGCAGTTGTGGAGCAAACATCACAACATCTTAAAGGTAGTCAATAGTGATATAAAATTAACGAATATTTGTATGGCATAAAGGAAAGAAAGCTCCTTCTCCTCCTCCTCCAGTCGATGAAAAAGACTGAAAACAAAATATGCAAAACACTGTTTGTTCTGGCCCGGCTAGGATTCGCTTTTGTTTATTTTCTGACTAGGTATATAGGCGCATATAGGCATGACTAATATCTTATCTAATAAAATGTTGAGAACGACAGCATTTTGGTAAAATTTTCATTTTTCACTAATGGCAAAAATGCACGATTTTTAGATGTTTGTATTTTATTAGAAATAAACACAGAACCCCTATACGGAATAGATTTGGATAATGTTCCAAAGTTTGGACTATGTACCAAAGTATATAGACCAAATGCTGGAACATTTGGACTAACAATTATTATTTATCCTATAAGTATGCTCAGCACAACTTTTTGGGAAGGATTTCCACGTGGGCGGAGCGACGAAAAAATGTAGATATTAATAGATTGGTAGTTCAAATTATAATTTTTTTTTATTATAAATCTGCTTACACTAATGGGTATTGATAAGCTTCTCGAACATCTGATGTTTTGTAACCAATTATATCTTCTGGAAAAAAGGACTTGCTGCAAATCACAGTACGAACTACGATAAAAAATAAAATAATGACGATCATTAAGATTATATCCGTGTTTACCAGCCCATGAAATATCCACCACCTACGTACTTGTTAATACTCGTATTATAGAAATAGTTAAACGTTAGGTGTTTCATTCAATGAAAAACATATAATTGTACCTATGTGGCCATGATATAAGTACTCGTCCAACTGTAGTTAGTGTTGTAGTTTGAATTATTTTGTATCAGGTGTTGGTGTTATGGTGCCACGGAATATTTTGATTCCAGGGGTTGTTCCTTGTTCTCTGAAAAGTGCTATCGAGGTGTATTTGTCGGTTGATGTGGGCTTGACCAAAAATGAACTAACCTCGAGTCTTGACATATCTTGTCTCTAACACTCCCTCGAATGGTAGCTATTTATCCGCGAATACTATTTCTATTTTTAACCTCAAACATCGAGCAACATTTCATAATATGTAAACGTAAAGGGAATGTAGAGTATTTTGGGTTAAAATAACACATCCGGAGAAGTTAACCATTAACGCTGTCTTGTCGGCTCTCTTCGAAACCTACCTATCTAATTTTTTGGATGGGTAATTCTAATAACCTTTCTAAACAAATGTCTATATTCCGTCAAAAATCTACTTAATCAATTTAGTTTAAATAAATTTATACTTAAGTACTACTTTTGTAAATTGTCATTACTTACCTAATACTTTAAAATGTCTGGCGTTACAGTAATATTAAGAATTCAGACATCTTCGAAAGAAATTAGTTAATAATATTAAAAGTGTGATAAAGACATGAACTATCAAAAAATCTTACTTATAGAGAACAATTTCTCATTTTATACTCTTTTAAATCAATAAGCTCTTTGTTCTTCATGATTGTGTATATTCACATATTATAAACCTCTTGCAATATCTCTGATTTTGTTGCAAAATTGTTTATTATGCAAAATATGTATTTATATTGTTGTAGACAGGTATGTAGTATGTAACTACGAGTACAGCGTACACATGGAGGCGGGCATTACGTCAAACATCAGTTCTACCGGGCGCAATACAAACAATTCGCAAAAACGTACAAGAATTTGGAATTGTGCCACGTTTTTCTTTTTGTTCATAGATTAAGAATTTATGCGGTTACAAAGATACGTTTGTAATTATTGTAGTGACACCTGCGTTAATGTACTTTATTCTGTATATTTGTAATAAACTACTTAACATGTAGTACCTAGGTATGTATACTCTGCAATTTTTGGCAACGGCTGCAAGACAAACAGGTGTTATTAAATTGGTTTATATTTTAAATGCAATATTCTTCATATTTTAGACAAAACAAATGTTATTTAAAACTTTATAATAAATATAGGTAAGTTAAAAAATATATTAAAATTTCTTTTTAAATGATAATAGTAAGTATATATAATATCATAATATGAAAATTTCCTTATCAATATAGCGATTAAATAGTATACAATATACGTGCACCACAAATAACCAACGATAGCCTTCTTCGCGGTCTGAGGGTATAGCTAAATTTATGCAGAGTGTGAGGCCTAGGGTGCAATGGAACACGCAACTCTGATTTTAAAGTAATTTGTGTTTAGGTGGCTATAACACTGAACGATAGCATCGTGATTTCTTCGTAACAATTTCGATCTTGTGCGAAGTTAAACCGAATTTAAACAATAATGATAGAGCTCTAAACAATTTTAATTATAGAAAAAGAGAGTTTCCAAAAATTACTTCAAAGTCGTTGTGTAGAGAAATAAGTAGAAATCCCTTTTAAGTTTCATTGTGTAATTTTCCGTAATAAAAATTTGTCTATATTTATCCAAAACATGGTCTATTTATGTGCCAAACGAATAATCGGTTTAAGTGTTTACTCCAAGAACAAACATATGAACTCTACATCCATAATATCGAGTAACAAGACAAGGGTGTACAATAAGACTGTCATATTAGTTCATACATAACATAGTAGTAGGCAATTGTCCACATATTTATGATAATCACAATAATTTCGCATAAAATTTAATCGTAGGATCTTCTCATTGCCATGCAACATTGATGTCTATGTGCAGACACAATAGAATCAATAGGAATAACCGAAGTTTGTGCTTCGATATGAAAGGATCTTTTGTGACCTTAAGCCAATGGCTATTTTGGAGTTGTCATGTTTTTATATATCATTGGGGATGTAGTAGAGCCATGTAGGTAAGTAGGTAGATGCTCGTGGTAGGATATATTTTATATCCGTCCGCGACCACCGTACACAAGTTGTTAAAACCCGCCATAGTGTATTGCGTTTCAGGATCAGGCTGTGTACATCCGGTTCTAGCAGGGCGGCAGAATTTTGTCGACTGCCGAGGCATAATCATCTCTCGCCAGTCGACGTTCTAATGGACCTTACTCCACTACCACTAGGTGCAGTCGGGTCACTTAGCCGTGCTCCTATAAAAAATACCGCCAAATATTCCAGTGTTGAGGGCATAAGTTCGTCCACCAAGAAATAGAATAGGATACAAATATTGGTTTAAAATTACATAAAGTTCTTTTAAATACCGTCAATAGCCTGAATATTTAAGAAATAAAAAAGTAGGGGTAACTACTATTGTTTAGGATTATACAGCCTAGTTAGATAGGTACTACAAAATACAAATTATTAATCAAGGCGCTCTAAAAGAGGGACCAATAAACTGTCCAGCATTCATACATTAATATATAGTTGTTTCCATATCGCGATGCAAAGAGAAATTTCTATCAATCCACGAACGAAGCCCTTTTGGATTAGACATTTATATATTAAGTACCTACCCACGAGCAAGCAGCTTACTACGCATTCTACAGATGTTTTTTTTTTTATAAATTACTCCATTTTAACATGATACAATTACTCAATTTGCAAGTACTCTGATAATCATAAAAGATCGTATGGTATTTATTGGCATACAAAATAACCCAAATGTAGATTACGCATGACTTATTTCAGGACGTAACTACATACAGGAAAGATGGTGCGATTTTCTTTTCTGTCTTAGATATATTTCAGAAATAATTAAAATTGTTTTAAGCCAGCACAGTGCGGGTTGGAAATTCCCATCGGCAACATCTTAGGAAAGAGGAAACATTCATTTACTGTTTTACCTTGGATGGATTTTCAATTTTTTTTACCTACCTATAGTTATAATTACTTCAGATACTTATATAAAACACTCACGTGTAAATTATTATATTAATTTTACATTGGTTCAAGCTGTGTGTAATGTGTCAGTCAGTCAATCAGTATTACGAAAGATAAGTGACTTAAACATGAACAGTATAATTGCATCTCCTTAACTACATGCCATATCAATATAGTGGTGAAGACTGACCGTGACGATGGTGAGTTCCAAGTGGCAAGACTGGGCGTGGAGGCTGTAAAGTCGTCTTCTCTTTTCCGGCCGCCGCCATGCTCCTTATAGTCGCGGAAACACCGCTTGCATCGCGTCGGCCATCGCACCTGCGGGTGGAAGCCCAAAGGGCACAGGGGATCGCCCTTCGCCAGAGGATACAAGTGATGCATTCTCTCAGAACTATACACTCAAATGCACTTTTACAAATGTCAAAGATTTCACCTAAATGCCACAATTTCAACCCAGCACTACGATCGTATTTTTACTCTTTCACTCCATATCATAGTGGCGTTTGATAACGTATCCACCCGACGGCAAGAGAAACTAGGAACAACTACTCATACGCAAATTAATGTTTATGGAATGAACTTTACGATTCTACTCTATAAATAATAATTTATTTAATCGACAACGTGCTCCGGCGCTCGTACGTCTGCACCCAACAGTGGCAATAAAAATATCCCGCTGCTAGCACTGAACCGGGCGACCTAAATCGGCAGCTTTCGAGTAGCTGCTATTGCTGAGACTTTCTAGGCTCGTAAATACTGGTCGGACTGCATCTCTCGATGATCTATGGCGATGCACCCGCGGACCGCACAGCACTGCGAATCCACGCACGGGTCAGCGTCTGGAGCGGTGTAGACACTAACGCCAGGAGAATAGACGAGGGGGCTTTTAGTGCGGCAGGAATGAATATAGATGGTAGAGGGACGCGGACGGCGCAGGCGCAGGCGGCGGCGGAGCCGGTGCTCCCGAGACTGGCGGCGGCGCGGGCAGCGAGCCAACACACGCGCGTCTGCTGCGCCACTCGTGCCCTATTACACCACACGCCGCTCCACCACTGCTTGCTGCTCGCTTCTCACCGTCAATAAAAATAAAACCGACTCGCTAATAAATTGCGTCAGGCAATAACCCACCATAGGTGGCCACCATATGGCTTGGGTAATATAATTTGAAGAGCTGCAATACTAGAATTGCACATTTGACTTTTTAAACTGTGCATTCGTTAATAAGTGTTTATTTTCAGTATCAGTAAGATATTTATAGTGGCTAAAATAAATTATTAATGTCATATATTTTTAACAATATAAAATCGGAATAAGAATCTGCAAATCTTGTGACAAAATATACAAAAATAGGTACCTATGCAATTATAATTAATAATAATCTTGACTATAGATCTATCAATCTTTGTGAATGGGCATTGACGTCAACGATTCTTATTTTTAATTTTACTACGAACTGTAATAATAAATAGGCACTTATTTATGCGTTTGGAATATAAATAAAAAAGATGTCATGGATTATTAGGTTCTTTAATTCCTTACAACTAAATAATAATATCAAAAATCTTATATATAAAAGTATGGTACAATAACAAATCTTTTATCCTAATGATTTAGTGTAAAGGTATATTATAAAATAAATTCTTTTTATTATCCTCTTACAGGATGGTGCTAACAATAAGATTTTAATTGAAATTAAAATCATATTGTCGGCGCCAGTATTTATAACAGTATCCCGTTAAATATGTTCCTATGAGGCTATTGTTTATTTCTTTGCCTTTCATGACATTATAATGTTATCTATTAGACATTCACATTTGTCCACGTTGTTATTTAGATATATACTTATATTATATATAAATACAAAATATTTAGGTATATACAACTCACTTGCAGCTGATATTAGTGTTTATGTCCAAGCTGAAGTTAGGCTCGTACAGTGCTGCTTTTAAAAGTTAGGGGTATGCACACCACAGTCCATAGGAGGTTAAGAAATGTATTCACTAACTTCAAAATTGGTTGTAAATAACATCAGCTATAAGTATATGCTTAAATTTAAATTATGCGTCTTATTTTCATTATTTAGCAGAAGTCCCCTTGATTGAGAGGATCATCTTCTTTCTTGTCATAGACCAGTGTCTTGTAAATAACCTCCTCGAAGTGTAACGCGTTTAGACCTTTGGGCTCAGCGACTTTAATCTTCACGTCTCCTGGATACAATATCTCGCCTTTATTTTTAGTAGACCCCATAACGAGAGATTTTTGAAGTTTGTCGATGCACGGAATTTCTGAAATATAAAAAAAGATAATTATTGATTCGAAATTTCGGTTAAAATATCAATTAAGAAGGTTCCCTTCATTTTAATCCTTTAATGTCGTGTTATTATTACTAGTAAAAATCAGGATTAAGTCTCAAGAAACAAAAGTGGTGTTTCGCAATTCGCAACTAACCTAATACCACCATCTGTAAATTTTTTAATCCTTGTCCGCCGAATATCTCGTAAAGGGTCTAGGTTTCAGATATTTTTATTTTATTGGAATCAGTCCAAGCCGAAATTATGTTTGCAGAAAACCTGCTCTCACTGTTTTATTTATTTTTTAAAGATAGATAAGCCTATGTTTGAACGTGTAAGTTGTTTTTCAAAGGGATCATTTATTTCGGTTTCCCGTCCACCCTGGCAAATACACGCCATTATAAAACCTATGGTAGTTAGTGATGGTCTCTTTTAAGACCTTCAGAGCACATCAATGAAATCCAGCAAAGCCGGTTAGATTGCTAAGTTCTAAGAATACAAAGGGGAGCACAATTCGTTTCTCTACATCGTTGTCACTACGCAAACACGATAGTGCAATTAGTGTCCACACCTGTCAGCTCTCGTCTGATTCCTCTCTGAGCCTTCCTAGACATGGCTTATTGACACTCTTGGATACTGCCTTGTCTCTCGCAGACATTAGCACGAGTGTTTAAATAAGACTCTACCGTATACAAGTAGTATCCTTTAACAAAATTATAATTTAGTAAATGGGGCTATGAATGATAATGAATGAACTTGGAATCATGTGAGTTTTATTTCATCTAAAATAAAACATATGGATCTATATTTAGTTTGTCATTTTCTCAATATTAGGTGAAATAGACATTCCCCGCCTATATAAACTGGCGCTTGGCCAGAGCTTCGTCATTTTGTTACTTTTCATACCTACGTGGGAGTGCAATTTACACCTTGTGATATAAAAAAAATGAATAAACATTTTTATTAGACTGCGACTACACCGAACGATACCGCTGCAGTGTACTTACATCACGAAAAGTTTATGAACCCTGAATGTTTAAGCTGAATATATTTGTGGTAGCCATGTTGTAGCCAATTTAGCGAACAACATGAATCGAAGGCCATGAGTAACTAATAGAGTTATTAAAATTGCGTCAATAAAATAAAACGCAACTATGGCAATATTATCATAATGACAATTACTTAATTAATAACTACTATTTAATATACAATTAGCATAATAATCTTCCGAGTAAAAACCTAATGGGCACATATACGTGTCACAAAGACGCTTCAACGTAGAACGTCGTCGTCCATTTGTCGGCGTTAAAAAAAAAACAAAACATTAATTATAATGCCAGATAAACCAAATACCTCGAAACATTAGGGGATAATTTAGGTATGTTTCCTTAACAAGATTTTCCAGAACCTTCTGTATATAGAAACAATCATAATTGATATGCATTATATTCGTAATTTGTCTTTCATTTACCTACAAAGTCATTTACCTATTTTTATGCAGTGTCATGCTACGATATTAGTTAATATTTAATTATACCCAAGGCTCACATTATCGACTGCAATAAACTTACTATCAACGGCAATGTATTTACTCAGCCGTGTTAGGATAGAGAATGTGTTCTGCTAAGTTTGCCAATCCATTTTTTATCAGGCACGACAGCTACTTCGCTGAACCTAATGGTATGAATAGTATCGTAGACACAATTATGCTTGCCTATTCGAAAATGGTTATACAGGGTCACATAGACATTGCGTTACTAACTGAAATCACACACTTATCTTGAAAAATAATACTTTATAATTAATTACTCAAACCGTAGATGTACAAAAAGTATAAGTTACGAACAACATAAATATTAATAAAAAGTAATTATCATTTACAGGCCTTAATGTCACTACTACTGCAATAAGAGAATAAATTGCAGCGGCAAAACACCACCCTTTAGTGAGAAATACGCTCACGCAAATGCCATACATATATTAAAATACAAAAGTAAAAGCGGGATTTGGAAGAAAATATTTGTTATTCTGGTTTTGCACAATGGAAAATGACGAGTATGTGGTTTCATTTATTAACGCAAAGTCAAAATGACCCTGTATACAGACCGATCTCGGTAAGCAACTGATGTAGTACTTATACCTTTGTAAATAGGGTTCGTTATCCCGGCATATAATTATCCCACCAATACTCGATTTTAAGCCAAGATTATAATAGTAAATAGAGTGGTTGTTCCCCTGGTATTGCTAGGCTTACTCGTCTGCCTCGGCTATAAAAAATGTAATTACCTGATGTGACGACTCTCTTGATCGGCGTGCCCATCGACGCTTCGATGACGCGCACGTCTCGGACTAGCTGTTGGAACTCCGTCGGAGTGAGAGAGCATACGTGATCTGTGCCTTTCATAGTCTTGTCGAGGGTGATGTGTTTCTCCAAAACCTTAAAACAACATCATATAGTTAAACTAACGTGAAGTATATTTATTCCACTATCTAGGTTATTTCGATGGAGCATAAAAGATGAGTTTTCTTTTAGAATGAGGTAACAAACAAAAAAAATACACGTCGAATGAATAACCTTCTCCTTTTTTGAAGTCGGTTTAAAACACACTTGAGTTCTCTTCATATGGAATACGATAAGGCGATAAGGTTGCCTGCTATCATATCATGGGATGGAGAAAAACTTGGCGAAATATCGCAGAACTAGTTATGCCTCTGCTTACGCGTTAAGAATTAAAAGGCGTGAATTTATATGGGAGATGTACGCCCGTTAAGTCCTTGTTGCCGCTGATGATATATTTAAGAAATAACAGGCTGATATTACACACTTAACGACAACTGCGGATGTTATTAATATAATGTGGGTGACTTGTAACACCACCAACTAAAAGTCATAGGTCAATGCTAAATAAATTAATCTATAGCATTATTTTAGTAATCTGCTTTTGCAAGATACATATATGGACGTATTCTCAAATTAATGCGCTCATACGACGTATATATTTATTTGGGGCTGGTATAACAAAAGTGTGTTTATAATCCAAATTAGCGAAGATGCTCTGAACATGGTTTGAAGGAGCAAATACTGAAATTCGCTTTGCCTTGGTAAATATTCAAGATTGGGAAAAGGTAACAATAAAAAAATGTATTGATTTTTGTGTACAATTGAGTTTTATTTGAAACGCAGCTGGGCCGTGAGATAAGAGATGTATAGCACACTGAAACAGGCACACTACCACCTGTACTGATTAACTGCTATATCAATTTATTGGTTGTTTACCCAACTTCATTCTTATTTTCAAGACAGAAAATCTTCGGAAACTATTTTTTTTACCATATCCGTATCCATATATGAAGGTCAGAAAAATTAAAACCCCGCACAAATATATGTGATAACATACATAGATAATTCAGCGTATACTTATCACTGGTCATAAATATTATGTAACAATATCGACTGTAATATTGTACTTTACTCATCTTAATACTTTTATATTGTGATAGAGAAATAAACATACGTGGGTGTGACTAAATATTATTATATATTATTATCAGTCGCGCTCGAATCCTTTGTTATATAAAAGTATATAATACAAATACAATTCGAGAACATTTTGTTTATATTTTATTAGAAACAAAGAAAATATGGTGCAGCTGTTGCGATTCTTTATGGCCGGTCTAAAGTTCGTTAAGTTGCATCAGAGCTATTGTTTTGAGAGAATATAGAGACAAGAGTCATGGGGGGTGAATGTTTGCCGGTAATGGCCTGCTCTTTATGAAACCAGCCCTGTATTTTATACTGCCTACTGTTATGCACGGGCCTCCTTCTACTACTTAGAGGGTTTAGGCCTTACTCCATTACACTGGCTTAGTACGTGTGGGTAGACTTCACATACGTTCAAAACTCTTATGGGTACAGGTATGTACGTTTCTTCACATTGTTGGACTTAAACTTTTTTTTATACGAGCGCGGCAAAGTGACCCCACTGAAACTGATGGTAAGTTGAGTGGGGTTCAATACATTTCAACTGATGAGAAATAATTTCTCTTTGGCAGTTGACACAATTATGCCGGCCTGTTGGAAATGGATATATCATATGGATAAAGTGAATGATAATTGATAAGCAATACACACGTAACTTCGAAAAGTCCGAGATGGGTGACTTGGGTTTTGAGCCTACGGACCTTAGTCTCAGCAGTCCGTTCCAATGCTAACTAGGCTATTGTGTTATTCCTTCTTAGAGGTAAAGACCTCTTTAGGTATTTTTATAATCTATCAACACGTAACTTCGAAAAGTCAGAGATGAGCGACCTGGGTTTTGAGCCTGCGGACCTTAGTTTTGGCAATCCGTTCCATTCCTAACTAGGCTATTATGCACTTCCTTCTTAGAGGTCTTTAGATATTTTTATAATATATTAACCATACCTTTGCTCCTAAAGCGACGGCGGCCAAAGCTACAGCCGTGCCGAGCTCCTGACCAGAATATCCGACGGGTATATCAAATGTGTTCTTATAGTCTTGTAATACGGTTAAATTGCAGTCTTCAAACGGTACGGGGTACGCCGATATACAATGCAGCAAACAAAACTGTTTGTGTTGCGCCGATATTATATCGTAGATGGTTTTTACAGCGCTCTTATCCACCATTCCAGTTGATATTATTAGTGGGATATTTTTGGAAGCTGCGTACTTGAGGAATAGCAAATTGTTAGAATCTCCAGAGCCGATTTTTATAAACGGCACTTTTAAATTGACTAGAAAATCGAATGATACCTGAAAATAAAAACAAGGCCATCTGATATTATGTACTCCTTGCCAAATTCACAATTATTTACTTCATTAACGCTAATTAGGTACCTACTCAATTGAAGCCCCGCTGACAAGTGCGCGAGCGAGAACATCTTTGCGACATAAAACAGTTGTAATATGTACACACTGGTTATTGGTTACAATGACGAATTGAGCAATTCCGTCACGTAAAAATCTTTAATATCAAACATCCCGGGTCGTGACACTAATTTATTGTTGCTTCGCATTATGTTACACTTCGTTTATCGACGAGGAGTTTTAGACATTTTTAAAATTCAATTTATAGGTAATACTTTCAAAACTTACCATGTCCATAGCGGAGGCTGTGAACAATATTCCGATTTCGTGCGCATATCTAAACAATTCCCGATACTGAGTTTCCGAAAATTCCAAGTGCTTTTTATGTTCTCCATAAGTATAGCCCCAAGAGTTAGGATTGTTGTACGGTTTCTCGAGGTATTTCTTTGTGAATTTTTCTTTTAGGCATGTTTTCTGGAATTTAACACAACTTGCACCGGCCTCCTGGAAATTGCGTTAACGATATTATTAAATGATTTAAATAATGTTGAATATTATACTTAACAGAGAACACGATTGTATTTTGAAACTATTGCATTGTTTATATTAGCTATATATTTCGTCAATAAAAACATATTGCAAGATATTTTTTTTCCAGAAAACCAGTAATGGAGAATAGGTATTATGGACTTCAAATATTCTGTGGTGATTGCAACATAACAAAACAGTAAACACAAGGTCGTATCGACTGATAACAAGATATGTTTTCTTTGTGTTGAACTTGTTAAAACATCATACAAGAGTACAACATCCGTAAAACTCACTTACCTTTGCAGCTTTAATTAATTTCTTTGCAATTTCTATGTCGCCTTGGTGATTTTGTCCAACTTCCGCAATTATAAAACACGGTTTGTTGGCGCCAATTTTAATGTCTTCAGATATCTTAACTTCAACCATGTTTACGGCTGCTACAAATGCTCCATAAAAACAAACAAACCGGGTCTACGTCAAGACTGGCTGACTTGGAAATACACTGGCACTATGCAATAAAAGTTTATCGACCTCCCGTTCAAGATCAAATCGGATAAATAAGGTCAATTGAACATAAAACGAGTAGTTGGCTGCGCGTCCGCCGCACAAGTGCGAGTCCGGCTCGTCACCGCCGCTCGCGCGCTCGACGCCGCGCCCGGCCCGCGCCCGCGCCCGCGCCCGGCCCGCACCGCGCCGCGCCCGCGCTCGCTCCGCATTATTGATAAAACCGGTAGGTACGGTGAGCGGCGATGTGCCCGCGACCACGCTCGTGTGCTTTCGCCCATCAGTATGCGAACAACAACAAAGAGATATCAACCAACCATCTTTATTAGACGTTCACTCACAAAGGATATTCTGTGTACAAAATAAACTACCACAAAGTCTTTGTTTACAAAATGTTTATTATTGAAATTATCAGTACATATTAAACAATACATGCTGCCATTGTAACAATATCTTTGGAGTTATTAAATCTGTCGCTAATAGCCCTGTTTACTTTTGATTCGGTTGTTTTCCCAAGGAAGTTGGAGATGTATCGGCCGGCTTCTATGAGTTTGACTAGATCGATGTTGGTGTTGACCCCCAGCCCGTATAGGAAGTAGACGAGATCCTCGGTGGCAAGGTTGCCGCTCGCTCCACGCGCGTACGGACACCCTCCCAGCCCCGAGATCGACGAGTCCACTGTGTTTATACCAAACTGCAAAAACAACTTGCGTTAAATATATACGGATGACGTACTTCACTATTATTACCAGTGCCTGTGTTTATGATCAAGCTAATAACATTTGGAATCATTGTTACCCAAATATTTGTTTAAAATTTACGAAGCTACATATTTCTGATAACACACTCACACCAGATAATATTGTTGCCATGTTAATACATTAATAATATTTGCAATAACTTGTTTACCTTAATACGATACATTTGATGATTCAACAAACAATTTATTCTAGTTGATAACAATGTTTTTAGGATAAAATGAACGGGCAATATTATTTATTTATTTAATATGGGCAACATGATGGTAAATGATCCATCGTCAGTGGATATAAAGCAAGGCATCGTGCCTTAGTCGCTATGAGGAATGGAAAGGCAAGTTATCCTTGGACTAACATTACTAAAGATACGAAAGGCACATGTATTCCTTCACGTCGTTCGTATTATTACATCGGAAAATCCAGCCCAATACTCTAGACAAAGCTCTATCTAATCTACCTCTAACCAACTCTATCAATATTCGCAATAGATTAATGCTTGGCTACAGAAATTTTATATTTGTGAAATTTAATTGACCTTTCGTTAGCTATATTTAC
Source organism: Manduca sexta (assembly GCF_014839805.1). Taxonomy (NCBI): domain Eukaryota; kingdom Metazoa; phylum Arthropoda; class Insecta; order Lepidoptera; family Sphingidae; genus Manduca; species Manduca sexta. The sequence goes on from NC_051139.1 coordinate 6,225,913, forward strand.
CACTTATTGTTGTGCTAGTTGTAAGTGTTCCTAAAATAAATAAAATAAAATATGCGAATATCGAATTAGAAGTAAATTCGCCTTAAAATAATGAAGAAAACGCACACGCGGTTCAAGGATTGTCTTCTTTAACCTTTGATCGCGCATGATGTAAATTATTTATCTTTTCTATTACGTATAAAGTTAAAAAGGCAAATGCAATTACTTGCTGCTTTTTGTTCTTTTTATTGGCATCGTACTTGCTTATTATGTCATACGTATACCTAAGTATCTACACACATGTTTAATAATCTTAAAGTAAGATAATAAATTTAGAATGATAACACTATTGTTTGTTTGCTAAAAGAATGATATGCTGTGCATTTTTATTACTGTATACCTATTTATTTTCGTGTTGTAATATCGCGTGTGCAACGACTAATGCAAAAATTAAACTAATTTATATTTTCATACTCCTTTGGCATTACTTCAGTTCGAATACCGAATACCTCCTGGTACATTTGTATGAGATGCAATTAAATTAAAACATTATTTAAATATCGCTTTAGATAGATTCTAGAGATAGGCGTAAGTTGTGCCGGTACATCCACCTGGAAAATTCTACTTGCTAACTAAATGTTATAACTTCTGCAATAATTATCCTTAAAAATTTAAAATAATGATATTTTTTTTTTACATTTTAATTAACTCATCGTTGATGGTTCAGAGTTGATACATACCTCCAAGCCAGCTAGTAGATTAGATAATCCTTGGCCATAAGTGTCGTGGAAATGTAGAGCAAGTTGATCGGGTTTGGCCACAGCGAGGACTTCAACCAAGAGCCGGCGGACCGAGCCTGCAGTGCCCACTCCGATCGTGTCGCCCAGAGACACTTCGTAGCAACCCATATCCAACAGCTGTTCTGTTATCTAATTTTAAAAAGTCTGCTTAATATTTTGTATGTCACAAATAAATAAATCCTAATGTGAAAATTAGTATAACGTTACTAAAAATTCTAGAACTGATAACATACTTAATATTAGGTTTCAACTGTGTTGATGGTAACATATTCATATTTCACATTCGGATAGCGATCACCTTTAAACCTGCCATATAAGTCCAGGTCACGAACCTAAGTGTGTAGATTTCCAGGATCCTGTATATATACGGTCTCCAACAGGCCGGTATAGTTGTATCGACTAGCCAGTTTTATTCCTGATTATTCATTTCTCTGTGGCCTTTGGTTTCGGACAGGCCGGGATAATCATGTCCACTTACCATCAGGTGTGGTGGGGTAATTTTACCGTGTCCGTAAAAAAGGTAATGTTTCGCACATGTATGGGATAAAGGATTATTTCTATGACTTTTATTATTGTTAGCTGCGCAAGAAACCGTGCAAGTAGCGACCCAGTTGATGGTAATTGTTGATCATTGACCATGACCTACAATGCCAGAGGTATCATAAATGCACGGTTGACCAACTGCATAGATAGAGATTAATAATGATAATCATGAGTCTTGTATGTAACGACGAAACCGTAAATGCATTAGCAAGCTGTCTATTGACATTGTTTTTTTAGAGATATCCTCATTGTCAGACTAGACTACTGTCGCAGTGACAATTATTGTCGAATTGTATATTTAACAGATGGTAATCACTAAAGTCGATTGTTAGCGTAAAACAATGAAAGCGTAATGTAAATTAGCCACAAACGTGTATTAAACAATTGATAAAATGACATCGTTTCTGATAGTGTACTTATATAATTGCATCCTATAATTTGATGTAAATTCGACCTGCCACCTGAACTTTGTAATCATATTATTATAATAGCAAATATTGTTATCTCTATCACGGAGTGGAAATATCCGTAACGTAAAACACATTTAAGGAATTATAAAAAATAGATTTTATTAAACATTGATATGAATATATCTTTCGCTTTTTCCTGAAAGTAAATGATGTACATACTCCTTATTGTCTATTTAAAAAAACTAACACATCTGGTCAATTTTGTTTTCAGCAAAGAATATACGAAACTGGTATTATAAATTGTCAAATTAGCTTACCTTTGCTATATTTTTCGGATTAATGGGACCATCATAAGGGCAGCCTACGACACAAGACACATATCCTCTAACTCTTAGTCCATCTTTTATAGCTTGATCCGCCACCTGCTTGAACCTTTTTATTCCTTCCTCTACAGAACAATTCAAATTCTTTTTCGAGAAACCTTCAGAACCAGCTGGGAATATAGCTACTTCCTCTACGTTGCATTGTTTCTGTAAGTATACACGGTGAATTTTTTGGAGGATATCAAACACTTATATTCAATTATGAAAGATGAGATGTATTTGAAAAAAAAAAAAAAATATTTTGTGCTTTTGTAATGAAATTAAAATGTATGCAAAATGTAAGTAATGTAATATCAGGTAATTGAAAATTCGCTTCCTATCACACTGGCGAATTACGAGGGAACTCACAAGGCGAACGCGCAGCGAGCTCGCTGCGAACTCGCAGCGAACACGCTGCTACTACTTAATAAATTAGTTGTTATCGAAAGTACTAGATACGACGAATTTGGGTGGACCAATTATTAAAGAATTGAAATAAAGATCGAAATTACTATACTCAGCTCAGTTACTATATTGTATCAGAGTGACGACATGACGTTGGTTGCGCTATTCGCGGCGAAGACCTTTGCTTACCCGTGCCGTGTTCGCTGCGCTCTCATTGCGAGTGCGGTGCGTTCTCACGTTGCTATGAATTTGCTTGCAATTCACCAGTGTGACAGGGCTATTATATTTTGTTGAGCTGTTTATACTTACACCATAGTGCCAGATATAAAGTGCACTTTTACTTGTAAAAGATTTTGCTATGCCCTGATTTTCTATGGCTCCTTGAGGATTTTGACAGTATGATGATTGATAATAAATAACATTCATGCAAAATTAATTTATGACAAAGATGATGGGTGTTTTGTGGTTCTGGTGAAGCAATAAATGAGAATCCTTACAGCTGTCTCATAGCCTTTTAAATTTGGAACCAGCACTGGATAGTTGACCCCCGGTGCTCTTGGAATATTTTTCATGACATCCACACCATCACTCATTTGTTTCACCCATTTTGGACTAACGAAGCTGTCAAAATGCCATTAGCATATTATGTGGAAAACCAATAATTAAAGGCTGAATGTGAAACATTTTAAAAATCTAAAAATATTGCTGATAAATTAAAATAGCTAAGTATTTCTAGACAGTAGACTTGTAGCCAATCTTTACAATTTACGTAAATTATCATAATTTGTACAGTCCTCCAAATAACTTTAATCAAAATTATTGGTATATTAGCTGTTATATTTTGAAAGAAAATTATTATTGTTTATGAGCCCGTATAATGGCTTGCATTGCCTCAATCCTCAAAGACATCCAGCAGGTAGTTAGTAAAAAACTAAGGCGAAATCTTTCCTGCGACATGTTTGAAAAGTGGTGTATCAACGCCACAGTGCATTGTGATAATGGCAGGTCAAAGAGTAATGTCAGTCAATTATAATCATACCTTGCACTTTCAATATGCTTTAGGCCAGCTGCAACAAGTTTGTTTATTAATTCTATTTTAACATCAGTTGGTACAAATTTAGCCTCATTTTGAAGGCCATCTCTTGGCCCCACTTCATAAATTCGAATTTCTGATACATTAGTGCTCTGAAATATTAGAATTATTTAGGAATTTGCAATATATTTTATATTGATAGATACACCTTTGATAACACGAAAATTTCAAAGTAGCAATACAGTATTTACTTGTCAAATATTTTTTTCACAGATTTCTTATATCTTTTTATATATGGTTCAAATAACAAAGACATCATAAACATATTATAATATAGGTACTATACTATATACAGGTATATACAATATCACTTGTTAATTCTAATTCTATTACCACCTGCAACTTATCTACTTCACTGTGTGACATGAAAGTCTTTAGGTAAAAACATAAACAAGCACTATTTCTTCTACTAGTACTACAATCTTAGACTGTATTATATTGCTACGCGTAGTCAGGCTGGTAGGAAATAGACGACACAAATATTTATAAAGTAATAATAAAATTTGAAATAACTACTTACAATCCATCGGTATTTACAACTTATCCTCCTTCCAACGTTAGAAGTCAGACTCTTAAAAAAAATCATTTTAATGTGTTTATTATATAAGGCAGTAATTGGTACTTAGCGAATTAACTCAAGATGATATCTACATTTTCTTATCAAACTTATGTATATAGTGAAAAATAATTTAAATTCCGCTTTCTAAACTTATTTTCGTTCAGAACAAAGAGAATATAATCACTACGTTTTAAGAGACAGGACTTAATACAAGGTAATAAAATCGAATTTACATGGCATATCAATACCAATATCACGGAAGAATACGTCAGGAACGTCAAATAACAATACTACCAACTGAACAAAATACATAGTAGTGAGCACTTTTTATCGATATCGATAAATTCTACTGGTGGGAATCGACGCTAATGCTACTTTGATGAAATTCATATAATGTATTTTCGAGTCCACATTATCAATCCAACTCACGCTATATAGTGAACATTTTAGCACTATAATTACAAGGCTGGACTAAAATGAGGACTCGAAATAAAATGAAAAGCTTTCACATGTTGAATAATAATTGTATTTTAAAATAAAATCCTTCATTAACCATGTAGGCTAATATAGTTGCACTTATGATAGGTCAAGGTACAATGAGAATATTTAATTATAAAGTCAAAGGATGGTGACACTTCTTTGTCACACTCATTGTTTAAAAAAACATGGCACGGAAATTCAAACAACATTTCATCAGGAAGTGGATCAGCTTTCAAATTTTTCGATGGTATGGCTGACTTTCTAAGGCGATTGTTCTTTTTATTAAAGTCTTTGTTATTAAAGTGAGAACCACACACATATTTCAAAGTATGCAGTTTTTCTCTGGGAACATATATCAAATCTTCTTTTCCCACAACCTGAACTCACTTTCGGCATCTGGAAATATTTTTTAATTGTAAATAAATTGCTTATTAAATTATATTTAAGCCTAAAATCATAAACAGTGACCAGGCACATTGATTGCTCAACGCATTTTTAAGCACACACACACACACACATACACACACACACCGACACATACACGACTTTAGTATTTTTTGTCCTGATGATCAGTTATCATCTTACTAATATTATAAAGCGTGTGCATGCAATTGTATGTTTATTATTCGTACCCGCAAAAAAATCTAAAATGATTGCGATTAAACTTGGTATGTACATAGTTCGAATTACTACTTTTTATCACTATGTTCCCACAGAATCTGGACCTAAATGGGTGAAACCACGGAGGGCAAATTGATTAATAAATTTAAACAGGTATCGATATCGATAATAATAACAACATCACTAGTAACATAATGGTAATTAGAAAATGAGAATTTTCATTATTTCTAAGCTACTTTATTTGCACGATGACTAAAAACATCTAATTAATGCTTACCTGACCTGATCCAATGGAAATTTCGCCATAAATATTCTGCTTTTGTGACTTATTCGACTGGCTCGATCTCCACAAATTTCACACGTAATGAAACGTTTTTTGGTGGCATGTCTTTAAAACGTATTCACTTACACCAACAAAAACACTTTTTGGTATATTTTTACTTGTTTGAATACCAAATAATACAAACATAAATCAATAAAACACAAATGTATTCCAAAACGTCAGGAAGTCAACAAACAATAATAATGGCGGTGAGCAATAGAAAGAGAAACTGTACTGAGAGAGAGAGATAGCAGTATCCGCCATTAAATGCCATGTCAATTCCATACAAAAGATTTTTTGTTCCTTGTTGCGCTAGACTGGTTCAGAAATTTTGTGTGGGTTTTTGGCATTTATAGATTTTAGGGATAGTGACGAATCAAAAATCGATTAACCGTAAAATCGATGTGCTACTTTAGAAAAAAGACTTTCAGTTGAGCATAAATTAAACAATCCTTTACGTTAAAAAATAAAGTTTATTTTGTCGATAATACATATAATAAAAACAATGTCATAGCATTTTTACAATTAGCAATTTTACATGTAAAGGTATGGTAGATATTTACTTTATCAAAACTCGAGAAAAAGCTGTTCGTTCAGTATCTTTTACCTGTTATTAAGTCGATACTTTGATATATGTTCAATTAATTATTCTTGATTTCCGATTTAAAACTAATCATTTTCACGAACTATTTATTCCTGAAACAATGACAACACAAGTGACAAGAAACGTCATATTTTATGTCACTTGTCACTTTCTTAAATACCACCTATCTATGGTGATTCGGTGAACGGATTTACCGGTAGAAATTGTAGCGATTTTCAAGCGAGCTCAGAATATACTTATTATAATAATGGGTAAATTGTTTAAACATATTTAGACTTGTATCCAATTTTATTAGTATTCTTTTATTAATTTATAAAATACTTTATTTTCAGCGGTAAACAGTGCCACGTCTTTCGTGTTATCATCAATTTTAACCCTGCTGATATTCTCTGGAATGCAAATGTACAAACCTCTGTTGGTCAAATCGCCGATAACTATTATATTTGGAGGTTACCTCGGCTCTGTGATGTTCATGTTTTTCGTTACTGTATCCTTTTATTATGATAAAGTTTCATAATTGAGTCAAAACGATGCACCTAATCACAACAAATTGGAATTGGAAGAGATAGTAAAGCTATGTTTTGGACAGTGACAGGATGTTCGTCACATCACTTGTGGCTATCTTCAGAAAGGTCAAAATTTTTTTATTGCTCTATTTCCTGTATACATTATTTTGGTAACAAATAAAGTACTTAAATGCGTGATAGCTTAGTAGGGAGGGCAGACTGCCTCAGGTTCAAAACCTAAGGGCACACTGCTCTGACTTTTCTCAAGTTTTCTTTGTGAATTATAACTTGTTTTAATAACAAAAGGAAATTTTGTGGGGGACCTGCATACCTGACAAGTTCTCTATATGAATTTTGATGGAATGTGGAGTCTGCCAATGAACACTAGGTCAGCGAGGTGGACTAAGGCTTAATCTCTCTCAGTAGTAGAGAAGGTCCATGGCTATCAGTGAAACAGCATACATTGCTTTTATTATTATCACATTTAATTGTCTGAAGAAAAGATATACTTATATGAAAAAAATTAATAAGTAATTTTTACATCCATAGATAATAAGTAGATATACAAAAGTCTTATTCTTCCACCAAGCAAGTATGCAAGCACCATTGTATTGATTTGTGGCCAATGTAAATCTGTTAATTTTAAGATTTAACATCCAATGTCAAGAGCGTAGTGCAGTTCTTTATACTTAAAAGTTCTAGATACAATTGACTATTTATGACAAGTTGTGGTGCTTACTATAAGGCAACAGAGTTAGTTTGCTCAAAAATATAAAAAAAATTGTGTTAGAGATAAAGACTTCCATCTCAATCACTTTGTCTATCTGTCTGCTGAGAGTTATGTATCTTTTACTATTATTCTATAAGTTTCTACAGATTATTTCCTGAACAGTATATAACAGGCCGTGGGTAATCTTGAAGCGACACTGTTTGGCAAAAACTTCCAGCTGAAGTTGCCAGAAATTGTGCTGTCTATGGCAGTGTCATTGATTGCTGCTGGCATGGTGCATAGGATTTGTTTTACAACATGGTAACTATATTAATTAATTACATTTTTTTCTTCTAAGACTTAAGAATTAAATTTACATCGTAACAAATAAGGGAATGTTATAGGTGTTATATTAATTTTGTATGCTCAAATTTAATTGTTTCAATTTTAGAGCTTTTAGTTTCATCTGGTATAAAATCCGATTTGATAACTAGAATGTTGTAATACAGATTAACCTGTAAAAAGATAAAAACGTCGGAAAATTTATTTACTACCGACAGACCAGAAAAATAAAACACTTTGCCATGTTTAGTAAAATATTGAACTAATTTCTTGCACTGACAAGACATAAGTTTAAAACAACAAATCAACAATGATTACTCCATAGTTCCTCAACAGGTTTCTTATTTTCCTCGTCAAGCTATATAAAAAATTTAAAAAATTTTTACCTCGTATTTTTTAAGAAATTAAAGATTAATATGGTATAAAATATAAAATAATAGTTATGATCACTCTAAAATCCCATGTGAAGGTGTATAGTATATATTGCGCTTTTGTTTCAGTTTAATTTTCTCAATAATAACGATCTACTATATGAACAAGTTATCACAGAAGACGTATGCGGTGTTGGCGCCACCGCCGGCGCCCGTCAAGACTCGCCGTCACAAATGAGTGCATTTATACAAAGTTACATTTTTTTACTTCTCAATAAATTAGTTCTTTTCTATTTTGTTCTTTTATTGTCTCACAATAGCATTAAAGGAAGTGTGTTTCTGTGGATGGTGTAAAAACAAATAAATACTTAGTTTAGCTAAATGTTTTTGTAAGTATTAGGAACTGAGGGTAATTGAGTTGCCTATATAAAAATGATTTTAACAAGATGCAAAAGCTGACTACTGCTGTGAGATTTGTGTAGTCAGCAAAAAAATTTGCTTTAAAAGTTCAAAGCTTTTAATCACTAGATATGTCTACACGTTTATTTGTTACAATATGTTTTAAAAGAAATAAATAAACCATTTTTATTATTTTAAGTACATGTTTTGTTAAAGAAAAGATATTGATGTCTAGGAAGTACCCAAATTAGTACCTGTCTAGTGTCTATATACTTAAACAAAAAAGGTGAATTTACTAAATATTTTTTTTGTTGGGATTGTTTTTATAGTAATAGATACTACACATTAATCTTAATCAGAATTATTTTATATATATTATAATTAATTAATTATATAACTGATTATTATAAAATAATAATATGTAAAATTTCACACATTGTATCTGGCTGTAAGGACCAAAACTTTTAAAAGTGGCAGAGATTCAGCATAATATTTTAACTCTTGATTTGACTAATAAAACTTGATATTATTGTTATTGTAAGTAAATAATTCTATTTTAATCATATTAGATTGTTTTATTACAACTCCTACCCGGGTGTGATTGTAATCGGCATGATTATAGAAAAACTTTTGCAGATTTGATCGCGAATTTAGTGTAATTTTGACTTCCACCGTTTCGAAGATTTTACAGCCTATATTGGCAAAGGGTTTTACTTCAAAGTTTAAAATTTGTCGTCCTTTTTTTAATTGTTAAAATCTTTGTGGTAAGAACTAGTTTTTTTTAGCAATAAATTACAATCTAGTTTATAAGACTAATAAGTAATATTATTCTAACTTAATTTTCTACATCTATGTCTAAGAAACCATCAGTTCATTTTAGACCATTTGAAGTTCCTATAGATGCGCAGAGCATTGACCTTGTACATACGTTCATACAATTGTGACTTTACCTAGGTATGCCTGCCTTTCTATCACAGATGCGTGACCTATGCACAGAACGATGCGAAGGTGAGCTACGAAAGTACGCTCGATGTACTGTGAGCGACGACTCGTCTATAAAAGTAGTGAGGGGAAACGGATAACAATATAAGCATCCATATCATTATTTGTATGGTAGAGCTAAGCAGTAAGCTGTAGACACATTTGTCTACATAAATGGACAGAATAGATCGGTTTGTTACCACTATCTCGTAGAAAACTAAATTGAAATAACAGTCTCTTGTTGCGTTTCGTATGATGAAACGTTTCTGAACTTACATACGTAGGATATTACTTACTCTAAGGAAACCTTTATCCATATCCTGTTACGATAAAACAAGTTCTTTACCATTTTTTTGATTGCAGCTATTTAGAAAACGTAGAGACCATTGAAATCTTACGTGACCTCCTTATTGCCGGACTGCAAGCAATATTATAAAAACAATGCATCTTTTCCTTTTTTTATTTAAAAATGACGCTTCGTTGAACCCTTTTCCGCTAAAGCTAACGGACCTAAATCGTGACATTAAATCATTCTATTTTGCGCGCACGGTTTGGTGTATATTGGATTTCTCACGGAAGTAGGTAGATAAAATAAATGTAGGCAAAATTTATAAAAATCAAAATCGTTTATTGACATGTTACAATTTCAAGACAATAAAGTTTACTTTTATAAACATACTTTTCTCTTAATATTTAAGTAAAATAAACTTAAGAGTGAGTAGTTTACATTTTATAAACAATTCACATTTTTCGAACAATGAAATATGAAATAAATAAATAATCATTTGATTATTAACAAAGCAAAACAATTATTTTCACAACTATTTTTTAACTTAAAAAAATAAACTTTTATCAGTGTTTTTTCTTTAACGTTTTACATTATAATTAAAAATACAACCTATAATAAAATTAATTTGTTCCGTCCTGTCTTTTGAACAAATATCACATTGATGATTTTTTAAGATTTTTTCATTTAAAACGGTTTTATAATGTGAATATGACACGTTATATTGCTTACAAAATTAGATCACGTTGTCCCTTTTAAATCATCATAAATAACCTATGGTTCAACAAAGGTTACCAGCATAATACATTCATTTAATTTTGGCGGCTCTGCTCGTATAGGTATTATGCGTTAGCAATGGAATGAACTTTTTGCTTAATTAAAAATCTATCTTTTATATACAATAGGTACCAGTTACCAACACATGAGTACTACAGGCGATATTTTAATATTACTATTAGGTTTTCGCCTATTCCTACCTACACTAAACAAAGAAAGTAATAGTTGATAATTTGATGACAAATACATTAACATAATTAGTAAGTATTACCTTTTATAAATAATGTTAATGAATGTTGTTATAATGCTATTATTCTACTTACCGGAAATATCTATAGACTTCGCTGGAATGCGTCTGAGATTGTACCGTTGTCTACGCAGGTATTTGTTTATCGTGTGACGTCATCGTGACAAGTCTATAGACAAATTTACAGCTTGTAATGGTAAGCAGAAAGTTACTCACTATGATAACTTTCTAATTACCTACATCTACATAAGTAATTAATTAATGAATCTTTTCTACTTAACACTCTCACCTTTGGAAAGAATACTTTTAAGTCGCTTCGAGCTGTTAATAACAGTAAGAAAATATTAAAAGTATAATCTGCCTCTGAGTCATCCATTGTTACGTGAATTAGACCTATGACATCATCATTATTAACAAAACATGTATTGTCTCTGTGTCTGTTGAGAATTCCGTATTAATTTCATCCAGCAGTCAATAAGGAACACCTACATAGAAATACGTATGTACTCAGTGTACAAGGTAGGTACTTATATACGCAGTTTAAAAAATATTTACGTACACAAATCTGTTTTAATACAAAATAGAAAATTAAATGTTTGTTTTACCTCAATATAAATTAAAAATCAATCATATCTTTTAAATTATATAGTTTACAGCATAGTTATAAACTTTGGCACTTATAGTTTAGAGCAACTGTAACTAAGTTGAGTATAGACCGAGAGTATGAAATAGGCATACAATAATAGAAGTGTAAATCTGTATATAAATCTGAGGCAGTGAAGTTTACATAGTAAAATGTATGTTATAAATTTTTTGGTATTCTAAAAATATTCAAAAATTCAAGATTTACAACATTGTTATAGGCTGTTAGAATAAATGGTAAACATTGTCACTACTGGATGAGAAAGGATGTTTCTATATAATCCAACACTAAATATTGCCACTATTATATCATAAAACGAGAAATATTTCATTATTTTTCATCAATATCAAAATAATAATGACACATACATATTTAAGTATGACCACAATGTATTATCATTGTTTTTCTAACCTGATAAAAAGATTGATTTTCGGTCTGATATGATATGATTTAATATCTAAATAAACCAATCTATTTTGAGTTAATACCTGAAACTCAATTGATTTTGCATATCACAGATACATTCTGGTACATAAGGCACATTTTTCACTCGTCAACCCAATTGGGGTGTGGGTTATATGAGGTGAAAGTTGAAAATTTCTATGAACATAACAGTATTTGTCTACAAATAGTTTCATAACTTTCTAATACAAGCAGATGACAATACAAATTAATGTTTATGAAATTAATGATATTAGTAGTATTACATTGCACTTCACTTGAATTAACTGTATTTAAAACGAATTGAAATTAAATAAATCAAACAAGCACTATGTTAATAACCATAAATAATGTAAAGAAAATAGTTAATAAGCACAAGTTTCAAACAATTATCAATATTACACCAATATTGCAAAGAATCAGGCTTGCCACATCAATCACACGCGATCGTGAAATAGATAAAGTACTGGATCATAAATTTTTTACTCAATTTTTAAGTTACTTGTTTCGAATATGCATGCTATTGTTTCTGACATAAGGGTTTTGCAAGATCCTAGGTGTAGTTTCCATCACTCTCAATAGTAATTCATCCAAATAGTTTTCTAAATCTTTGTTTTTCTTCTTTTCTGATTCAACATCCTTTTGTAAACTGTATATCAAAATGATAAGATCTTCCCGTGATTTTCCGTCAAATTGTTGCAAAATTGTTTTAGGTATATTATTGTATGCAGGGTTTATAGTGTCTTCTTCAACAATATTTTCTTCACCTACAATAATACGCTCCTCAAGTAATTTTTTAGGTTTATTACTGTTGCCAAATTTCTTAAAGAATTTTGGACTGGGCTTTTCTTTAAGTGAACTTGGGCTATCAAGCTTTTTGTTTCTTTCAAGACTTGAAGACTTTTCCCTGTCAATTGCCAATTGACTGGTTGATTTTCTCGGTAACAGTTTTTGTGACCATTCATCATTAGAATCCATTGTTTGAGCGGGTAATTGTGGAGGTGAAAATGTATCAAGGCTTAGGCGGACAGGTTTTTGTGGAGCAGTTTTTTCCGGGATTGCTAAAGTGCTGCTGGTAGACCGTCTGAGAAATTCACCTCCGCCTAGGTTTTCGAGAGATGCATTTACGGGGGATGGGGTGTATTTAAAGCTTCGAGGTGCATAGCTTGTTTGAACATTAAGTGAACTGCCTGAACTTTTGTGAGACAAATCATCAAAAGCAAACTCATCATCATCTTCACTGATAACTCCTGGGTCTGCTTCACCTTGCAATCGCTTTGGAGTGGAATGATCAGGAGTAGATAGGGCAGAACTCTTGAGGTTGCCAACACTACCACTTAGAGATGATGAATCACTCTTTTTTTCTTTTTTATTATTCAGATTAATTTTTGACCCAAGGTTTTTGGCAAACTTTTTGATGCTCTTCCGCTTTTCAATACTGCCAATGCTCATAAGACTGCCCCCGACATTTTGGGCTAGACTAGAGAGCGATGCTCTGTGCTTATCTTTCTTACTGAGATCAGTTAAGCTTCCCTCTTTCACGGTGAAGCCGATTTTAACTTCTAATTCACCCCTGTCTTTATCATTTTCTTTGCCTGCTTTTCCTTTGAGTTTAAACAATCTGTTCCTGGGCCGCTCGTATACATCGAGGTCTTTTAACGGAATCGATACTTGACCTAGTAAATGATCTTTTACGAAATCTTCGTCGTAAACTTTCAGCACAATCTCTGCGGTATTTCCTTGCGAAGGTATACGTAGTTCGCACTCCTCAAGCCATTCTACATTTTGAGTGGCTTTATGTTTGACGGAAGTTTGGAATTTTTCTTTACCGAGGGCAATGGTAACAAAACAGTTATTTGTACCATTTTTACCTTTTATAAGAAGTCCACGAGCTCTTTGGACGGTTACTTGCACGTGAGTAGGATCCCACATTATAAGCGTATTAATGAATCACTGACACATCTACAGTTTTAAAGAAATCATTTAATTTTCATCAAAAATATTGTAACAATGAAATGTCGACCCACCCTGACGATATCCGTCATTCAAATTTTATAGTGATGGGTTATGGGCATCGAGTAACGCTGACATAGACATTGATGTTTTATCGATAGTGACCATAGAAGCGTACGAATCGAGTGTTTCTTCTATAATCAACGAATCGATTGTATAAATAAACACAGATGACAGCACCATCTATTGTGAATAGTGTAAATCTTTTATCTACATACTTATTATTTTTTATTTTCATAGTGTATGCATACGTATTATAATTCATAATATAATATGATCTCAGCAGGTTATGACCCAATGGGCTCCGCGCGCGTGAATGACTTTTTGGGAATAAATCCCCACTGCGTACCATTTCAGGATAAAAGTAGCATACATAGTATAAAGATAGTAAGTATCAGATAGTTTATTATTTTCTATGATACACTGATATGTGATACCCTAGATTAACATATTATTATTATATTTGGAAATGTTTTTATTTCGCAGATAGACTGAAATGTAGACAATAGGTAGGTCCTTTTAAGATATTGTTATGGGTGCGATATAACAAGTAATATTTGCGTGAAGCACGTCTATATTGAGGACTTTTAGAGGTAAGTACCTACCTATTCGCGACTTTTGGTAAGGCGTGGCAACAATCGGTCTCTCTGAAAGCCTGTTATAATGTAGGTGAAGCAGAGTCCCTCCCTTTTTTAATTTAATTTTGAAAGATTATTTACTCAGTTGCACCTTATAAGATGTACTTACTAGTAATTGGAATTCCCCTAGGGAACAAACTCTGATCTTTGTTTCGTGACCATTCAAATTTACTACACAGCTACACTTTACCGACACATCCCTAATTCAATCCAGAGTAGGTAGTATCTATACTTACTAGAATAATGTAGCTTTTATGTGAAACAGTCACTATTAGCAATAAGTAAATCTGATACATCGTTGTTTTTCGTGATGTCCGACATAGACATTAAATATTTTACAACCGCCGTAAAAGAAATATCATAATATTATTATGTTAGTTATGATTATCGTACAACTTTTATATGGCGCGATGGTACATTTAATCTTATTTTCTTATTTATTTCATGTCAAATGTAAGTAGGTATACCTATTGATTATTATTGTTGAGATAGCGATCGATTTACAAATGGCTTTAGAGTGTAGGGTGTACGCTGTTTCTGATTTGAATAAAATAACCAATTAATTTGCATGTTGAGTTGAGTTTGCATCTTAGTTCTGACACTAATTGTAATCTGTCGTATAAAAATCTTGTTTTGTAAATTACTTACCTACTGTGTAGCAGTGGCAAAAGGTGAAATTTTCCCAAAGGGAACCCGCGTAAGATATACTTAGGTACTAACAATGACATCAAAGGGTACTAATTTATATGAATGCGGTCTGCAAATCGCTCTAATGATAGTTAGATTCTACATAAATTGTACATAAAGGGAAGCCAACAGGTATCGGGTTATATGGATCATTCGCCACTGTTGTGTAGTACTGGATACAATTGGATCTGCAAGAAACCTACATTGCGACAATACTCCGTCAAAACAAAATAATATGTCTGCTGATGTCGCCAGCTGCGTTACAGTACTATTTTAACTCAATCTAGTTTTTATTAAATTGCCGCATTCTTTTCAGATTTTTGTTTATTACACAAGCCAGCAAACAAGGTGGACAATTATAATTCTAAAAATATTAAGGGTAGATGTGCTGTCGGTATGGGATTGGAAAAGGGTGGGGTAGTTGTCAATTTGGACTTCCGGATATTTCAGTTGTTATACGAAACGAAACAGAAAGCTGTTGTTTTACGTACAGTAAGTAGGTTTTCTGTAAACCCGCGGCACCACATTAGATGATCAGATCATTCATGTTGTTAACCATATATAGATACAGCGTGACTATTAGAATTCAATATATTATGTAATTTATCTTTAACGTAAAAGTAACTATTATGGACCTTAACGCAATTAACGAATTCACACAATTTGTATATTAACTTCAAAGTAACAGTCAAATTATTTTTCTATTAAACAAATAAACTCATTACCGAAACCGGGAACATTTCGGAATCCTTTGATTACACTATTTTCCAGCGAAATGTTTTCACTGATGTTGCAGAATTTAATTTAACTTCAGTATTTAATATTTTACGAAACGTAAAGCTTAATTAAACAGTGAAAGTTTATTAGGCCAGGGTCGGATGAGTGATTCATAAACAATTCAAAGGTCACGTTTAAATTTTATTACATAAGTTGACATCGATGATTGCGAATAATTTGGAGTCACTCACTTTCGTTTGTGAAAGTTCGCTCAATTTGGAATATGCCAAGTAATTTAAATACATTTTTATATTTTATTATAGTTCCGTAGCTAATACGAAAATCTTTTAGGGTTAGCGTTAATATGGCGAAAAATTATAATTATTTTTAGGTAATGACTGATATAATATACTTACTCTAACATATAGTACTCTATGTATTGAAATATTGCGCATGGTATTAGGTACATTTACTTACTCTTTCAGGTACCTTCTTGGGCGTATCGTATTGAACAAAAAAATCTAAGTTTGAACCGGGTTCACGCAGTTCTGGAGCCTGATAGCTTATGGAGAGTTTTCTAATTTCACACATAATTGTTTAAAATATAATTTAGATAATTTTTGTCAGGTGGCGATGAATTCTTCGTATTTCTATAAGATGTAATTATAAATTTATTTTATATGTAATTCTTTTATTTATACAAAAATAATTTAGCTTATCGAAATGATCACTATAGTTCAGGTTACACAAATGTTTATATACGTGGCTTGTATAGTTATATCGTTCGATCTACAGACGGTTGCAGGAGACGTCGGGGGCGGCACGCCAAAGTACTTTGATTGATGAGTTTGTAGCTTCTCAGAATAATAATTACACTTGCTTTCTGCTCCCTATCTGGAAATCACAATCTTAGGACAATCTCAGAGATTAATTGATAACGATAATGGTCAACGCAATTTTGTAATAGCCCCAGTTTTATCTCTTACAAAAAATACAGTATAACTTTATATATAATTCAGTACATTAACTTTGCTATTGAATTGAATTTATTATATGAAATTAAAACTATTTATTTGATTATCATTTGAAATATTCGTTATGCTATAAAGAAATTATAGCGTAACTTTTGAACATATTAATTACTGCGACGGTAGCTTTGGAGTAACATTCCTTCTCATTTATTAATTGTCGCCTTCATAAACGGAGGTAGTCATTTACCCTATAATGTATGAAATCAGATCAAAGATTGAAACGCCATTGAATATGATGTAAAACTACGGTTTTTATTCTATAGTAGAAGTAGTTAATTTATAAAAAATTAAGTTAGGTATTGGTAAATATAATTTTTTAATACCAACTTTATAAACAAATTTATAACGTATGTTACGTTATAAATTTGTTTTCGCTAAAGCTTAGGTAATTTTTCTCTCATTGACTAATAATTAGAAACCTGATGCTCTACTTGGAAATTAACCAAAGAAAACACGAAAAGTTTATATCATATGTGACTAGGAACCACTAGAAGGTTTTGACCTTTTATGTTACCAATTGGAACCATATTATAGCGCCATTATATTCTATTAAACATATTACCATGCTCACCGGAATGTTTATTCAAGAAACATCTAAGAAAGTTAATAAATTCGACGATCAGTAGGAGAATCGAAACTGTTGTTCCGCGGCCCACATCTTTATTTAAGAGCCCCACGTGGTTTGCCAACCGTTTCTTTTTAGCCTTGACGTATTCCGTTGCGTGCCCATTCATTTCCACCGTATAGATATATAAGCCCTTGTTTCCTTAAAATAAAGAAAACTGAAAATAAAATCTTTATTTTTAATCTAATTGATAGCTTAGTTGGGAGTGGAACGGACTGACGCAACAAATTTCCACAGGTTCAAAACTCAAGGGAAAGCACATCTGACTTTTCTAAAGTTATGTGTGTATTCTTTATAAATAATCGCTTGCTTTAATGTTGAAGGAAAACATCGCGAGGAAACCTGCATAGATGAGAAGTTCTTTATAACATTTTTGAAGTTATGTGAAGTCTGCTAATCCATACTAGGCCAGCGTGTTAGATGAAGACCTAGTCCATCTTAATGGTAGAGGAGGCCCGTTCCCAGCTGTGGGACAGTATAAAATACAGGCTGTATAATAATTATTCGACGCTCTATATTATGTCTAATGAAATTCTCTAGGCCAGTCTTTCGATTATTTGGAATGCAATCTATCTAGTTCGGGTTGGTATGTTTGAGAGAAAATTCATTAGCTTATCGTCGTATCGGTGTTGCGGCTAACTGGAGGCTAGTGTCAATATTTTACCAAGGCGCCGCGCCGTGGCAAACTTCGAGAGCAAACTATTTTGGACCTTCTTGATTGGTTGTTCGGTTACGCTACAAGTTAATGTCGTGCTCCATTTTGTAAGTACAGAGTAATCTATTATTAGTTTGCTTTTGTAAGTAGATTTTATTTTTATTCGAAAGTAAAATGATTTTGGCGATATCTGATATGAAGATAACTTGTATAATAGGATTGGATCTCAAGTATTTAATTTAAGCAATTTTAAGTGATAAGTAGGATATGAAATATGAGCTCTAAGCCGATTTTATAAAATTGTATACTTTGATACCTGAAAGTAAATTTTTTACTGTTAGAGGTAATTATGGATAAAAAAAACTACAAAAATGGAAACACTAGGTTAGATCCCGGGAACTTACACGTTATTGGAAAACATTCTGACCAATTAAGAATGTGTGTGGGCGCAGGTCGGAGCAAAATCTATGCTTAATAATTTAATTTATAAATTCATAAGTCGTAACAAAAAGCAACCCAAACCTGTAAGTGATCATTAGGTAATTTTATTTACAAATTATTCCAGAAAATCTCAGGGTCTTGCTTTTTAGAGATGAGGAAAAACCGGAATAATTTTACGATAGATCTGAGAGTAGCGAGATGAAATACCGAACAGGATAAGTATTTTAATTGCCGGCTTTATGCGGATTACCAAGGGAGCTGGCGTAATACCGCCGCTTTGTGGTTCAAATCCGTCTTTGTGATTCGTCCTCTGACGTTCACGATTTCATCTTAGTTTAATCACTTCTAAAAATTTTATGATCGGATTTGAGTTTATGAAAATCAGCCCCATAAGACTGTAATGAAAAATTGTATAGCATAATACTATTGTAACATATTCAATTTAATTTACAATTGGATGAACTTACCACCTTAGTAATAGTTTGAGATTATATAGTGGCATTTTAAAAGATGTTTCGACACATCTTTGAAGGCTTACCGAGATGAGTTTGTCAACTTTTGGAAACTAACCATGCCAATCTCACCTTCGCTGTCTGCTGGCTACTAGACTGATTCTGACGACCCAAATGTCCCTGAGACCGCGATGGAAATGGGAGCTGACATGCGCCATAGGAATTGTGCCAGTACGATGAACGGCGATCCGTCATTATTAAAAATCGCCATAAACAATAAGAATTTATGAATGAACCACCAAGCGCGAATTTGACCACTCTTTGGATAAAATTTTAATGAAGTGGCAGATACCTATGCTTTGTAGAGTAATATTGCCAGGGATATACATTTTATATTACCGCTGGCTTTCTTCTTATTAGTGCATTCACAAACAATATGCACAAACAGCCTTGGATATAATTACTTAACATGCACGTTATGTTGGTAAAAAAAAAAACAACAACCTTCAAAGCATAATTTAAAATATATAGCCGAATAATTATTGTTATTATACGATTAGTTTTTGTCGGTTTTGTTTGTCAAATCCTCATTCCGATGAGTCAAAGTTTCGTAGTCTAATATAGACTTAAGAGCTCAGCCGCATTCTGCAAAGAAAGTTTGTTCAAGAAGACTTTACACCACGAATCGCTCTCAAGTGGCGGATGGTTGAATGCATGCAAAAACTACTTTCTGAATCGCACAACTCGAAAACTGGTGAAACTAGGATCTGTGAATTTCATTATACAATATGTATTTTTGGCCGAAGGATATATTTAAACACACGGTTGTTCATGCTTTCATGTGTCTAATAAAAATATATGAGAAAATATATAATTGACAGAAGAAACCTTAAAAAAACCTAAAAGTTGCACTTACATATTACATTACTATATTGATGTAGTTAACACTGGGTACGTTTACAATAAAAGGATCATCATAAGTCGCATTTATATAGCTTCCGTTCTGCTGTAAACTGTGTTGAAAAAATGCCTTAATTAGGTAATTATTGCAATTAGGTACAGTTTCATAATAAAATTTGAACCAACAATATCATTATCATCTTCAGTCACATAAAGTCCACTGCTGAACATAGGCCTCCCCAAATATTCCCAGACGGATGAATGTGACGAATGTCAAAAGATGTCGAAAGCGGCCTGCATCCAGCGTGTTCCTGCGACCTATATCAGGTCGTCTGTCCACCTTGCAGGTAGACGTCCAACACTGCGCTTGTCGGAACGTGGTCTCCATTCGAAATCTTTTGAACCAACAATATAAATATATTAAAAGATAAAATACTACTACTTTTTATTTGTTTACGTCTAGAGGCACATATTTTATGTCGCAATTCCCAACACGTTGTCGTATACTCGTGAAGCACGTAATGACAAAAGTGGTAATATTTCATTTCGCTCACCCCGTAACTTATTTTGCATTTAGAAAATATTGCTCTAATATAGCTTTTAAATACATCTGTGTCAATAGAGTTGTAAGGCTCCGGAAGTCCGCTTATTAATTCGGATTTTAAAAAATCTATTATAAAATAGTTGTAGTTTATTTAAGGGACAATTCTTATTTAGTAAACGCTGTTATTGAAATTTATGATAATAATCTAATGCAGCCTCATTTACTAATTTAAATTAACTTAACTACCGAGCAGTTGTAGCTGCAATGCAGGTAAATAACATTTAACTGTCCACTTCACAACAGATGAAGAATTTTATTATGCCGTAAAAATGTTTTTTTAACTAAACCATAGCTAAGAACAATTTCCAGGTAGTCGTATAAAAAATATTTACTAAAACCAACATAAATTATCTTCTTAAAGAGATTAAACAATAAACGATGTGTTAATGACGTTTAAACGGTCCTTTGTAACAAGTACTTATACATAATTAGTTAATGAGCGCTTTTCACAAGAAAGCCGATGCGCCGGATTATCTAGGGGATTATAATAATAACAATTTTTTGTTATTATCTAAAACAGATGTTGCGCATAGACAATTTCGCATAAACAATAAACTAATTAACCGCTACTTACCTCATTTTACTATAAATACCCGGGCGAAATAATTAACACTTCATTACCCAAGTGAACTAAGATGGTGAACCTACCAAAGGAGAATGAGGAACAAGTCAGAGAACGGAACGACAGACAACGCGGTACTTGGCGTTCAAGGCATGGGAGACGAAGGGACGCGTTGATACCTCACACCGAACCTACCAGCTTGCATGAACTTGAGCAATTGGCAGCAAAAACTGTGAAACTAATGGAGAAATATTCACCTAAATCCGATCACAACTTTCACAAAGCAATGGATTTACTGCGATTACAATATAACCTTGTGAGTAATTTTTAAACAACTGTTCATCAATTTACTGCCTAATGTACTGTGAATATTAACGCTACGTTTTTATTTTGCAGAATTTTATAATTTTATGTGAAAAATGCAAGGGAACACATGTTAACGATGAAATTTTAGCGCCTGAAAGGTGATTAAGTACCTCGTGCGGTTATTACAGGAAATAAAATCTGCATGTGGAATAATTAATCATTTTTGTACTTTTAAACCATGTAATTTATTACGAAAACGTCGAGATATACTGTTTTATAATCTTGTATTTTCAATGAATATTTCGCAGTTTTATTTTGTGATCATTCTAAATTATATTCATGACCATTCAAGATCCTGTAACAGTTTTAAATGTTCTGTAATCTGGTATTTTTATTAATTACAATGTATCGGTTATATCTAATGCATGGCTCTTTATGATTTTTTTTATAAATTTAATTTTACGTTAAGCTAACGTGCAAAGTTTCTGTTTTGTTTGAGATGACGAGTGAGATCTTTACAGACAACTTGTGCAATGTTACATATGAAACTCTTAGCATTGTGATAGTTTAAGGTGGCAATGGTCATTTATCTACCATGTATTGAGCGAATATGACTTTTTATAGATTTTATGAAAAAATAACTCTATTATTTTTAACATACAATAAAACTTAGTTATAATCAGTAATACATTAACTTAGTATTCAGTTTATCACGTAAGATCATGTTGAAATCACGTTTAAATAATTTGTGCTTCAAATGTTCATATTTCGCTACGTGATTAATGCACGACACTGTGCGGATGCCAAAGTGTAATTGGCTCATTGAGATTATATACATAATTTCATTTTATGTTTTAATTATAAGCTCTTATTCCAAATACATTTTTCTTTTTTAAATTTGGTTGTTTAATTACTCTGTAATCCAGTAGGATTGACAAGTATGTCATTTAATGAAAATCCCAGGGTTTTTCTTGAGGTTTTTGTAACGAAACTGTTTCGGATGTAACAGAGGTGTATATTAGGCACTTAGTAATTAAACAATTTCAAACTAAGTACGTCAATGATGATCGTTCTCCTTTCAAGTGAAATTGTTGCTTTTGATGCGCTAAGTTGAATAGTTTAGCAGTAATTATTTTAGCGTCGTGCAGACGATGCTAATTTGCAGCAACATCAGCTAGCATCAGTTTTATATTAAAATAGAATTTCTTGGTTACAAATTGAGTGTTTGTGAGACTTACGACAGATCTCAATAAATATATTTCAATAAATACGACAGATCTACAAGATCTAGTATAAGCTAGTATGCAATTATTTTAATTCGTATATTCTCACTAATTTTGTTGACCGTCTACACAAGCAATATTCGTTTATAAAATTAATAGCGTCATAGCCTTAAAACAGATTGAATGTCTCTTTGTCAGATTTAAATAAATACTAGATAGATTTTTTGTGGTAAAGCCCTCAAGCGATCGAAATAACGTATTTCGGGTAAGCGTTGTCTGATATTAAAATACAGTGTGTACTGTAGAGCGTTTCGGTTTCATTTGAGCATGTGTACTGTAGAGGCAATGTTACCCGGTGTGCAGAGTAAACTTTGCTCATGGCTGGGAGCTTGAATACGATCAAGGTAATAAATTATGAGGCAGTGAATACAAAATATGTACGATTATGCGCAGGTTCATTTGTCGAAATGTTGGCGAAAGTAATGTTTCATTTCGTTTTTAGATGTTACGTTTGGCGGTAGAATATATTTTTTATAATAGTTGCTTAACGTGCAAATTATTATTTTTTATAAATTATTTCGCCAATGTATCTTAATTTAATCAAGAACAAGACCTATTAAATCCTCTCGAAATAAATTTCGTAACATGAATAAACATTTCCAACCAACAGATAATTATTATAATTTTAATAATAAAACAAATAATCAGTATGCACTACCCCATAACATTTAAGTACAATTTGTGACTTCTTGCGGAACTGTAGATATAAGATTTAGAAACGCTATATGATTTAGTATGTTGACAAAAACTTCTAAAAATAAAAACAAAAATATATATGATTAAATATCAAAAACATAAATTTATTACGGATTCTTTCGTCTTGGAAAGACTTTTGAATGAAACAATGCATAATATAATACAAATATATTATGAGAAAAATCTCTATGGCGCCTAGATTATTAAACACAATACTGATGAAATGAAATTAAATAATATAAGTATTTGAATCTATAAAATGATACAAATTATTTAGATTCCGTCATTAATTAACTCTACCACTAGCTCAAAAAGTTTATACGTAGGGATAACGGGCAAGAAACTAATATCTACTGCCTTTCAAAATCAGTTCCAATATATAAAATAGGTACCTACACTGTATAATACAAAGATATACTCTTATTTTTTTATTATGTTTGAAGCAGTATATTTATTGATGTACGCAAAGCCGTCTTGAGAGGCATACATTAAAATATTCATATAATTGAATTAATGATTGTATTCAACATCAGCATATAGTAGTTTCAGTTGAATCCTTTCACATAGATAAATTCAGTTAGCAACCACTTTTCACTGTAGGTTGCTCCAGCCTCATTAATACGCAATTGGATTCGATTGCCTTACAAATTGTAGAGTTATATACACATACTAATTTGTCTACGTTGCAGCCCTAATACATCAATAAAACCTTGTAGAAAAGATATTTGCGTACTGGCTGCTTGACGTCTAATATATAACGTTTTTTAAACAAATGGAATTGTAAAAAAAATCTTCTTGTCAATTTAATAATAAAATTTGTGTCGATTATTATAATGATCATAATAATCATCAAGTGAAATTGACGATTCAACAGTCTATATTATATAAAATGTATACTATGCATACAAGGAATAATGTATACTTCTTTAAATAGAACTTTCAATAGTTTAATTACCTTGTTTACTTTATTTGTTATGAAAAACCATTTTGAAAATAAATTAATAACATGATTGGCATGAGAAAGGACTGACGTCACTAAGATGTTAACGATTTTATGTCTTTAGCAGCAGTTCCTGACAGCGGGTGGTTTTTGTCCTGTAAATTTGACTGAATTGAAATGTCTTTCGCATTGGATAAATACAATTGTACTTCTTAAACATTGAAATACCAATAGAGGTAAAGGACAATAGTTATACATTTAAGATAGTTAATTTTCGAAATCAATTTATATTTTACTTTATTTATTCATTTGGTTAAATCGAAAATGGTGTGACATGGATTACAGGACTTATAGGTGTACTAGGTAGTGTGTACTAGTAGTGTTGCGGCTTCGCCTGCGTGTGAAGCTTTTCCCGCTACAAAATCGCTTAAAAGCTGTATGACGCTAACGCCATCTATTTAAAAATTCTGAAAATAATTTCCCATGAGAGCAAATTACGAGGATAAAAAGAAGCCCATGTGTTAATTGAGAACATGCTCTACCCGTTTAATTCAAATTCATTCAGTGGTCTCTGCGTTTACTTCTAACAAACATCCAAACAGTTTTACATACTTTCGTATTTATCATAAAGTAATATAGTGTGTGCCACTAGGTGCCATGTTTGTCGGATGTAAAAGTCTGCTCTGGTAGGCACTATTATTGTAGCTTTTACTAGTCTATAACTCTATATAAAATTTCATAGCTAAATTGCAGGATATAAAAACTGTTCTGTTTTATATTTTAAGGAACTTACAGCTAGTGACTGTTAGCGCATTCTTGTGGATGTCCCACGTTAACGAGTGTACTGCATAGCCTTTATTGGAAATTACGGATTGTGTTACATCTGATAATGGGTAGTCAATACGTTTATCGTCTAGTGAATGGCTCGTTCGTAATTTTAATTTGTCAGTCACTCATGTCAAAAATGGATTACATTCTTTAAATAAACAGAAGTAAATTATACAATTTTGTTTTTTTTTAAAGATAGAAATTAGATATACATACAACAACAAAAAAACAAATGTGGTACTTACATAGATTAATCACAAAACAGTTAAGTCATGCAAAGTTATTGCGGACAAGATATTCGATATGGAATCGAACGAAGGAAATTAACTGGAAACTCGGCATTAATCTGAGGAAGCGATGTACGCTTGAGGCCCGATGTCGCCTTCTTTAATCACTGCGAATTGAACGCAACGTTTGATTAAACTATCTCCGAACATATTAAGACATCAATGTTTCGTCGTTTCAGTACATAAACAATAGGGGACCGGCCTATGTTTGATTTTGTACGTAATTCTACATGTAATGGTTAATAATACGAAAAAGAAACCCTACTGCGAAAACTACATTAAAATTGGTTAAAAAATGAGGCAGTAATTCATATTACTATGTGTCGAAGTGGGCGTGAAGTGGGGATATCGCTTCATCTCTTTCTTTCGCACGCGTCGTAATGTCCGATGACGTCACACGTGGGTATTGCGCCTCTTTTCTGTTTTTCGTTACTTACCCCTTCTACCGAAATTGAAAGACTTATAACTTGTTGATTTTTTACCGGATTTAAATAATTCTTTCTGTGTTATAATTTATATTATGTAAATATTTGATAATAATAAAGAACAAAAATGAGTCCGGTCCCTTATTATTGTGTAAAATCGTCTTTATTGTACTATTTAGTAAAGATAACATTTCAGATTACATACATTTTATAAAATAAATTCATATTTGAAACTAAATAAATCGTTGTTTACCAATTTCATGCAGAAAGATTTACGTAATTTTATACAGGAGCTCCAGCATATTACGGTTGCCTTGAATTTCCTTTTAAGAATGGAAATATTATGGGTGTAAAGTAGAACGGTCTGTGATTAACAGTAAGGTAAGCCGTAATAGCAGGTACTTAACACATATTACCTTCGTAATACACACTTCATTTTTGTAAACTAGAAAACAGCTAGGAAGGTAAAGCTTCAGACGCTTTAAAACCTCAAAGGAATACAAAGAGTTCATTTTCAGTTCGTTTTATAGGGCATGGATTAAAATGTGGAGATGTAGCTTTATTCTTTATGTTAGAAAGTTTGAAACAATATCTAAAAATGCATAGATTACTATAATTTAATTTCGATTCATAAAATATATACAAGATAGAATTTTATTTAATTTATAAAATTTCAATTTTCTATATTATGTGTTATAAAAGCGCGAAGTGGTAATTGACATTATTGTGACGTCACAAAGTATATAGCCATATTGTTTACAATATATTCTTTTGGATTGATGAGCGATTTCTCAAATATTTATTTTATAAATATTCTTGTTATTTGGTTTTATTTATAGATATCGTACAATGGAAGTCAGTTTTGTGAAACCAGGAAGCACAAATCAATATCACAAATATTGTTGATATTTCACAAATTACACCTGAAAAGTGTTGTCTAACATTAAGTGACGTCACGAATTAATGCAATGTGTCAGCTAGCGTTTTCGCGCGAAAATCTAAAACAAAAAATATAAATGGTGTCTAATGGTACTTAAACATTTCACAAAATTAAAATAAAATTAAGCGGCGATAGCCTAGTTGGGTGTGGAACGGACTGCCAAGACGAACGTCCGCAGGTTCAAATCCCAAGGGCACACACCTGTGACTTTTCTAAATTTTTTCTTCATGTGTGTATTCTTTGTGAATTTATCGTTCGCTTTAACGGTGAAGGAAAACATCGTGAGGAAACCTGCGCATCTGAGAAGTTCTCTATAGAAATTTCGAAGGTGTGTGAAGTCTACCAATCCGCACTAGGCAAGCGTGGTGGACTAAGGCCTAAGCCCTCTCAGTAGGAGAGGAGGCCCGTGCTCAGCAGTGGGCAAGTATATAATAGAGGGCTGATATTATTATTATTATTATTAAAATAAAATTTCTAGTCTCTTGTCTAAAATTCAAAATAAGACACATTCCAAAATACCCTATTTACAGCAAACTATTTTAAGCCGTGATATAAATCTATTAAAACCACTCGTTTATATGGATTATCGATGTCATTGGATATTAATGTTTAACTTTACCAGACACATCAAATAAACCTGCTTTTAGTCTTGACAAGGCTTTGCTTCTGAACGAGAATGATTGCTTAGCTGTTTTCCAAGTGAAGGTGCAATTTGAGATCATAACGAGCGAAATTCGAAAGATCTCTAAGATTATGAAATACCAAGTGCTACCTATATTTAGAGTTGACTGTTGCATTATGGCTTTATTCGTCTAACTAAAAGTTTAGGTTATGCAAAACAACGTTGCGTTGGTAATCATTCACAGAATTTTTTAGGTACATTTTTCCTGAGATAAAATTCATTAATTTTAAGTTAATTTTATTTTCCATCATATTTATGTAACGATATAGTTTAGGAAAATGACGTAATGGACGGGGTGCCGGTCACAAAGGAAAAAAATTGGGACACTTTTAAAGATCATGATTAATGTCAGCTGTTATACGTTATGCATTATGTACTTAATGGACAGAAAGGGTATCAAAAATAATGTTTTATCAGAGAATAGATAACATATATAAAACATTCTTATAGAAACCGAGTATCCGTAATGAGCATTAAAAAATAAAAATACAATTAAGAACAACCAGACTGTTCTGTAATTTATTACAAGGCACAAATATAATGTTCTTGTGAAACTCAACAGGAGAGCTGAGTTGCAACTAACAGCGTGACTTTGCAGTGAGCATGAAACTAGTCTTCATCAAATAGTGAAGCATTTTATACGCCAGCTATCATTATAACAAGTTTGTCTTATTCTCTCTATGAATTTGTATAACAATTATTTTTATGAACCCAACGTTATTATCTTTTACAGCCTACAAAAAATAATAATAGGAATACCATGAACATAATTTTTAATCTATTTTGAAAAATATTTTTATTTAGTTTTATCGAGATAAATTTGAATTCAAATGGAAAACATTAACTGAAATATTATGCAGTAAGATATGATAAAAAAGACAAATTCTTGTTTAGATAACTAACTGATGTTAAGTGTGGGAGTAATATTCAGTCGAGTTTAGGAGTGTTAAACTTTTTAACAGCTAGAGAGATAGAGTGTAGTCTCTTGTGGATCTTGAGTTAAAACTTTGCTTGTATACAATTATCATTATGTGGCGGAGATATGACGCTATGCGTTTGTGGCGACAATAACCATTGCCACATGATCTTTCTTACTTGTTAGTAGTTTTCTTACGTGACAGTCGTTGTGTAAAAAGCGCTTTGTCTAAGTCTGTTGTAATTAGCAGTGTACAACATTCAAGAACAGAGGCGGCTTTTGGGGGGGAGGGATGAATCGGTCAACCGGGCTAACGGGAGCCTCGTGTAGCCTTGGCTGAGGACCTTGTTTTTTATCTCTTTATCCATTTGGCCAACAAAGCCGTTTTAGCCACCTAAGAATTGTTAAAATTGAGGACCTTTTTGTGCTTATGCTCAGAGCCTTGCGCCAGCTAATGTCACCAAATATTTCAGAACAACATGCGCAATCCAACATCACGGATTATTTTGTTGTCCGTTATTCATGGTTTCGATATTTTTTACGGAACAGCATCGGTTCGGGACCAAATAATATCATATAATACAGATTAAAAAAGAACTTGGGATAAATTTGCACATACTAATAAGCAATGATATTGCTGGAAGAATTTACACCGGTTTTTCAACAGCACGTTCAAACGATCCATTTCTAGTACTATTATAAAGGGTTTTTCGTTACCTACGTGTCTTATTATATTTCTCTATCCACATAACATAAACATAATATGATTTGTAAAAATATAAGCTTCTCATAGTACCGCCTGTGTAAAAAAGTTCTTAAACAATTTTCTTACTGATTACCCACATGCTAAAAGCATATTTAATTCCCAATTTCTAGTTTATCTTTCATGTAATGAGTAGCCGGCAATTCCAAATATATTTTTTATTTTGTTTACACTGTAAACACTCTATAGTAAGTTAATAGAATTTAGCTGCATTGTTACTGCCATTTAAAAAGCATTTGGTTCGGTCATTATTATTAATACATGTAATAATTTATCTTACTAAGGCTCTTTAAATTTACAGCTAAATGTGCGTTTTAAATATATTCGTTCATAATTCATTTAAAGTGTTTACGAGTAATGTGTGAGTTATTTAAATATGAAATGCGTGCATCGCGTAATGGGCTTGCTTAGTTTATAATATTATATAGAAAGCTATCTGTAGAATACAGCCTAGAAAGCCTACATTAGTTAAATTTTAACACACGCATATTAAATATATTATTCAAATAATGTCCGATAAAAAATACATTAAATACAATTTTTTAAGACTGTAACCATCATTCATAATTATTTTCCCTTATTATTCTGAAGGCTGTGTCCCCAGAGAAACAACGCGCTAACTGTATGTTTAGAAGTTATATATTTAAAATTAATAATACATATTGAAAAAAAATTAAACATCACATTTCTACAACATGTTATCCATACTTTAATTGTTTTATTAATTTTATAAAAATACTGATTTGTTGTTTTTTTTTCAATAACAAGTTTTAAATCCCCTACCACGAGAATGAAATACAATTATTTGAATGTTTGTTTATTTATTTTTAAATAGTAGGTACTATTATATAGTCCCTATTTTTCGGTAAAAGTAGGGTATTTCCAAATTAAATATAGTGGCGCAGTGAAGATGTGAATGTATAATTAATTACTTGTGAGTTTTTCATGGTAGGAGCCTGTTACGTTGAGTCAAATTATATAAACCCATTAAGCATACACGCAAGGTGCCATGTTCCACTCTTTGGCTCACTTTGCATAGTATATACACGTATTAGTATCTAAATTGTAGATAATCTATTAGAATATGATTTATTTGAGATATATTTACTACTTTATTAAACACACTCACGCCTTTTATCGTAAAAGCGACAGGCAGAGGCAGAATTAGTTCACCCACTTTTCGCTATTTAAATTCCGTCCCATGATATAGTGATGGGACGAGCCTGTCGCCTGTTGATACTGAGAAGACAACCCAATATCCCTTTACCCGACCCAGGGATCAAACTCGCGATCATAGAATGGCAGCAATATTTGAATAGTTTGTGTGTAGTTTAGTGATATTTCAAAGAGGGCTCACGTCAGGCAGGCGGCCGATTATAAAAACTAAGTGAAATCCTTTTCTCAACATGCTTGATACGGCTGTGTTGGGTTGACTTCGTACTGGAGAGTGGAGTGGGATAAGAGAAAGTGGAAGAATAATACATACTTAGTTCTATGTCTTCATATCTTGCCATAGTAAATATGAACGGAATGTAATGATGTTTTGGGATCAAACAGGAATATTATTGCAAAGCTAATACTATTGTGGTTTGTTTGATGTTTTTGTGAACCTATTTTCATATCATTGGTGGAATTGTTTCTATTCAGAGAGGCTGTAATGGATTGAAATGTTTTTTGTATTCTATCTAGACTGCTTTATTCTGTTATTATATAATAAGAAAGACTTACACCAACAACACATTAAATATTAAGATATTAAGGTGTGCTACAATTTGCTTTCCCTTATTTAGGATTTTGTACCAAATAAAATCTTCCCCATGTCCTTCATTCGGGCAGTATTATTAAAGTTTAAACAGAAAATATTAAGGATACAGCACAGAATTTTGGTACGTTTTTACGTAATTGTAGTCGCTACAAAGATGCATATATAAAAAACAAGGTTATCTCTTCTAAATGAAATACTTATCGTTCGAACATAATTGGTTTGTTAGCCATATTTAATATTGTTCTGAAATTCAAATTTTAATCGAACTTTTTCCTTTTGTTGGCTAGATATCAAGAAAATTTGGATGAAGTATTTTAAAAAATAAAAGTAATTTTTATTTACGTTATAAAAATATACACAGTTAACATTTCAGATTTTTTAAATAAAAATTACATTCTACTGGTGTTGACATAGAGCTACGGAACACCAAAGTAGGCACAGCACATACTCTTTACCAGTTTTATTTAGGTTACTACTTATTACTCAATTTTAATCTAGTATTTATTTACCCTTGTAGGCTTATCTTAAGAGAATAGTATGTTTTATTATTTCAAACATAATGTCTGCATTGCAGAGAGGGGACGAAATATATGTACAATTAATACAATATTATTTTTAAAAGTAGCTAACAAAATATTATGTTAACTTAAAAACGCTTTGCTAATTCAATGTAGCCTGAAATCTACCGTTCGTTTGAGTTTTGATTCAACTTATTTCGGCGAGTTTGTGTTCAGGCGTATAAGAAACGCGATCAACAGTCTTCAAACACGGCAATAAATTCGATAAAGCAAAATGAAAATTGAAAATTACCGTGTAAAATTTGGTTCACTTATATCGATAAGATTCTAGTTACTTGTATGGATTCTTTCAACTGAACGCTGTTCGTAATGTGGTACCTAGTGGTTATATTTGTTGGTACGTTGCGTGCCTACGCACGGTTCAATTTATTGTGTTAATACGTATCTTATGTTCACTCATATATTGATTTTCGATTATTGCCTGTTTTATATAATAACTGCTCTACAGTTATTTTATTAGTAATGTATACGTGTTTTGTATGACCAAGTTTATGTTATTTTCTTATTTTCCACTAATAATATCCAATAACGTTGATAAAATAGGTATTAATATATTTTAAATTTATTCACAGGTAATATATTAACACTAATATGTGAAATCGAAAGCCGACCATTACGCGACATGGATGATATCACTATTTTAAATATTTTCGATGAAAAGCTACAGGGAAATAAACATCATCATAGTCAGAAACTCCAGGCAAGCCTAGAAAGCAAATTAAGTGGCGATACAGTAGACAATGAAGACAAAAGCCATTACGGATCACTGAAGAGTAGAGAAATCGTAGAACTTATTGAACAAGCTACTTTTAACAAAGATGTCAGCGATGTATCATTCGATTCTAAAGTAATAGAGAAGAAGCCAAAACACATTCTTTATAAGCTGCATGGTATTAAAAATGTGGATGACCACAAAAAAAAGTTGGAATCTCGAGCTAACGTTCCATTGGACGAAAGGACGATTAGGAAAATATTATCGTACTTTGAAAGTCAAGTCAATCCTAAAAAGAAAGTGAAAAAACACACAGCAAAAAAACGGAGACAAGTTTCGAATCTTGTAAAGTCTGCGATAAAAGATGCAAAATACGGCAGACATAAGAGTATTGATGATTATTCTAAAATTTATGTTATATTAAATCCTCTGGCTATCCAGGAAAGCAGCAATAAAGATAGTCTCAGTGATATGTAAGTATAATTATAAGTAATAGATATTAATATATAATTATGACATTAATTTACATAGTTCAAGGGCCTGTTGTACAACTTTTGAGGGAATTCTATTCGTTAAGTCAATTTTTTTCATCCTCAAAAGGATTTTTTTTCTTTATTTCTATACAAAATAATGTAACATAAAAACGTAAGCGTGTATATTTCAGAATATCAAAATTATCATCACTATCATCTGCATCGTTTCCAAAAGAACGTGCCGAGGTAAGGAAGGATCGGCGATACAAAGGGTTTCCAGTAAAGGAAGGCATGTTTTCGAGGCGAGCTAGGCGAGATTCAAAAGAAAGTAAGTTACTAACAACAATGTGGATCGCGGTTAAGGATTGAATACACAATTTATACAGCCCACAATAATTTATTATACTAAAATTTGACTAAAAGTTGAGAAAACATTGTGGAGTGTGACAATATTTTCATTTTGCAACACGACGTTGGTGTTGATATTTTGTGTAAAGGAAATAAAGCTTAACATTTAGGCTCTTAAGAACAATATAGACATTTTAGGTTTGATGATTTTAACGATTATATCTCATTAACATTTTGCTCCACTTGGTAAATGTGCTAAATATTTGATTATTAGGGATGTGTAAGGAACTATTGTCGGGTACAGAATTAATGGTTGCCTAAGTGTTTCTTTAATTGTTCTTGTAGTTTTGATTTATAGTTCGCCCGTTTAGGATCCATATTCCACACTAATAAAAAATATTGTTTGTGCTTATTGTTCAGAAGATTACTTACATAAGGTAAATCTAATCTTGCAAGTTATATTACTCATGGTGCTGTAGGATTTGTTTTAAGTTCATTTATTCGGTAGTTAGTTTGGCAAGATTCAATATATTACATCAAATTGTGATAACAAATGTAAAATGATACAGAATTATAAAAATGTTTCAAGTAGTAAGTATTGTTTGTAAGTAAGTACTTGAACCTACTCAGTGAATAAATAAATTTGTTTTTATAATGTAGGTTGTTATGCTCAAGTTGTGGACTGTGGAGTGCGACGCAGTAGTAACTGGAGGCAGGCCAGTATCGCCCTCGTGCCGAGTGCACCGAGCAGACCACTTGGCGTTGACCCAAACAAATTGCACCCACTTACATAGCTCAAACACTCCGCTGATTAATGTATAATTGTTTTGTATTTTTGCACATAAATTATCATATATTTTTAAATTGCAATTTACAGGATCATGGTCTTCATTATTATTAAATGCAATAAGTTCAGAAGCTGTAGATACTTTTGTGCTAATATTGCTCCCTCTTATTATGAATAAGTTAGCTATTGCTCGCTGTTCCGGTCGCGTGAGGTTTTTTTTTCAGTTTTAATATCCTGCTTTGTTTTCCTAAATAAAATGGAATATATATTTAAAGCTAGACCTCTAGCAACATATGGGTGAAAACTGCATTCAATTCCATGCGGTAGTTTTTGCGTGATGTGCGTACAAATAAACAATTTTAAAAATTCAAAAAACGATGGTTTGTTTCTATTGCTCTAAAAAGACCTCTTATATTCGTTTTTCTTCAATGTGTATAATATACATACATCGACCTGTTACAATTTTATTATATTATGTATTATTACATCCTATGTCATATACTTAACTAATATTATACGTCTACATAATAATATTTGTTTTTTTATCATAATAATAATAATATCAGCCCTGTATTATATATTTGCCCACTGCTGAGCACGGGCCTCCTCTACTACTGAGAGGGATTAGGCCTTAGTCCAACACGCTGGCCTAGTGCGCAGTGGTAAACTTCACACACCTTCGGAATTCCCATAGAGAACTTCTCAGATGTGCAGGTTTCCTCACGATGTTTTCCTTCACCGTTAAAGCGAACGATAAATTCACAAAGAATACACACATGATTTTAGAAAAGTCAGAAGTGTGTGCCCTTGGTATTTGAACCTGCGGACATTCAACTTGGCAATCCGTTCCACCCAACCGGGCTATCACCGCTGCTAATTTTATCATAACGATTATTTAATGTTAACCTAAATTATTATATTATTTTTAAATACCTAGTTACGATAAATAAGCAAGAAAGCCCTACGAAACGCAGGTGTTTAATATAATGACGCTATTGTCGTTATTTACAGAATACGATCCGAGAGATTCCATGGAGGACTACAAACAGAAACGGGCGCGAAATGATCATGGCGGCGGACGCACAGCTATACCTTACATAAGGCACAGAGGCGATATATATGAAAGAGATAATTAAATATTTGGGGATAATATATCCTATTTGTACTTAAATATTGTCTTCTTTTCCTGTTTTGATTGAGTGATAAAGTTGGCGAAAATTTTATAGGCGACCTTAGATTGAATTGGGTCTTAGACTTTCGTTATGTCGTTTTATTGTCTTTTGTATAATGAATAACATTATACATATTAATTTGAGGTCAGCTCTAAGGAGTGTATGGAATTTATAAATTATAATATAAATTGAGATATTTTTAATGTTTGCAATTCGTATTTTATCCTATTTATCCTAAACTGATTATATTAAATAAAATCACAAGAAAATGAAAATACTGTCTACAACTTGGAAAGGAAAATGCTTTCATACTAACGGTATTTGTATTTTTTCGGGACACAAAATTGGAACTATCCCGTCTGCGCCAGTTTCGCTGTACGTGACATTGCAAATTAGCGACAAGATAGGTCAGTCATGCTCGTCGAAATATATGTATTCAGTACACTTAACCTAACTATTGTTCACATTTTGAGTGGTAGGTCGTCGAAAATAAAAGTTTTCCAACTAGTAACAACTAAACAGGAAACAGGCTCTAGTAACAGTTGAAAAAAGTTCCAAGAAAATAAAGACAGTTCCACATAGGACGGTTGCTGCAGATAAAGTATAAAACTTTCACACAATAGTCCTACACGCGAATCAAATTGTAAAAGTTAGTTTTCGATTCGGCCGACACGATCGTCAGTTTGGCTGAACTCTCACGTTTGGTCTAACATTGTATACTCCAATATCTTCAGTTGATTATTTCCTTTCATCCTAAATAAGGCCGGCTCATTCATTCATGAAAAGAGAAGTGCTATTTCCAGCCGTATTGCGGCAATGCCCACGATGCCCCGAGTAAATGGATATATTTTATAAATTATCATATTATGACGTACGTTCATTTTTCGCATGAAGAGGGAATGATTTAATCAAGTTGGATTGTGTATCTATGTTTCACGAGCACGTGTACACGATTTGTGGTGAGTGTGCTTTTGAAATGTATACGTTTTTAGAATTAATGATCCAAACATATTGGAATGTACTTTGGTAGATAGATATAGGGACGCAATGTATGCAATATATGTCTTTAATATACGTACATAAGTGTAAATTCAAGTAGGTATGGCGTAATGACACAATAATTATGCATGAGTTATTGCCGATTAACGTATATTCACAGTAATATCCTTATGATACCCTCCCTTTGTAGTATTAATTCCTAATATAGACGTTTTCATTGCGATGTTTGCTGCAGCATGTGCAAAGTTAATATTTTCTCTGCGGGAACTTACCATCTGGGAAACAATAGAATGCTATCAAGTGTATCGATTGTGGAAAATAATATTATTCTCAGGATATAATCGCAGTTAAAGGGAAATAAAAAATGGGCATGTTATTGAAACTGCTATTTATTTTAAATATGTTTTACTAATGCATAAATTATTTTCTATTATATTTATTACGAGTATATCACAGTCATCACTTTAGTAAGTGGATTAATATAGTGTATGACAAAAGTCTGTCATCTAATTACCAACGAAATTGACTAGTACATTATTTATTTAATTAATATAAACAAAAAGTTTTGAGTTAATATGTGCACTAATAAATTATACACAGTATGATTGTGTCTAAAACACGTGAGTACTATAAAAGATTGTATTTTTGCAAATCTAATTATTACTTAGGAGGTATAGTTAGCCACACAAGCAGCTGAACTAATTCAAATCTTCTTATCTTCTTGTAAATTCAATTTATAACATTTTTGTGAATAGAAAAAACAACGGAAAGACACAAAAGTGTATGTACGATTTAAAGTTTTGAATCCGTTCACATACTTATGTGGTTGACTGTACATACAAATTAAACGTTTTATACACGACCCGTGTTTAAATAAAGTACTTAATGCCTTAATCTACTCAACAATTACTCGATAATTACAGATATACTTGAGTGCGCAAACAAGCGATAACTTAACAATTTATAAATATACAAGGTACAAGTACTTGAGAAACATAAAAACCTTCAACATGGAGTTGAATTTCAAACGTCATTTGTAATGATTAAAGAAGCTTAGTTTGTACCACTGGAAATGATATTTCGAGTCAACCGTAAATATAAACCAGTTTCCTACACTAATAATGTTACGATTATTGCAACATTACCTTTACATATTTATATACTTATTATGTTATTATGTTGAGTAATTCCTAAGTAATATTTTAGGGTGTTACAATAATTGACTAGATTAATATTATTTTAAAGAAATCACAATCTAATTTCTACTAGGCCATGAGATTAAAATAAATGCGGTGAATTATAAATAAGGCCCGTTGTTAGGGTTTGATCAGAAAATGTATTCTTTATGTATGAATTGTCATCAAACAGATGGCCGTATTTATAATATCTTAAAAAGTTAATATAATTTATAATAAACTTACATTACACCAACAGTCAGCTATAAAAGTACCTGAACAAATTCAAAATTTCAAATTGCCTATACACGTAAGTTTATTTTAATATTTTTTTAAATTAGGTGCAGTAAATTAAGTCGTGTTTATTTAATTTTTGTGAAGAAAAATACAATTTTATTAAGAAACCAGAAGTATAAAGGCGATTTGAGGTTTTGAATTTGTTCAGTTACTAATGTAAGTGATTGTACATGCATCCATAAAAAATAGTAATATAATTCTAGATTAACCACGGCATCAGTTTGAAGTTTATTAGTATTCCTTTTCTATTTCTCTGGGGCAACTAATAAGATAAGTGTGTTATTACTCCGCTGCCTGTGACATGTTGTTTTGAAAGTAGAGTACTGACGCAATGCTACGTCTCACCACGTCTTGCGTCTTTAATGTCTGATTATACCTCGTCAAGCTGCGTTAAAGAACACAATATCAATATCAAGGATAGGGGCTAGCACTGTTTCTTGCATTATAATAAGAAATACTTTAAATGGAAGACGATAACGAACAAAATTATATATTTTATAACTCTTAAAGTAAGTAAAATGTTTCATATTATACAGTGTACAAAATTCTATGCTTTGAACGATTTTAGGTTACTATATTTATAACCGTAATACTTTTAGGAAACTTACTACAGATAAAATAAGTGTTATTAATTTTAGGTGTGGCGTAATGTGCAATGTTTGTGGATGGAATAAAAATATGTACATTATTATAATATACATTCCCGTTACAAAACATGAAAGAGAATGCCTTACGTGACGGATTATAAGGGTTGCAGAAAGATTGCTTCAAATGAAATGTTGGCCGCGAGAACAAACTACAAAGTTACTGAGCTTTGAGAAAACACTCCAATGTTTTTTCTCGAATAACGTATTCTGCAAAAAATATGTTTATAGTAACTACAATATTACAATCTACTTAAACGCAATTGATCCCGCTCCAGGCAATTTATAATGATACATTTGCATGATTTAATGCATATATACTTACTACTCATGATATTTATACTTAGGTACATAATTGAACTACTTAAGTAATTGTCACGTGCACAGTAGTTGCTCGACCGACTCCATCGTTCAATTCTCTAGTTACATTTAACAATTTAATGGACCCATTCATTTGTTCTGTACATTTAACGTAACACGTCATTCACTATAGGAATTGATTGTTTATTTTCACCGCTGAACACTTCAAAGTTCTTTGCGCCTTGCTGGACACGTTCACGCTTAGCTTATCGTTGATGTCATTGGCGTTTGTTCCAAGCTAAGCCGCCTCGTGGGCGAGACCCGTCACCCTCAGAGGTAGTTAGGCCGTGATACGCAACACAGTACACCCATGCCTTTGTACAGAGATCCTCTTCGTTTGTCCCGCCACAGTCCGTTAACGTCGTCACCTTTCAGTGCGACATTACTCTCTGAAACAATATACGTATACCGATAATATGTCTCGGGCAATTTTTACTTACACGTTAGGAATTATTTTTCTCTGATATGACATTTGTTAATATTTCCGTCAGTTCTGTTATTTGCACTGGGTTAATGTATTATTTAACAGAAGAGATTAATAGCTGAATCTGAACTCGATTACGTATACTATCGCAGAATTTAGGACGAAGATATCATTTCTTAAATATTATGTCATACTGCGGTAGAATTCTGAATAAAAGAGCATTTTTGCCACGTTCGGTCGCGGAGTGTTCTTAATGTCAACGAAAGACGTAAAAGTTGCACGTAACTCACAATTGTTTTATGTGAGCGAGTGCTTCTGCTTCCGAACGAATTGAAGCCGTAAAATATGTCGATATCATACCTAAGTGATTAAGACTTTCATGTTGCGGTAAGTATTCTTGAATGTCGTTAACTATTCTTGTGATTTCCTGCGTGTCCTTGGCGATGCTGCAGAGCTCCTCTTGGTTAAAGTCGGGCGTGATCTGTTTGCACAGCAGTATTTGACTGATGACGTTGCCGAAATTGGACGGACCGGCGCGATTTTCTGTTAATTAAGACGTGTTTTAGAAAAGGTTTTATATACGCAGTGATTGAACGAGAAAGTGTATTAAACCTGCAATGTTTTTGTACCATATACTATCTTTATCAACATATAAAAAGAGGTTAAAATTGAATTGTGTGCTTGTGTCGTAAGAACGTTGCGGTAAATGTGCATTACTTTCTAATATGTATAATAAAAAGTATTTTATGTTATATGAATGTGCTTTACCGTAATATGAAGTCATATCCATGGGCACGAGCTGGACGAGTCGATGACACTTCGCGAGCTCTCGCAGTAGGAGTTGGGACATGAAGTACAGCAGCACCAACTGCGACTGCTCTGTGCACCCTTCGCTTGAGGACCTGGATTGAGTAGCTTCTTTACTAATCATAAACAAATTCTACTGGTGGAAATAAATTTAATATACTTAGGGAATAAAAGCACTTAAAATAATCCCTACTATATTCGCACAAATTAAAATATTTTTTTCATGAACATATTATTATATGTTGTTTTTCCTTGTATTAATAATAACATTTTTTTATTGTTAGTTTAATGATTTTGTAAACAAATTTTATATCATTTATTATTTTTTTCCCATGGAGTAACTATCTCTGTAGTCTGTTGTCTAGACGGTACAAGATGTGCCAGACGTACAATGCAGCCCCGAGCAAATGACAAAACTTATACAATTTGTGGCTAGATCTGTCAATTTAACCTAAAACCTGTCGTCAATTTAATATGTTTGTTTACTAAATATGAAACTAAAACTCTTCAAGACCAAGAAGATTGTCACCCTAAAATACAATACTTAAAGAAACAAGCATACTTTAAAGCACAAAATATCTAACAAAACAGGAAAAATGGAAAACAAAATAAAGATTGGTATCGCCGTGGCAGTGTTTTGCTTCCATAAAATAGACGGGCCTCGTGAAAGCCAATAGCTATTCCCGTCGTAATTAGTTCTCTTTCGATTTTGATTTCGCAGAACGTCTGGTACGCAAACTGAATCCTTTTGATATGCAAATAATCATGTAGATGATGCCTACTCACATTTACATCAACTGTTTTGACAAAATGTTACACAATTTAACTTGTTATCTCGGTATGGATACAATTTTACATATATTTAGAGTTTAGTAAAATATACAGTTAGTATTTCTTTATTTATATTGTAAGACCGAATGCCTGCAATTCCACAGAATTTATGAATAATAACTCAATAAATATTGAAGATAAAGTAAAAATATAACGAAGAAAAAAGTAATTACTTAACCTATACATTATTTAATAATAATTACTATGGAATTCATAAAGAGTAATAGCATACATTTATTGTTTCAATTTCTTCCTTTAAATGATTCATTGAGAATCATTAATTATTTTCTAATGGGATTATAATTTTTTTCCTCGTTCAATATGTTATAAGTATTGCCGTGTAACTTTAGTAATCTTTATTAGGATCTACGTTGCAACTCAGTGTGCATTTCTACGTTTTAATTTTTAAACATGCAATGCTCTTGGTTACCGCGATTTATTTCATTTAATTATAAATGTATGATTTTGTATTCACAGGTCAGCCATTTATTTACTTGTGGGTGACCATTTATCTAACCCCAGACGCGTTGGAGTTATGTTTAGAGCGCACCTTTTATTCGCTATTAATATGTTGAAATGATTCATATACATTACCGATTTAAATAGTTAATATCCTTGAGTAACCGAACCTGGAGTATATTGTGTTTGGAATAGATTTGCGAAAGAAATTTAAATAATTGAATAATGTAGGTACTTCTTTATTGTTTTTTTGATGTAATCATAATTCTTATACCAACAGAAAGGTAACATTTTACTTTTCTATAATAAAAATGGCGTGTCTCCATCAACACCTCTGCAGCGTCACTTACGTATTTTCAAGCAAGACATTATCAATGAAATTTTGTGAACTGTTTTCATTTTACTTATATTATTTATAGTTTCTATATTTGAATATTATATGAAATATAATAGAAAAGCAAAGCTCTGAACACGATGTGTATGTTCGTTACGGTATATATTTTTAGTCGTTAAGGATATTTGTTCAGTCCGATGCGGTATTAATATTTTATTTTTAAAGGAACTCCTAAAATATACATGTTTAAAAATTTCTTACGTGGTTCTTACTTTTTACTGTTAGGCAGGACGAGCTGGCTGGTCTGTTTGGTGGCTTCCACACAGGCTCGTCGAAGTCGCCTGACCCGCTCCCGAAGCTCTGGACAGTCGTGTGGCTGGCCGAAGTGGATCAGAAGGTCTCGGAACAGAGCCAGTTGGACATTTATCTCTGTTATCAGCTGTACCAAATGAAAATATATGTTATAAACTGACATCTTATTTTGAAAACGTGTTGAACACGCAGGTTATATATAACAATGTTTCATAATAAAAGTCGTATAAAAATTCCAATAAAAATGTGTTTTGTGGAGTGAATGCTGGTGTTAATTTTTCAATTCGAAATACAAAACTGGGAGGCATTGTGAAATTGCTACTGGCAGCGGACGTTGGGCTTCAATCCAAACAGCTGTCAGTAGGCCATATAATATCTCAACGAGCGGCCAACGCAACGCCTATTGTTAGTTAGCCCAAGATGTAAGGTTTAATAACCGCGAGCGAGACGCCTTCGAACACTATTAGCTATGAAGTTTACTTTCATGACATTTACTTCAGTGTTTACTGTTTTTATTTAATTTGGACTTTTCCTTATTTATTTTCTGGAGTCGTTTCAATAAACGGATAACTGAGCCCGATGTCTGTTAGAGACAAAAGTAAATAGAGAGAGACTCAATCAGTCGTTTCACACACCACTAGATGTAGGTATCGTAATCAATTACATGTGTTGCGATGAAGAAATCGAGGAGAAAAACTCTAACGTCGCACATTAACAGCCTGTTTGTAGTAAATGTTTTTTGGTTAAATTATGATTTCTTATGTTTACGTGAATGTTAGACATTAAACTAATTTTCGGATTCTATCGCGGTTTTTGGAATTTATTTTCTCCCGACATTTCGAAGATTTTGAAGACTTTGAAGACTGTCCCCCCTGTGACCATGAAGGCTGCAAAGTCTTCGAAACGTAGAGAGAAAAATAAAATACAAAAAACCGCGATAGAATCCGAAAATTAGTTTAATTTCAATGGTTTAAATTAATTCATATAGTACCTAATACAAAGATTAATAAATAAACATTTCCCGCGTTTTAAAAGATTCAAGGACGTTAATAGATTAAGGTTCGTAAACTTTAACCCGTTTAATTGAAATTTATGATGCAATAAATTGTGTACATTTTATAAAATACAAAGTTAGTAGGCTATTTGTGAATGATTAAGGTCGATTTTCAAAAATATATAATCTAAACAAAATTATCCGTTAAAGTAATTATAACTAGACCGACTATACGTGTAACAGTAAAAATATTTCATGTATATAACTGATTTATTTTCAATATGTTAGTTGTATTTTATCTAATGAATAACATTATCCAACTATTGAAAACAGCCATTAGATAAATTTAAGCTAAATATAAAGTACGTTGTGAAATCGATCTGTGTTTAATTTTTCCGCAAGAGCTATCGGGTTTGTATGTGACATGAAAGCCGACGGAAACACATGTCCATCGTTTATAACGCGACATAACTAGACAAAGACTTTCGGAGTACGCAGTATACGCACTGCCATGGAAGCAGCCGAAAATATCATTTATCACCACCGAGTGTTAGGTTCGTAGTTCTTACAACGAAACGGCTAGTAGCCTTTTTTTAAATAACATACATTAGATTCTTTGCTATTTATTATGTAGATATTTAAATGTATGTATATTAGCGTTATGGGAATAAACCCCACATATTAAAATTTACCAATGATAATTGGTATTTCAATATAACTGGAGCATATAATAATGTATGTACTTATATATTTGTCGCAGTAAAAATACGTTTTGTTTTAATGTAGGTAATCGACTTCCAAAGTAATAGTACTTAGACAATTTTTTAAGTAATTATGCTTACATTGTATACGACTAAACTCAATAAATATAAAGAAGTAATTATTATTGGTATGCAGGTAGTAGAAAATTGAATAAAAATTTTGAATCTTATAAACTGATTTCGAGGTCAAAAGTGGTAGTAATTAGTAAAATGAAACTCTGATTATAAATTCACCTCAGTCAAGATTCGGCTAAGGAGTTCCTTCTGAGAAAACTAAACCAACAAATTGTAACTTCTGAATGTACGAAAAGGATTTTAGGCATAAACATTATTTTTTGGCATAATGTGTACATAGTTTCAATCTGATCTAACTTGAGAATTTATTTGACATAATTTTGAATTGATAAACTTGTTTATACACATCATATTTTATTCACGCAATTGCCTAAATAGCGGGAGGAAAAAAACTACTATTTATTTATTTTCATAAAATAATTTGAGGCTGTATGGTAGAGAATACTCTCGCCATTGTGAAAATTACTTAAAGAGAATATTGACAAATAAACACTCTCATAGTACTTTATTTACGTATTTTAGCCATATAAAAATTAAAACAAACAATTATGTAATATTCCGACAATCGGTATGGTCTAACCTCGAAAGTGATTTTGTTATAAGTGTAGCCAAAAATGATACTAATTCATGCTATTTTTACCCTGGAATCCGGTTGCAAGATATTTTTTTTTGTACCTATCTTGTTTATCTCTGCATCACCTTAAGGTTGACTGGGAAGAACGCCTTCGGCATTAATTCCGCCTATTGTACATTAATTGTATATG
Source organism: Manduca sexta (assembly GCF_014839805.1). Taxonomy (NCBI): domain Eukaryota; kingdom Metazoa; phylum Arthropoda; class Insecta; order Lepidoptera; family Sphingidae; genus Manduca; species Manduca sexta. Next base: position 6,270,255 of record NC_051139.1, read on the forward strand.
AAATGCAAATACTAAACAACTCAGAGCTGAATATTATACTTGTTATGAGCGCTGTGGGCGGTTTAGAAAGTATTTTAGCGTTGTTGGGCTATATTTTTTCAAGCTCGTGAGAATGCGTAGGGTTGTTGAACTATTCGAAAGTGGGCAATCGTGTTAGAAAACCCACACAAAGTTTTCTTTGATCTGTGAATCAAACTTAGGATGTTCCGGCAAAAGAACACTGCCACTATTGTAAGGGGAATAAATCAAGGAGGCGATCAAGTGATGAATGAATACTCTAGGCATTTCATTTTAATTTTATCATCATTCAACTGCCTTTACCTTAAAGAGCCACGGTAATGCAATGTATGTAGACGCTTCATCAACATCAAACGCCACTATGTTGACTAAACGTACCTATTCAAGAAATAAGATCACCTATTAAAGCGCAGTTGCCCGTTAAATAGATTTACACGAAGCGAGGTCGGTTACGAGAGCTAGTAATATCCGGCTTTTCGTAGAGTGAAATATTACATTACTATCGCTTCTTTAAGATGGCACT